>NC_073306.1:214194795-214546045 GCF_027595985.1 Sorex araneus
AGGAGAGACAGGGGGAGAGAGGAGAGAAAGAGGGGGAGAGAGAGGGAGAGAGGGAGAGAGGGGGGGGAGAGAGGGGGAGAGGAGGGAGAGAGAGGGAGAGAGAGAGGGGGGAGAGAGAGAAAGAGTTCCATTAAACTTGCAGAAGATTTGCACCTGTCCAACCGCTTGCTAGAGGTATTCATCAAGACAGCTGGCAAATCTGGGATTAATCATTACAGAAAACGAGGCATCATATCTTTTCAGTTTAGCTTATACCGAAAGGCAGTAAAGATTTATGCTTGGGGGACAGGACTGTTATTTTCATAGGCTGGTTGACTCTCTGAAAGTTAATTTCTAAGGAAATGTAGAGATAAATGATCCGTGGTGTACCCCCAGGTCCCCCTAATAGGATTCTGATTATGCACTTGACCCACCTTCCTGATGCCTTAAGTTTATGAAGTGCTCTGATACTGGAGATTAAAATATTGAACTCTAGTCACTTTCCATTTTTAATTTTTTGGTGTGGTGCCAGGGATCCAACCCAGGGCTTCACACATGCAAGGCGAGTGACCTCCCCTTGAGTTACATCCTCAAACTTAATAACACATTTAAAAGACAAATTTTTCTATAAAGTTCACTGAGTTAGGCAACACAGTTTGGCTGAATTAGTTTCATTTCCTCGCAGTATTTAAATGGAGGGGCTTTGATCCTCTAGAGTTTCTTATTACTGCTAATCACATTTTACTTTTGAAAAATGCAGCGAGCTGGCCTTTTTCCTCATAGAGAAGAAGATTATTTCTTTCTTATATTTGTGGAAAAATTAATTCAGGGATATAAATCAGAGAGGTAGATCTTATTACTATATATCTCTGCGCTATTGTATTTTTCAATTACAGTGATGCAAGGTTGAAAGAACTTTCTGTCACCAGCCAGTTATTAACAAAAACAGCATTCATTGCTTTGATGGTTTTAGGCAGTTCTATCTTGTGATTATTAACTCTCTTCCCACCAGTATCTTATACAGCCCATTATCTACTGTCAATATTTTGATAGCCTATGAAAAGTCCTGCTTACTTCCTGTTAAGGGGAGGCAGCTCGGTTTTGCTCTTGTTTTAAAGTAGGCAAATATGTACTCTACAAATATGTTTGAGTGTGGAGGGAGAGGGAGTAGCACAGCATCTGCTGTCTCCTGGCTCGCTTCGCGGTTAATGATTGCTCTAGAATAGTTTTACAGGGTGTACCCTTTCAGGAGCAAGGGTTACGGAAAGATCCAGCTCTGCAAATGCTGTCAGTTTGGTTCACACTAAATCCTAGATAATTTTGTCATTCATTCTTTGGCCTTCGTCTCAGCATGAACCATTTTTGGGGTCCTTCCTTAAAGCCATAGCTTATTTTCCATTTTCCTGGAAGAGATGAACTGCTGTGTGCCTTCCGCATTGGAAGCCGAGCATGTATGACCCTAACCTGTCAACAGGGTCCTCAGGGGCTGCAAGGTTAGTGTGATCAAGGCCTGCTTGGTATGAGTAAACACCAGCTTGGAGGTTTATGCAAGTAAGTGCATACACGTTAGTTCAAACCACGCACTCTAAAGAGCAGTGCTGATGACCTTCCTGATCCATTATCCAGGACGTACACGGCAGAGCCTGGCAAGCTCCCCGTGGCATATTCGATATGTCAAAACAAGTCACAACAAGTTTCACGATGGAGACGTTACTGGTGCCTGCTCGAGTAAACCGATGAACAACGGGGATGACAGTGCTACAGAGCTAAAACCCTGGTGAAGAACAGACTGAGTCCAAATTTGATAAATGTGAATGGCATAAAATATTGGGAGCATCATATTTTTCAGTATAAATTGGGACACAATTAGGAACATTTCAAGACAATTAGAAAGCCACTTTGTTTAGCTGTATATTTTTATTTTTTTTTAATTGAATCACTGTGAGATAGACCCATACAAAGCTATTCATGATCAGGTTTCAGTCATACGGTGTTCCAGCACCCATCCCTCCACCAGGGTACATTTCCCAGCACCTGTGTCCCCAGGTTCCTTCCCACCCCCCCACCCCATCCCCTGCCTGCTTCTAGGGCAGATGCGCTCTCTCTCTCTCTCTCTCTCTCTCTCTCTCTCTCTCTCTCTCTCTCTCTCTCTCTCTCTCTCTCTCTCTCTCCCCCCGCCCTGCCTTTTGGGCATAGTGGTTTGCAGTACAGATCCTAAAAGACTGTTGTGTATGTCCCTTTACCTAATTAATTTTACACTCAGTTCTTGTCCGGTGCGATCATTCCCACCTATTTTTGTCATACTGGTCACGTCTCTATCTTCCCTACCCTCTGGCCCACACACACTTGTGACTGACCAGTCCTCCTGGCCCTTGTTTTCCCTGGCCTTGGATATTAGTCTTCTACTATATATTTTTTATATCCCACAAGTGAATGTAGTCATTCTACACCTGTCCCTCTCCTTCTGACTCATTTCACATAGCATGATACTCTCCATGTCCATCCATTTTAGGTAAATTTCATGACTTCATTTTTCCTAATAGCTGTGTAGTATTCTATCGTGTAGATGTGCCATAGTTTATTTACCTATTCCTCTGTTCTCTTGCACTCAGGTGGTTTCCAGATTCTGGCTATTGTGAATAGTGCTCAGTGAACATAGCAGTGCAGATGGTGTTTCTGCTGTGTGTTTTGGACCCCTAGGGTATATTCCCAAAGTGGTATTGCTGGGTCAAATGGGAGCTCAATTTCTAGTTCTTTGAGGAATGTCCATATTGTTTTCCAAAAAGGCTGAACCAGTCAGCCTTCCCACCAACAGTGAATGAGAGTCCCTTTCTCTGCACATCCACATCAGCACCAGTTGCTTTTGTTCTTTTGGATGTGTGCCAGTCTCTGTGATGTGAGATGATATCTCATTATTGTTTTGATTTGCATCTCCTTCATGATTAGTGATGAAGAGAATTTTCTCACGTGCCTCTTGGCCATTTGAATTTCTTTCTTGAGGAAGCTTCTGTTCATTTCTTCTCCCCATTTTTTGATGGGATTGGGTATTTTTTTCCCTGTATATCTTAACCAGTGCCTTGTATATCTTTGATATTAACCTCTTATCAGAAGGGTATTGGGTGAATAATCTTTCCCATTCTGTGGGCTGTCTTTGTATCTTGGTCACTGTTTCTTTTGAGGTGCAGAAGTTCCTTAGTTTAGTGTAGTACCATTTTTTTACTTTTGCTTCCACTTGCTTGGTCAGTGGCATTTTATCTTTGAAGTTATCTTTAGCTCCAATATTATAGAGAGTTTTGCCTACATTTCTTCGATGTACCTTATGGATTCGGGTCTAATGTTGAGGTCTTTAATCCATATTGATCTGACTTTTGTGCATGATACTAGATAGAGGTCAGAGCCCACTTTTTTGCATGTTAACTGTATATTTTTAAAAGACCCGAAGATTTAAAGTCTACAAATCCAATTTATTCCTAGTTTTATCACTCATTCTGTGTATCTAGACAAAAATGTTTACATCTCTGAATCTTAACCTTCTTGTATATACAAAAGAAAAGAATAATTAACTATCAACTTCCTACCTCAGAGAATCACATAAAATCACATAGCTATATATTACATAGAATAATTTAAGACAATATATGTGTATTAGTCAGGATATGCCACCTTATGCTGGTAAGACAAAAATCTCAGTGGGCCATTATTTTAATAATAAAAGTTTATTTCTTAGTTGTGATGAAAAACCTAAAAAAGTCAGCTGCCTCTTGGCACTTAGGGACCCAGAATAACACCAAAGCCATCAGTGCGGCAAACACTGCTCAGAGCAGGAAGAGTGAAAGATGGGACTGAGGACAATGGTGTCATCTGTTTGAAAGTGACATGTTTCGCTTTTGCTCATGATTCCTTGGCCGCTCTAAGGCTCCAGCTCAGCAACAGGGAGGTCAGAAAGTATAATGCGACCGCAGACAAGAACCAGGAACAGTGGCAGGGACCACTAGCCACCGCCACCTCCTGGGGGCGGGGACGTTAGGAGGGGCTTTCCAGGGCGGGGGGGCTGCTGGTAGAAGTTCACCGAGGAGTTCTGGGAGTCAGGGGTAGTGGAAATTTAACTGGAATCATTATACTTTTGTGATTTCGCTTTTTAGAGTGAATTCAGCGGCAGGTCATTAAGTTGAATTAAATGCCCATCCTGTTGGATTTGCAGAAAACATCGGCCCAGACCTTCCCAAGAGGAAGCTCTGCATTTGGCTTGACTCCAATCTGAGTCACAGCTCTCCTGAAAGATGACTCACTGAGACCTCCAGTAAGCTATCTGCCCGAGCCCCCGTGCTGCTTGTGCCCACGTGGCCGAGCACATGCGTGGCCCGCATCTCCCCTCTTGAGATGTGGACTTTCATGCTTTCCTGTCTAAGGCTGGGGCTTGTAGGGGCTCTCCGGGCCTGGGAGGAAGCCTGCATTCTCCCATGAGCACCTTGCTCTCTTCTCTTCCTTCCTTCCTCCTTTCCTAAAACCCTCCAAATAAAATCTGCTTAAAAAATTAAAAGATAAAAATTACATCTTGGTGCCACCATCAAATATCTGTGCACTGGATGGAGCAAAGCTAGTGATAAACTCTATGTATAATATTTATGGATAAATCAATTATATCCAAGATTACTTGGCAGCCATATATAAAGGCATAAGAGCCAAGTTTAGTTAAGATTGAGAAGTAGAACCCATATATTGGTGCTGATTTCCTCTCCATTGAAATATTTTTTGCTCGGAAATTATACCCCAGCTCACAATTCAGAAGTTTCATTTTGCCTAAGATTTTAGGGCTGGTATCAAAGACTTAGCTTTATTTTTGTTCTGGGAAAGTTCCTAAAGTTTTGTTTTAGGTTTTTGAGTAGTAATTCTTTAGTGTACAGATTTTTACTAAGATTCAGATTACAAGACCCTTTGAAGAGGGTGGAATTTGGGTCATATTATTAATGCATAATAATGGTTTGTTCCTTGAGTTATTTTGAATTTATTTGGGTCTTTGGCTTCTCTTTATTCTCTGTTCCTGCTCAAACCCAGTCATACTTCACATTGGCTCTTTTTGACTTTAAGACTTGAAAATTCCATGTAACATATTTAGAGGACAGCATTTCTAATGTTTCTGATGTTCAAAGAAAGAGAGAAGAAACAATGGCATAAGACAAAAGAATACAGCATTAACGAACAAGGAGATTTAGACTTTGAAAGTGGAATCTGGCTTCAGACTTCCTTTCTAGACCTTATTTCTACCTTCTCACCTTAATCTCTCATCTAGTTTAATTTCCCCCTTCTCTCTCTTCTCCCCACTTTCATTCTCTTTTCTTATTCTCCATTTTATTTATGCAGTTCTTTCTCTGCATAATAGAATCCTACTCATCTTTCCAGAACAATAACTGGTCATTCCCCGGTGAAATTCAGCTTCTTTTCTCAGAGATGATTTAAAACTTTCCCTGTATTACTCAATTTATGGTGTTATAACAAAATAATGGGCATATGATAATTTAGTATCCTGTGCTTGGTGTTTTTTTTAAGAGCTTGAATGCACCCAGCTGAAAATGGAGTTTACCTTGTATGACCTCCCCAAATCCTACAGAACACTTGTCATAGGTTGATGATGTAGAAGGAGGAATTACATGATCCAGCCAACGAAAGTTTGGGGGAGGAGAGAATTATAAAGGAAAACTTTTTCTTTTCCATCAGATTTGAGGGGTTGTAAGATGAACCTTCAAGTTGTATGTTACTCCTTGGATAGAACATCCCTAAGCATGTAAGCAAACCAGCAGAGAGAGATGGAGAAGAATAGGAGAGGGAGGATTCTGATGTCATCATTTAGGTACGTGAGAGTCAATAATGCCTAAAGTCAGTCATACCCATCAGTTTCACAATATTTTGAGCCAGGAAGTTCCTCTCTCCTAGCATTTCTTGAGCCTCTTTGTATTAATATCAGTCGTTATATCTAAATGTGCCCTAATAAAGTGTGTTTACTCCTGTGCTACACTCAGTCAACAACTAAACCATGAAAAACTGAACTGATAGCTTAATAATATGCAAACACGCCACCGGCCTTGATCAGAGATGCAGCCGTGAATCCGGGAAGATGGCAGCTCGTGGGAGATCTTCCTTGGACTCCATGAGAGCCCATCTCACCGGGGCTGCTCAGACGGAGCGGGTGTTCCCTCTGTGACCCTGGTGACCATAAACTTTCAGAAGAAAAACCCAGAGATACACAAAAAAATCTTCGAAACGAGCAGCTCGCTGCAGAGATTTCTCCAAACCCTAATTATCTAAAATTTTAGAATTCCAGGAGCATGTGGCCACTCTCATGGCCTTGCGACATCTTATGCTATTTATAACAAGCAAAACAAAAAAAAGTATAGGGGAGATTGTCTGCCATGGAGGCAGGGGGAGATACTGGGGGCATTGGTGGTGGAGAATGTGCTCTGGTGGAGGGATGGGTGTTCGAGCACTGTATGACTGAAACTCAAACAGGAAAGCTTTGTAACTGTATCTCAAAGTTATTAAAATAAATCACAATCATGAAATTCCATTAATCATTGATTTCTTGAGGGGGCTCAGTAACATCTCATTTCATCCTTTCCCTGAGATCTTAGAAGTCTGTCTCGACTTGGCCCTCCCAACGATGAGCACTGGGGGCTCTTTCAGGGTCAGGGGAATGAGATCCAGTTTATTGCTGGATTTTGCATATGAATACACCATGGGAAGCTTGCAAGGCTGTCCCATGGGGGCAGGAAACTCTCAGAAGCTTGCCAGTTTCTTCCAGAGGGAGAAGTAGGCTACAAGATGGCCGTGCAATTCTGGGAGCTTGCTTTTAAGTCTCTCTCTGGATGTTGGCCATTGATGGGATTACACACACCTGAGTTCCTCTGCCAGTACCTTCATGCATGAGGCCTGTCCGAATGTGTGGAGAAGGGCCTCGAGCATGGCTGTAGCTAGGTTCCAGTGGTCTTTGGCTGGGAGCTCTACTCGGGGTGGGTAGGGAAAAATAAATAATAATAATAAAATTAAGTTAAAATTCTGAATATAAAAAATACTAATGTGCAGTTCATGCCCAATTCAATCAGCTTAAACAATGGCTGAATAAATAGCAATACTCCTACATTTAAAAAAAAACAGGTACTTGGGAGCAGAACCTGAAGGCACCAGGCCACATCGAAGGGACGATGGTTCGTCTTTTCTGTCTCCTAGCCCACTCCTTCATTCCCACAAACTGCCTTCGGGCCATATTTGAGCGCCCACTTTTTATCCAGAGACTCACAAATGAATCTCAAAATGGATTAGCTCCCTACAGAATGTCCCTGGACCCCAATCATTTACATATTTAGAATTCCAGGAGTATGCGGCTGCAAAGGTGGCCACATAACCCCTCATGATATTCATAATGAGCAATAGAAAATAAACTATCTAGAACCTGCCTGTGGCAGGCAGTCTTGAATAGTTGTGGGAAAATTTGAAATAATGGTGGTTGGAAGGTGTAATGGTGGTGGGATTAGTGTTGAAATATTGAATGTAATAAATTAATGTGAACAACCTTACGAAAATAAAATTTAAAAAAATACATAAACAAAAAGTCAGAAGATATACTTAACTAACATATACATAATTTTGCTTCTATACTGTCTTCTCATTATTTGGGTCACTTTGATTGAAAATAAATTGATTCATCAATAAATCTTAGTCCAGGGCTGGAGAGGTAGCACAGTGAGTAAGGCACTTGCCTTGCATATGGCTGGCCCGGTTTGATCCCTGCCTCCCCATATGGTCCTCTGAGCCTCTCAGAAGAGATTCCTGAGTGGAGACCAAGGAGTAACCCCCTGAGCACCACCACGTGTGCCCCCCGAACAAACATCATCATCATCATCATCATCATCATCATCATCATCATCAATTAAATCTTCACCCAATGTAATTGACTAAGTCTGGCTGATCATTTGGACAGTGGTGATGCTCTAAAACACATTGACATGTATCTATTAAACATCTTCAGAGGAAGTAAAAAATATGCAATATAGAGCTTTCACCCTTGATCCTCAATTAATCTAAGAACGGCTTTCCACGTTGACTGAATATCTGCTGTGGGTGCATAGTATTAAATGCTAAATTATGATTTGCAGGTAAGAAGTAGACTTGGGTTTTTTTAATACTAAATAAAGTGTTCACCTTCTCTGTAAGAATATTCCTTTGTTCACCTTATTTAATTGATCTCCTAGTGTGGCCCGGATAGCTTTAGGTGTGAGGAGAGAATTGCCTTCATAAACCTGCGTTCAGGGCCCAGAAAGGCACTGCAGTCCTCAGGCGCTCACACGGGGGTCCCAGGCTCAAGCCGCGCACTGCTGGCCCCTGAGAGCCTCGGTGTCGCCCTGGAGCCCCCGAGGGCTGGCTGTGGCCCCAGGACCCTCCCACCTCCCCGTAGCTTCTAGTTGCCTCCTCTCCCTGACCTGTCCCTGCCGGCCGTGTCTCCAGCAGTGCTCCCTAGACGCTCTCATCACCCTACGACCAATGACGCTGCGTTCTCCTCGCAGGAGAGGCTGAGTAGCAGGATTAACAAACGGACAGTCAAGGGTATCGGGAGGGACCGTCAGTAGGGGACAGGGTTGAGCATTTCATCTTACTCTGAGCGCTCAGGCACACACAGCTGAGAGGTGACTTTAGGGAGGGGAGCCTTGCTGAGTATGACCCACGGGGGCTCTCTCTGGGTGGAAGCTGTACGTGGCCAGGCGCTCAGACGGCAGGGCACCCTGAAAGAAGACAGACCGACGCACCGCGGGAAGAAAGGACGCAGGCTAAGAAATTAAAGGAGACAAACTCCGCGAACACGCTGTAGGCTCTTAGTAGAAAGAATCTGGCTTTACGTAATATGATGGACCAGCTCAGGTCTTTTCATCACTGACATAGTATGGTTTCTGCTCACAGACTTAACAACGCCGAAAACATGAGATTTAAACTACAAATACTAAACTCTGAAATGTCATGGAGGACGGCAGCTCAGGGCGAAGGGGCAGAGGGCACGTTAGAACACGGGGGCGGGGGCTGGGAACTGACACTGGTGTGGGTTTGGTGTTGCAATATATTGTATGCCAAAGACTCATCTATCAGTGAATTATAAGTCAAGGCTTTGTAAATAATTTTTAAAGAAATGAATGAAAAACACACCCCACACCACAAATGAAGGTTGCTGAAAGCATTATATTATATATGTGCATATATATATACATATATGAGATCAATATATATGGGATCTAAGCTCTAATACCCTCTCTCTGAATATACTCAGACTTTGAGTTGAGAGTAAAAGAGATCAATCCAGGTGAGAGGCAATGGTGGTTCATGTCCTGTCGTTTGTGTGAATGGTAAGAACTTGGCAGAACATGGGTGTAGTTTAAAAATGCAAGTAGGGGCTGGAGCTATAGCACAGCGGGGAGGGTGTTTGCCTTGCACGTGGCTGACCTCGGTTCCATTCCCAGCATCCCATATGGTCTCTCGAGCACCACCAGGAATGATTCCTGAGTGCAGAGCCAGGAGTAACCCCTGAGCATCTCCGGGTATGACCCAAAAAGCAAAAATAAAATAAAATAAAAATGCAAGTAACAGGATTGGCTGAAATACGGGAGAGTGTTGTGAGAGAACAAGACAGAGAGATCTCTCTCAGTTTTTAATGAGACAAACAGCAGAAAGAGACAGGTTCGGAGTGATAGAAAGGAATGTCCGTTTAGGACACTGTGAACTCTTCTGTCAGGAATCTAAAGGACCCCCAAAAAATCAAGGGGAGCGAGAAACAGAATTTGGTTTTGGTTTTTGTTCTATACCTGGTGGTTCTCAGGACTTCCTCCTGGCTCTGTGCTCAGGGGTCACCCTGGCTTGGGGACGAGGGTACTCTGCACAGTACCTGGGATAGAACCCTTATGATTGCATCCACTGGACTATCTCTATGGCCCAAAGGTATAGAAATTCTTACTGCTCCATAGGTTCATCCACACTGACGAGCAGATAATACATATTTTCCAGTAGCTGCCTAAGAAGTCACGTGATTTGGGGCTGGAGAGATAGCACAGCAGGTTGGGCATTTGCCTTGCATGCAGCCAACCCGGGTTCGATTCCCAGCATCCCATATGGTTCCCTGAACACCGCCAGCGGTAATTCCTGAGTGCAGAGCCAGGAGTGTCCCCGTGTCCCCTGTGCATCGCCAGGTGTGACCCAAAAAAGCAAAAAAAAAAAATCACACGATTTGTCCTTATTATTTTACCAAGAGCTCATTAAATACAAAGGTACTTATCATTTTTCATTTATTTACATTTGGTATCTAGTAGCTTCTGCATTAATCAAAGCCTGCAGGCAAGTGGACTGAGAAAGAGTAGAACTGGAATCCCCCCAGCACGCACCATTTAGTCATATTATATCTAAATACAGAGGCAGTGAGGGCGACAGTCTTGTATTGGCAAAGATATTGAATATCTCTGACTGTAAAGCTGTGAGTGAATTGTGTTAGATGGCAGTAAAAATACCCCTCAGGAGAGCAGAGAAATGAAAAGACGTTTAATATTGTCTCTGTTCAGATTACTCAACATTCAACTCGAAACATTATGGACTGATTTATCACTCATTTATGTTTCACATTTGACTAGTACCATCAAAAGAGATGTATAAAGGAGAAGAAATCAAAGCAATGTCAAACTCAGTATGGGTGTGAAGTTTCACCTTGGAATTAGAGGATGAGACTTCTTGTCAGTTCACGGTTAGCCACTGGGACCTCTCTGAATCTTTAGCTCCTAAATTTATTTAAGCATTTAGGTTTCTTGTGAAGATAAAGTGAGGTCTTAATGTGAAAATTAGGAATAAATATGGGAAGTTACTAATAAGCTATAAAGAGCTAACATAATACAATAGAAATCTTAAAATTCTAGCAACAAATTGTGGGGTCTGGGAGAATGTCCTGGTTCTAAGTTACAAAATAAGCATATTCTATCCTGTTTTCCCACAATTAGTGCAAATATAAGCATTGAGGCAGCTGTATAAAATGCTTAGAAGTACATTTTAACCTAAAGAGTTGGGGGGGGGGGGAAGCCAGGATTTGAATTGATACTGAGCCAGTGGTGAGCTTCTGTCTTTTTCCTGGGCGGTTAAGCCCAGTCTCAGGAACTGTAAGCACAGAAACTAGGCAAGGAACACAGACTCACTAAGGAAGTCCTTTCTCTCTGGGCCAGGGGTAGTGAGAAAGAAGAATACCAGAAAAGAGGAAGAAATCCTCAGAACTTAAAAAGTATTTGTGCTGCTAGTATTTCCCCCTAATTCCTCCTCTCGGACCTCTTGGTGATAGTGGGCAAGGTAGAACCTAAAACTCTAATTTTTTTTTTGAAAACCAGTCATTGGTTTCATTTACCCTTTGACTAATTTTCTTGATTTCTGTATCATTCTTTTCTGCTCAAAAAAAACTTTTTAAGAACTTATAGCTTTATTTTAGTTTTTGGTTTACACCCAGCAGTGCTCAGGGGTTGCTCCTGGCTCTGTGCTCGTGGGTCACTCCTGACAGTGTGGGGTCAGAGTGTGGTGCGGGGGTCTCGGGGGTCGAGCCTGGCTCAGCTGCGGGCGAGGTAAGTGCCTCCCCCGCTGTGCTGTCTCTCCCGCCCTCTGCTAGAATCTTCATTATTTCCTTACTTCCTACTTACTTTGGGGTTAGTTGGTGGTTCTTTTTCAGCTTCCCAAGTGGAGAAACCAGGACACCGATTTTAGCTTTTCCTTTTGCTCTAAACTCCCCATAGTAGCCTCACGCTGAGCCCTTTGGGCTCTGGTAGTTGCTGTTTTCATTCTCATTTGTTTTGAGGAATCTCTTTATTTCTTCCTTACTTTCCTCCTTAATCAAAGAGTTACTTAATAGCATGCTACTTACTTTCCAAATGTTAGAGCTTTTCCTGTTTTTTTTTTTTTTTATCTTTTTTTTTTTTTTTTTGCTTTGGGGCACATATGGTGGTGCTCAGGGCTTACTGGCTCTGTATTCAGGAATCACTCCTGGCAGTGCTCAGGGGACTATACGGGATGCCTGAATCTAACCTAGGTCAGCTGCATGCAAGGCAAGTGCCTTGCCTGCTGTGCTATCTCTACATCCTCATGTGTTTTATTTTTAAACTTAATTTCTTTTTTTTGTTGTTTTGTTTTTGGAATGTCGGGCAACCTTGGCAGTGTCTAGTGCTTACTCCTGACTTTGTGCTCAGAGATCAGTCCTGGTGATGCTCATGGACCATTTGAGATGCTGGAGATGGAACGGGGTGATCTGGGTATGATTGATAGAGCATCACATACAAAGCAAGAGTCTATACTTTCTCTTGCTTCTTCTGCTTTATTTCTGCATCTGTGGTGCTGTGGTGCCTGTAGTGGTTCTGTCCAACAGGAGATGCCATCTTGCCACCAATATATCCCCAGGGCACCATTGATTGTTTAATGTACTTTGTTGCCCCATAATTTTAAAAAAAGTTATTGGATCACTGTGTGATACAGTTACAAACTTTCATGATTACTTTTCCAGTTATACAATGCTCGAGCACCCATCCCTCACCAGTGCGCATTTTCCACCACCAATGTCCCCAGTGTCCCTCCTGCCACTCCCACCTGATCTTACCGCCCCCCCCCTTCAGTGGCAGGTACCTTCCATTTTACTCTCTCTCTAATTTTGTGCTGCCCCTTAATTTGATGCATATATACTTATGAGAGTGAAATCCTCCAGATCTGTTGATCTCTTAACCAGTACAACATGACTGTCCCTATCTCTTAAAGGTGCTTTCTTCTTGCAAAATCACTGTATCACTGTCATCCCATTGCTCATCGATTTGCTCAAACAGACACCAGTAACGTCTCCATTGTGAGACTTGTTACTGTTTTTGGCATATCAAATATGCCACGGGTATCTTGCCAGGCTCTGCCCTTGCAAAATAAGTAAATAAATAAAAATTTAAAAAAACTGAAAATATTAAAGCAGTTGTGTAGAGGGGGAAAAAAGAAAAGAAAAAAGGTGCTTTCTTCAGCTTGAATGCTATTTGGTCTGATAAGTGTCTGCCAGTATTTTTCAAATTCTGCTATTAGCCTGTTGACAGTTTCCTGATCTTTAACTGAGCCTGTAGTTATTGTAAGAGTTCAAGTGTATCCCTAAATAGCAGTAAGTTGGGTTTTTTATTCACCCAACCACTATGTAGCTTTTAATGGGAGAGGGAATAGAAATATCAATACTTCATGTAGGCTAAATCTTTGAAATAACTTTTTTAATTCTCAAAAAGTATTGTTCAAAATAAATACAGAAAAGTGAATTTTCCATTTGTCTTTGGGAAAAATAGCAACTGCAAAAAAGTATAATATCTTAAGAACTTAAAGCCTTCTGGCTGATATTTACTGCTGAGATTCTTCGTAGAATAAAGCTCATTACATTGGTAGGCAAGTTTTATTTTGAGGGCTCATTTAATTATCTCTTTAGAAGGCACATGAAAGTTAAGGGATTATAACCCCAACAAGTTAAAATTTCTGAAACACCAACATAATTTTTGATCGATCAAGGTGTCTAATGAGGTATTTAAATGAAGAAATGACCTTTGTTCTATCTTTGTTTTGCCTGAGTGATTAATTTCTTTCTTTCTTTCTTTTTTTTTGCTTTACACACCCTGCCATAAACTTTTTTATGCTTTATTGTAACTGACTTCATGCCATTTGCTCTTGCTTAATAATAATCAGTTAAGAGCACAAGCAGGTGTTCCCAAGGGAGATTGCTCCCAATCTTCAATTGAGAACTTTTTTTTTTATCACTAAAAAGTATAAAGATAAAACTCATTCTAGCATATGTCAGGGAAATCTACATCTATGAGAAAAGGGAGTCTGATGAAGAATTGAAAGGCAAAGATTGGTCATAATGTGTCCACTTAAAATCTGTTTCTTGGGCCTTGGTCTGGAGCGATGGCCGGGACACAGCCTGGCGTCCAGGCAGAGTGAACCCGGTGCTTCTGGGCCCACACGGTCCCCTGGAGCAGAGCCAGGAGTGAGTCCTGAGCACATTGCTGGGAGCAGCACCTGGGAAGTTCTGGTTGTGGCCAAAAAAAACTTATTTGTTGTCCTTAAAAAAAGATTGAATTAGGGAAGTATTTATCCACCACTTTGATCAATCATCATTGATAACCTACAATGCTATGACCCCCCACAACCAGTGTCTGATGCCCTCCGTCAACGTCCCAAACGCCCTTCCTACCACCCCACCCCTCCCCCCAGGCGACTCTCCAGCTCAGGGCCTTTGGTTGTTTGTTACCCCCTTCCTGTGTTTCTGTCCTCCCCACATACACAAGACGTCGCTGCGTGCCTGTGTCTCTCCTTCTGACTGACTTTGCCCAGCTGGTCCCCTCTCGAGCCATCCTCAGAGTGACTAATCATCTGCTTCCAGATTCCTTCTTTTCTTGCAGTTGTGTAATATTCCATTCCGCACATGCAACACAATTTATCTAGTCATCTGTACTTGGACACTTGGGTTCTTTCCAGATTTGGGCTATTTTGAGCCATGCCTAAATACACAGGGTGTTGCCCCATTTTTTGATACTTAGACTCGATGGATCACACCTTGTGGTGACCTCTGCTGCCACCCTAGTTTCCATAGAACTTTGGTTCTACCTTTGGTCTTACCTTAGTTACCAAAACTGTCATTTAACTTTGAGTTGAATTTTTATGGCCTTTAAGTTTATTATTTTTCTGAGACCATAAGAATAATTGACATATAGCAACCAGTGCTGGTGTGGATGTGGGGAAAAAGGACACTCCTTCACTGTTGGTGGGAATGCCGACTGGCCCAGCCTTTCTGGAAAATAATATGGACAGTCCTTCAAAAACTAGAAATTGAGCTTCCATATGACTGCACAATACCACTTCTGGGAATATATTCCAAGGATGCAAAAGAGCACAGTAGAAATGACAGCTGTACCTATATGTTCATTGCAGCACTGTTCACAATAGCCAAAATCTGGAAACAACCCAAGTGCCCTAAAACAGATGACTGGTTAAAGAAATTTTGGTACATCTACACAACAGAGTACTACACAGCTGTTAGGAGAGATGAAGTCATGAAATATGCTTATAAATGGATAGACATGGAGAGTATCATGCTAAGTGAAAAGAGCCAGAAAGAGAGGGACAGACATAGAAGGACTGCACTCATTTGTGGAGTGTAGGATAATATCACATGAGGCTGACACCCAAGGACAGTAGATACAAGGGCCAGGGGGATTGCCCCATAGATGGAAGACTGTTTTGTGAGTGGAGGGGAGAAGGCAGATGGAATAGAGAAGGGATCACTAAGAAAATGATGGCTGGAGGAATCAGTCGGGATGGGAGATGTGTGCCGAAAGTAGAGAATGGACCAAACATGATGACCTCTCAGTGTCTGTGTTGCAAGCCTTAATGCCCAAAAGGAGAGAGAGAGTATGGGGAATATTGTCTGCCATGGAGGCAGGGGGAGGGTGGGAAAGGGGGGTACACCGGGGATATTGGTGGTGGGGAATGTGCACTGGTGGAGGGATGGGTGTTTGATCATTGTGTGATTGTAACCCAAACATGAAAGCTTGTAACTATCTCACGGTGATTCAATAAAATTAAAAAAAAATAATCGACAGAGACACTTCTATATTTCCTTCTTAAGTAATGCCTTTGTAGCTAATGAGCAACACTTTTTGCTTTCTTACTCAATTTTGAAATGGTTCTCTGGGGCCAGATAGATAGTCCTGTGGTTAAGAATTTGCCTTGCATGTGGGCAACCCAGATTCCATGCCTGGCGCTGTATATTGTATCTCAAGCACCCCAGGAGTGACCCCTGAGCACAGATCCGGAAGTAAGCCCTGAGTACCACCAGGTGTGAGCCAATCCCCACCCAACCTAAATAAAATAAAAGAGCGCCCTGCTTTCATTATCTCCTCTTTACACATTTGTGATCTAAGTTCCTTCTAAACTGTACTTCACTTTCATTATCCCTGAACTTTCTGATCCCATCCATGGGCGATGTCGGTTTCTTCAGAAGAGTCAGAGTCTCTTCAAAGCTTCATCTATTCTTCTCCTGGACCCACTTTTGGGTATTTTTTTACCACCGAAAGAATGATCTTTAGACTGCATGAGAAAGAACTTGGACATTGTTTAAAAAATTAAGGCATAATTGAGAACATCTGCAGAGCCATTAGAAAACTAACTTGGATTAATTCATTTTCTAGCGTACTAGAAGGGTAACATTCAGGAGCTGAGTCGACAGAGGTTAAATTAATAGTTCTCGGGGCACCCTTGGGGGAGAAAATAAAACAGAAATGAGTAGTACAATATGAAAAGTGGGACAAGGGGAGACAGACTAGCACATTAATTTGTGAAGATGTGAATATGATGCTTGCAAGGGGAGTAGACACTAATATAGAAATGATAAAAATTATGGAAATGAAGGCAGATTTTGCTACACAAGAAATAGAATCCAGATTATCTTCCTTCTTTTTAATTTTATTATTATTTTTTGCTTTTTGGGTCACACCCAGCGATGCACAGGGGTTACTCCTGGTTCTGCACTTAGGAATTACTCCTGGCGGTGCTCAGGGAACCATGTGGGATGCTGGGATTCGAACCTGGGTCGGCCGTGTGCAAGGCAAACGCCCTCCCCGCTGTGCTATCGCTCCAGCCCCTTAGCTTCCTTCTTAATGTTTATACTTCGGTTTGGGGCTACACCCAGCAATGCTTAGGGCGTTCTGGCTCTGAGAATGGGGGGCTCAGGCGACAGTGCAGGACAGCGGGGATCAAAGCCAGGCCACCTGCATGTAAGGGGTGCCCTCGGCCTGTTGTGCTATCACTCTGCCCCCTTCGGAATATTTTTGCTTGACGAGGACTTTTGCTTGTAAATCATTTTTGCCTTTTGCTTTGGGGCCGCCCTTGGTGGTGCTCAGTGCTTCCCCCTGGCTCTGCACTTGGGGGTCACTCCTGTGGTGTTAAGAATCGAACCTGGGCTGGCCGTGTGCGAGGCAAATGCACGGCCACGTGCCTTTCTGCCTGTCTGATCCCTTGGTTGTAAATCTTTATTTATTTGTTTGTTTATTTATTTATTGATTTATTGCTTTTTGGGTCACACCCAGCGATGCTCAGGGGTTACTCCTGGCTCTGCACTCAGGAATTACTCCTGGTGGTGCTGGGGGGACCATATGGGATGCTGGACATGAACCTGGGTCAGACAAGTGCAATGCAGACGCCCCATCTGCTGTACTATCGCTCTGGTCCCTTGGTTGTAAATCTTTTTTTTTTTTAAGAATTTTATTTTATTGAATCACCATGTGGAAAATTGCAATGCTTTCAGGCTTAAGTCTCAGTCATACAATGCTGAAAAAATCATCCCTTCACCAGTGCCCATATCCCACCACCAAAAAAACCAAACCAAAACAACAACAAAAATAACAGCGCACCTCCCATCCCGCCCCTCCTGCCCCCCCCGCCATGTAACTGATAAATTTCACTTTACTTTCTATTTACTATGGTTACATTCAATATTTCAACACAAAACTCACTATTATTGGGGCTGGCGCGATAGCACAGCGGGTAGGGCGTTTGCCTTGCACGAGGCCGACCCGGGTTCGATTCCCAGTATCCCATATGGTCCCCTGAGTACCACCACAGGTGATTCCTGAAAGCAGAGCCAGGAGTAACCCCTGAGCATTGCTGGGTGTGACCCAAAAAGCAAAAAAAACAAAAGCAAAAACAAAAACAAAACGCACTATTATTGTTAGGAGTACCCCACTAGCCAGACCTGTTGTGAAGAGATAAGAGGTCTCGCGGCCGCGGTAGATTTGGTTGTAAATCTTAACCCTAGTATTCTAAGAGCTTTTTTTATTCTTTTTGGGTCACACCCAGCGATGCACAGGGGTTACTCCTGGTTCTACTACTCTCAGGAATTACTCCTGGCGGTGCTCAGGGGACCATATGGGATGCTGGGATTCGAACCCGGGTTGGCCGCCTGCAAGGCAAACGCCCTACCCGCTGTGCTATGGCTCCAACCCCAAGTATTCTAAGAGCTCTTAACTTTACTTTTTTAATTGAATTTTTAAAATTTTATAAATTTCCCTATTTATATCAAGATAGCTAAGAAGGTTGCTTTGTGCTATTTATCACAGTGATCCTTAAATCTATTTTGGTTGACTGATTAAAAAGATGTTTTGCTATAGTAGCTGACTCAGTAAAGATGCTTTTGGGTGTGAGGAATAGAAGGTCCCCTTGGAGTTATACCCGGGAAGCGCCTCCCGTGCCATGCAGTCACCCACCGCCCTTGCTCCAGAGACTCAGGAGAAAGACTTAAGAGAGATCAACTAGCCTCAAACTCTCCCAGAGGCCTGTTCTGGGCTGAGGCATCAAAGGCTCCCCAGAGAGAGGTGGGCCCTTGCCTGCCAAAAAGAGCCCCAGAAGCTCTTGCTGCTACTCAAGTCACTGCCGTGTCTCTCTGGATGGACCCCATGGCTCTGGACAGGACTCACAGAGAAATTAACCTGCGGAAAACTCACGGTCCCTGGGACAAATCTCCAGGCTTTCTTGGAGTTGGGAGGGGCTATTGCCCCTCACCGCTGTACACTTCTGGAAGCCCTGGCAGTCACATCTAAACCCCAAAACTGTTACATAGTTAATAATTTAACTCCAGCTGTAGCGCACAATTAAGTATTCTGGGTTTCCTGTAGCGTGAAGCTGCATTTGTGGTCACACAACACTTCCAAACTCTACAACACTGATGATCCAGTAATCGCACACCAGATTGGATGGGATGTAAGGTAGAAGTCAACCAATCTCAGCTAAGAGAAATGTTAACAGAGAAGGCTCAATTTGTAACAACGTCTTGGTAATAATCCCTCATACAAGATTTTAATGGTGCAATATGACAATTCATACTAACTTTCTTCTAAGGAAATATTTTTTGATCATTTGGTTAGCAATGTATTGGGAATAAGCAACATAAAATAAATGATTGTGGGCCTGCTATGGGGGCAGACTTGAGGGGGTGTTTGGAAAATTGGAGACAATGGTGGGGGAGGTTATAGCGTGGTGGGATTGGTGTTGGGATTTTGAATGCCTATAATGAATATCATAAATAGCTTTGTAAACTGCAGTATTTTAATAGTGTGGGGAGAAAACATTTTACATGTGTCCTTATCCATTTATTGTAAACTCCAAAATATATCAGCCCAGAATTTTTTTTTAGTTGAATCACCATGAGCTACAGTTACAAAGCTTTCATGTTCGAGTTTCAGTCATACTATGACTGAACACCCATTCTTCTACCAGTGCACATTCCCCACCACCAATGTCCCCAGTATTTCCCCATCCCACCCCTCCCCCTGCCTCTATGGCAGACAATTTCCCTATTACTCTCTCTCTACTTATAGCCCAGAATTTTTCAAAGTTTATTAATGAAAGGTAAGATTTGATTAATACTATAATGAGATCCAAGTTTAAAATAAAATTTAAATAAAATTTAATGCCATGTATTTTAGATTCCAGAGTTGAAACCTATGTACATGAAATTAGATATTTTATTATATTGTATTAAATGGTTTTTCCTTTCCTTACTTAACATAGGTGAAAATGATACAGCCATCACAAATTTTCTATCACTGACTTATTTTCTGAGCACCCTAGTTGTTGTTTCTTGATGTTTTGTTCGAGTAAGCAATATAAAGTAAACTTGTTGTGTGACTGAGGAGGCAGACTGGGGTTGGGAGGGAGGCGGGGGACTTTGGTGGAGGGAACGGCACAAGGGTGGTGTTGGAGCACAAAATGATGGAAACAACTGTACGATGAACAACTTTGTAAATCATGGTGTTTTGGTAAAAACTTAAATTTAAAAAGAAAGTCCTTTTTCACCTGCAAAGAACATGAAGGGAACATACTGGCTCAGCCAACAGATGCCCTGGGGTCAGTGCGGATTTGGGCACAACATGTTGTGGCTCAGATTTTCACAATGTTATCGGGACTCTTCCTCTTCTCTTTTGCGATTTTCTCAGCCAAGTCCCCCAACAAGGGTTGACTTTGTTCTCCGCTTCCTCCCGGCAATTCATGCACTGGCTCTCAGTGGCTCTCAGGGCTGCGAGCTCCGCTGTGCACCCCCAGAGGGAGAAAGTGTGTGTTCTTGACACCCAAGCCGACATGCTGCTCTGCACGCGGACTGGGCTGCATCAGGACGTGCCCTCGGAGCTGCAGGTGGCGAGAGCAATGCCACCCCGAGTGCCTCAGCCCCCGATACTCGTGCTGTGTTCACTTAGGACGGGGAGAGGGAAGTCTGGACTCGGAGCGCGGGGGCAGGTCGGAGTGAGCCGCTGAGAGCTGAGTCCTGCGTCACTGCACCTGCTGGCGGGTGGGAGACCGGGGACCGAGCACCTGGGGACGGAGCACCTGAGTTCTGCTGTGAGACGCTGTCAGCAGGAAGCGACACACACTGCCGCGTGCTCGGGTACCAGCCAGATCATTTCACTGGGCTGGAAATCCGCTTTGCATCCAGAGACCTTTTGCCAGTCAGCCCAGACCTTTGCAATAGTTTTACTGATTTTATTCATCAGTAAAGACCACCCTCGCCGCTCCGTTCCACGCCTCTCCGTAACGGTTTATCTGGCTCTAAGTACAGTGTTTCCTGATTTCACCTTAACTTTGATTCTGAAACAAGGATATTGATCTACATCACGTTGAAAATGTTTTTTTTTTAAAAAAGGTAGCTTTCTGCTGTTTCTGATGATTTTTTACCTTTATTTTCTCAATCCTGAAATCATAATGAAGCTGAACACAGAGATAAAACTTGAATTAGCCACAAGAACATTCTAAAAATAATGACTGCTAAATTTAAAAAAATTTAAATATAGGACACAGTATAAAAGAATCTTATCACTGGAATACATGTAAAATAGTGCAATCTGGAAGCTTTTTTTTCTCTTGAAAAATCCAGATTTGGGGCTGGAGCGATAGCACAGCGGGTAGGGCATTAGCTTTGCATGCAGCCAACCCAGGTTCGAATCCCAGCATCCCATATGGTCCCCTGAGCACTGCCAGAGGTGATTCCTGAGGGCAGAGCCAGGAGTGACCCCTGTGCACTACCGGGTGTGACCCAAAAAGCAAAAAAAAAAAAAAATTCAGATTTAATTAGTACAGAGTCAGATCTTGCACCAGTATTCTTTAATACCTTAATTTGAGATATGATTCAGATTTTATGAAATTCAGCTCTTTAAAGTGTATTGAGCATATTAACTGAGTTTGTGTACTCACATTTTTAATATTTCCTAAGAGTTGTGACATTTAGGCAAACAAGTTTGAGTGGAGAGTGTATAGGATATCATAGCCTCAGGTAGTTTAGGTTTTTTGGTTACTCCCATCACAGTGCTCCCATTCCTCTTGTTTATTTGTAACCTCTTTCTTTGTGTTTTGTTGACTTGTAAATAATGTTTTTCTCTTCTCCTTGAGTCCTTTGCATAGTTTATTCAGAGCAATGTCCTTTTGTATGGGCACAGGAAGACTTAGCTAATGCTATGCTTTGTAACTTGGGAGTCATTTGACTCTACATGATATTTTCCTCCTGGGCATCTGTTCTCTCCCCTAAGCCTCAGCTGCCCTTACTTCCTAGCACCCCCAAAAGCAGGGTCCAGCGAGGGACAGGACGGACCCAGGGCAAACGGTGAGTTGTGTGCTACCCTGGCATCGAGATGGGCCTGGCCAAAGTGCCTAATGCTTAACTGTAAGTTAAGAGCTTGGTCATGGACAAATGTTGTCATGATCCAAACAGTGATAGATTGTGACCCTGCTAGGGTAAGGAATGATTAATCTGGCCTGAGCGCTGTGGTCTGAGTCTGTGGCAAGATGTTCCCAGGAGAGCTGCCCTACAAGCCTCAATGTATCTCTTACTGTGTCCATACAAAAACAACTAGTATTGAGATGTTGATAGAGTTTTTGGACTGAGGAAAGGAGACAAACACCTTAGGAGATATTTTGCCTGTGGGCTCTCAGGAAGGGCTTTGGAATGCCCCTAAGTGGTGTTTCCTCTGACCCTAGTGGGCCCTCAGGACGGGCTTTCTTATGTTGATTTGCTACCAGACTGTGTGTAGCCCAGAGGGCAAGGTGGAGAGAGACAAGTAGGGGGAGAGACTAGTGAAGGAGCAGAATCCGGAGACTCCAGAGAGCAGGGCTGGAGGGGTGAGGAGCGAGGAAGGAGAGTGCCTGAGATGAGAGCCAGGAAAGATTGAATAAATGGCAGCTGATCAGTCAACTAGCTTGGTCCTCGTTCTTCCTTCTCCGGTCCTTGGCCAACGGCTGTCTCAATCCAGCCCATACACAGGGGCTCGGGACCACCGAACGCAGATGGTGAGACAGAACTGCCCGGAGAGCCCGCGAACACACACCCGTCAGCAAGAGTACTTTTTAACAGGAGAGTACAAAGCTAAAATGATTAGTTTTTAAATTCTCTAATTTAAATTGATTGGCACCCTTAAGACTCAGAGAAGATGGAATAGTCCTTTCCATTTTCCTTTTTATTATATAAAATTCATAATCATTAATTTACAAAGTTATTTGTATTTGTTTAAGTATAAGGTGAAGACAGGATAAGATTTTCTCTCTTTTAAAAAAATAATTATAAAAATTTTTTTTATTAATGAGTCACCATGAGGGTACAGTTACAGAGTTATGTGCTTGTGTTACAGTCATACAATACTCAAGTACCCATCCCTCCACCGTTGGAGTGCCCATTCTCCAACGATAGCCCCAGGATCCCCCCCCACCCTCTCCCCCCCACCCTACCCTGTGATGGGGCATTCCCTTTTGTTCTCTCTCTCCTTTTGGGTGTTGTGGTTTGCAATGGAGGTATTGGGTAGCTATCCTGTTCAATCTATAGTCTGCTTTCAGCCTGCCTCTCCCATCCCGAACGGGTCCTCCACCACACCAAGCTGTGGAGCAAATCTCCTGGTACTTATTGCTACTATTCTTGGGTGTTAGTCTCCTACTCTGTTATTTTATATTCCACAGATGAGTGCAATCTTTCTGTGTCTTTCTCTTTATTTCTGACTCATTTCACTTAGCATGATACTTTCCATGTTGATCCACTTATATGCAAAGTTCATGACTTCATCTTTTCTAACAGCTGCATAGTATTCCATTGTGTAGATATACCAGAGTTTCTTTAACCAGTCATCTGTTCTCGGCCATTCGGGTTTTTTCCAGATTCTGGCTATTGTAAACAGTGCTGCGATGAACATACAAGTGCAGATGTCATTTCGACTATACTTTTTTGCTTCTCTGGGATATATTCCCAGCAGTGGTATTGCTGGGTCAAACAGGAGCTCAATTTCTAATTTTTTGAGGAGAGACCATACTGTTTTCCAAAAGGGCTGAACCAGTCGGCATTCCCACCAGCAGTGAAGGAGGGTCCCTTTCTCCCCACATCCACACCAACAGCGGTTGCTTTTGTTCTTTTGGATGTGTGCTAGTCTCTGTGGTGTGAGGTGGTATCTCATAGTTGTTTTGATCTGCATCTCCCTGATGATTAGTGATGCAGAGCAGTTTTTCATGTGCCTTTTGGCCATTTGTATCTCTTCCTTGAGAAAGTTTCTGTTCATTTCTTCGGCCCATTTTCTGATGGGGTTGGATGTTTTCTTCTTGTAGAGTTCAACCAGTTCCTTATATACCCTTGATATCAACCCCTTATCAGATGGGTATTGGGTGAATATCCTTTCCCATTCTGTAGATAGTCCTTGTATTCTGGTCACGGCATCTTTTGCGGTGCAGAAGCTTCTTAGTTTAATGTATTCCCATTTGTTTATCTCTGTTTCCATTTGGTTGATCAGTTGCGTGTCATCTTTGAAGATACCTTTAGCTTCAATATCGTGGAGGGTTTTGCCGACCTTGTCCTCAATGTACCTTGTGGAAAAAAAATAATATTTTACAATGCGTTGGTTAGTACCTTGTGGCTCTCTTATACTGGGAAATGAAAGTGCTCAAACATAATTGAAAGTACCCAATATTGGTGGAACCCCCTTATTATGAGAGACTGAAAACCGCAGTGCGCATGTCACCTGCAACAGCCCCACTGCACTCCAGGGAACACTGGTCACCCCAGCTCGACCTGGTACACAGAAAACACTTCTAATTAGAAAAGTTTGGATACACGTAATATGTAATATTCAGGATAAAGAATTATTTAAATATATATATACGTATATATATATACATATATATATAAGGGTATCACTTTAGGAGTTTCGGGGCCTTATTAAAGCTAATGGTGCATTGGTTTGACAAAGACAACACAGTGAACTAAGCCAGCACCCTGAGTAAGCAAACACCATTCTCAGAAGTGCAGTGTATGATGAAGCAAGGGTAGAGCTGGAAAGACAGGACGTTGCTGGAGCAACAGCACAGCGGGGAGGGCATTTGCCTTGCATGCGGCCAACCCTGGTTCAATTCCCAGTATCCCATATGGTCCCCTGAGCACAGCCAGGGGTAATTCCTGAGTGCAGAGCCAGGAGTAACCCCTGAGCATCGCCAGGTGTGACCCAAAGATAGTACATCGGAGATTGCTTGTATGCAGCAGACCCTGGGTCAGTTCCTGGCATCACATATGGTTCCCTAAGCCCTGCCAAGAGTGATCCCTGAGCACTTCCTAGTGTGTTCCCCAAATTAAAATCGAAACCAAACCTACCAATGACAAAAGTGCAGAAGTTAAAAGCAACAAAGTACACAATGGCTAGAAAAGATAACTCTGGTGTCATAAGCCTTGTTGGGGTTCCTTCATGATTGTCATTGTGATTTTAGGGAAAAGGTTCTCATCAAACATTATTTCCTCAAAAGAGAAACAGGGAAATGGGTCCAGAACAATGGTTCAATAGGTGGGGCATTTGCCTCATATGCAGCAGACCCGGGTTCAATCCCTGGCATCTTATAGGGTCCTAGGAGCACTGCCCAAAGTAATTCTTCAGTGCAGAATCAAGAGTAATTTCCTGGTATGGTGCAAAGATAGGAAGGAAGGAAGGAAGGAAGGAAGGAAGGAAGGAAGGAAGGAAGGAAGGAAGGAAGGAAGGAAGGAAGGAAGGAAGGAAGGAAAGAAGGAAGGAAGGAAGGAAGGAAGGAAGGAAGGAAGGAAGGAAGGAAGGAAGGAAGGAAGGAAGGAAGGAAGGAAGGAAGGAAGGAGGGAGAACAAAAGGAGAGCTAAAGGAGGGAAAAGAGAGAAATAAAAAAGAAAAACAGAGAAATAGGTATTACCCGCTTCCTAGGAAAGTTGTAAGAACAGGATATGTGTGGCGCTTAGCTCGTGGCCAGGTCTGTAATGAATACACCTGTTATTACCAGTCACGCTAATGACACGACAGAACAGCATATTGGTCTATGCTCCCTAAAGGTGAAGAGGCGCAGAGTGGGAAATAAAACGCCCAAATATATTCCTGGGATCTGTTTGAGATACTCTATCTTGTTATTTTTTGGTTTGGGAGCTGCACCCAACTGTGCTCAGGGATCGTTCCAAGTGGTGCTCAGGGAATCGTATGTGGTGCCAGGGAAGGAGCCAGAGTCGGCAGCGCAAAAGGCAAGATCCTTGAGGTCTGCATTATCCTCCAGCCTGAGGTACCAGGTCTGCGTTATCCCCTCAGCCTGAGGTACCAGGTCTGCGTTATCCCCCCAGCCTGAGGTACCAGGTCTGCGTTATCCCCCCAGCCTGAGGTACCTGGTCTGCGTTATCCCCCCAGCCTGAGGTACCTGGTCTGCGCTATCCCCCCAGCCTGAGGTACCAGGTCTGCGCTATCCCCCCAGCCTGAGGTACCAGGTCTGCGCTATCCCCCCAGCCTGAGGTACCAGGTCTGCGCTATCCCCCCAGCCTGAGGTACCAGGTCTGCGCTATCCCCCCAGCCTGAGGTACCAGGTCTGCGCTATCCCCCCAGCCTGAGGTACCAGGTCTGCGCTATCCCCCCAGCCTGAGGTACCAGGTCTGCGCTATCCCCCCAGCCTGAGGTACCAGGTCTGCGCTATCCCCCCAGCCTGAGGTACCAGGTCTGCGCTATCCCCCCAGCCTGAGGTACCAGGTCTGCGCTATCCCCCCAGCCTGAGGTACCAGGTCTGCGCTATCCCCCCAGCCTGAGGTACCAGGTCTGCGCTATCCCCCCAGCCTGAGGTACCAGGTCTGCGCTATCCCCCCAGCCTGAGGTACCAGGTCTGCGCTATCCCCCCAGCCTGAGGTACCAGGTCTGCGCTATCCCCCCAGCCTGAGGTACCAGGTCTGCGCTATCCCCCCAGCCTGAGGTACCAGGTCTGCGCTATCCCCCCAGCCTGAGGTACCAGGTCTGCGCTATCCCCCCAGCCTGAGGTACCAGGTCTGCGCTATCCCCCCAGCCTGAGGTACCAGGTCTGCGTTATCCCCCCAGCCTGAGGTACCAGGTCTGCGTTATCCCCCCAGCCTGAGGTACCAGGTCTGCGCTATCCCCCCAGCCTGAGGTACCAGGTCTGCCCTATCCCCCCAGCCTGAGGTACCAGGTCTGCCCTATCCCCCCAGCCTGAGGTACCAGGTCTGCCCTATCCCCCCAGCCTGAGGTACCAGGTCTGCCCTATCCCCCCAGCCTGAGGTACCAGGTCTGCGCTATCCCCTCAGCCTAAGGTACCAGGTCTGCGTTATCCCCCCCAGCCTGAGGCACCAGGTCTGCCCTATCCCCCCAGCCTGAGGTTCCATCTTTCACTCCTGCAGTTTAAGAACCTGAGCTTGAGCCATCACAGAGAACAAGCGGTTTGGCTTGACTGGAGAAGAAAGATAGTAAATAAGCCTGAAGAGATTAGTGATATGCGGAGGAATACGTTTCCGATTGGTGGCTAGGTCTGAGGGAGAAGGAAGGGAGGAAAATAGAAGGGGCAGGGGTGCAGTGGAAGGTGCAGGAAACGGCCGCACGCGCCGTGGGAGGAGCCCTCTGCGTTAGTGCTGACCTCGTCTCTGGGCTCCCGGAGGGTTCCGGCGGCTCGGGACACTGTGCTTGTTTGAGGCTGGGGATCAAGGGGATTACTCTGGAGGGTTCTTACATTCACCAAGAAAATGATTTGGCCCTGGGCCAGATCGGATACCGCAAGGACACGCATGGAGCGAGAGGTTAACCACGAGCCCAGGGCAGGAAGAGCCGCTAAACCTTACACCACACGTGAGAAACAAGAGGACGCTCTATGCTACTGAGATTGTGTGTGTGCGCATGTATGTACATGTGCATGCGTGGGGGGGGCTGGGAGGAGGCAGCTGATAAGAGAAAATGCTAAAACTAAGTTTAGTAATGATCCGCATCCACCCTGGGCAGTGGGGAGAGGCCCCCCAGACAATGACTCCCCGAGCACTGCAGCGCCATCTTAATGAGCCGCAGCTAAGAGGAAGGAGGTGGGGGTGGGAAGTGGGGGCAAGGTCGGTCGCCAGGGGTTCCTCGGAAAGGCTCCCTAAACACAGGTGTGGCCACCAAGCAAATTTCAATCCTGCCTTCGCCGTAGGGGGAGATCAGGAGGTCCCCACTTCCCGGTCCTGGCCGCGATGTCTGGTGCCCGCAGGAGCGGAGGCAGGACCACGGACCGAGGCGGAGATAATAGGAGAAACACCTCGGGCTGGGGTAGCACTGGGGTTGGCTCAGCTCTGAGCCTCCTGAACACGGGGGCCGACAGTGCCCGAAGCAGAGACCCACACGGGTGGCACGGTCGTCGGTCTGACCAGGGTGGGAGTCAGCGCGGAGCGAGAATGGAACCCTCGGGTCAGCGGTGCTCTGGCTCACCATGGCCGGTTCCCATACTCTTAGGGAGCTGACGGTTCTCTTCTTGGTCCTCTTTGCACACGGCTACACACAGTCGCCTATATGTATACATATATACATACATATATATGTATATATATATATTTTTTTCTACCTCTTTGGTTGTCTCCTGGCTTTAGCCATCCAATCATTTCTAGGTTTTCTTCCTTGAAAGAACTCCCCTGATTAATATCACACACACCTGCAGAGAGAGGGTAGGAGAGAGAGGGAGAAAGGAAGAGAGAGAGAGAGAGAGGTAGAGAGGGGGAGACATGGGGGAGAGGGAGAGAGAGAGGAAGAGAAGAAGAGAGAGATAGAGAGGGAGAAATGGGGGAGAGGGAAAGAGAGGAGAGAGGGGGAGGGAGAGAGAAGAGAGAGGAGGGAAAGAGAGGGAAGGAGAGAGGGAGGGAGGGAAAGAGAAGGGAGAGGGGGAGAGAAGGAGGGAGAGAGGGATGGAGAGGGAGAAAAGGGGAGAGAGAAAGAGGGAGAGAGGGAGAGGGAGAGAGAGGAAGTGAAGTAGAGAGGAAGAGAGACGGAAGGAGAGGGAGAGAAGGAGGAGAGAAAAAGAGGGAGAAAGGGAGAGAGTAGGAGAGAGAGGGAGGGAAGGAGAAGGGAGGGAGAGAGAGTAGGAGGGAGAGGGAGAGAGGGAGGGAGAGTAGGAGGGAGAGGGAGAGAGGGAGGGAGGGAGGAGGGAGGGAGGGAGAGAGAGTAGAAGGGAGACGGAGGGAGGGAGGGAGGGAGAGAGAGTAGGAGGGAGACGGAGGGACGGAGGGAGAGGAGATCTAGGGGCTCTCCCTACAGAGAGACTCACAGCCTTGCAGCACACCAGGAGAAGCTGGGATTTCTTGCCATCAGCGACTTTTCAGGTCTGCATCCAGACCTGGGACTGGGTGCCTGGAGCACATTGCTCGGCCCATTCGCCAATCTTCCCTCCTGTCTTAGCAGCCGCTCCCAGCTATCTTCACTAGCTCCTGATTATCCACCTGACTCCTAAACACGAGATGATCCACTGCCCAGTTCTCTCACCCTGACTTCCGGCTGCGTTCCTCACCAGGTGCGATACCCTAATCACACGGCCTCAAATGCTTCCGATAAACCGACCCCTCCAGTTCAGACGCCTCCTTCGACCGTCATCCATACACCTTTCCTCTCGACTCACACTGGTATGACTAATAAGTAGCTCAAAAATAACGTGTCAAAAGTGGAATTCTCATCGCTCTTGCTGCCGCGTGCTGTGCAGAAATCTCTCTGGGCAATCTTTCCAATCCTCCCCCTGAAAGACCATCACTTTTCTTTTTTTTTTTTTTTTTTTTTTGCTTTTTGGGTCACACCCGGCGATGCACAGGGGTTGCTCCTGGCTCTGCACTCAGGAATTACCCCTGGCGGTGCTCAGGGGACCATATGGGATGCTGGGAATCGAACCCGGGTCGGCCGCGTGCAAGGCAAACGCCCTACCCGCTGTGCTATTGCTCCAGCCCCAAGACCATCACTTTTCAACATCCCCCCCACCACCACATTTTACACACAGGAAACAGATCTTGACTCCTTGGGGTAGACTGTGGGTGGACCACATGCAAATGCTCACAGGGGTTTAATACCTTCTTTATGTATCTGTAGCTTCAAAATAGGACACGGTTTCTCAGGAGATTCAATGACAGGAATTCCAAACCAGCCACTTATTACACGCATGGTGTTGCTATTTAGCTTA
This sequence comes from Sorex araneus, assembly GCF_027595985.1. NCBI lineage: Eukaryota > Metazoa > Chordata > Mammalia > Eulipotyphla > Soricidae > Sorex > Sorex araneus. Next base: position 214,224,298 of record NC_073306.1, read on the forward strand.
TGAAATCATGCATGAATATGTTCACTATAGGTTGCTGGAAATAAGCTTCAAAGGATTCTGTTCCATACTTTGCTTCAGCATCGGGACCCTCGGAAAGATAGATCACTCCCCTTTCTGTACCTCAGTCTCTTCAACACGCAAGAGCAAGAAACGTCCTTGAAATTGAAAAGCAAAAGCAGGTAAAGACGTTCCTTCTGAGAGTGGGGCTGTCTCCTGTGTTCCAAGCTACACTCTTCCATGAAGCCTAGAAACACTAACTTTGAAAGGCACATCAGAAACAGTATCTCTGCCAACATCAGAAACAGTGTCTCTCCCAACATCAGAAACAGTGTCTCTCCCAACATCAGAAACAGTGTCTCTCCCAACATCAGAAACAGTGTCTCTCCCAACATCAGAAACAGTGTCTCTCCCAACATCAGAAACAGTGTCTCTCCCAACATCAGAAACAGTGTCTCTCCCAACATCAGAAACAGTGTCTCTCCCAACATCAGAAACAGTGTCTCTGCCAACATCAGAAACAGTATCTCTCCCAACATCAGAAACAGTGTCTCTGACAACATCAGAAACAGTGTCTCTCCCAACATCAGAAACAGTGTCTCTCCCAACATCAGAAACAGTGTCTCTGCCAACATCAGAAACAGTATCTCTCCCAACATCAGAAACAGTGTCTCTCCCCACATCAGAAACAGTGTCTCTGACAACATCAGAAACAGTATCTCTCCCAACATCAGAAACAGTATCTCTGCCAACATCAGAAACAGTATCTCTCCCAACATCAGAAACAGTGTCTCTCCCCACATCAGAAACGGTATCTCTCCCAACATCAGAAACGGTATCTCTCCCAACATCAGAAACAGTGTCTCTCCCCACATCAGAAACAGTGTCTCTCCCCACATCAGAAACAGTATCTCTCCCAACATCAGAAACAGTGTCTCTCCCAACATCAGAAACAGTGTCTCTCCCAACATCAGAAACAGTATCTCTCCCAATATCAGAAACAGTATATCTGCCAACATCAGAAACAGTGTCTCTCCCAACATCAGAAACAGTATCTCTCCCAACATCAGAAACAGTATCTCTCCCAACATCAGAAACAGTATCTCTCCCAACATCAGAAACAGTGTCTCTCCCCATATCAGAAACAGTATCTCTCCCAACATCAGAAACAGTGTCTCTGCCAACATCAGAAACAGTATCTCTCCCCACATCAGAAACAGTATCTCTCCCAACATCAGAAACAGTATCTCTCCCAACATCAGAAACAGTGTCTCTCCCAACATCAGAAACAGTGTCTCTCCCAACATCAGAAACAGTATCTCTCCCAATATCAGAAACAGTATCTCTGCCAACATCAGAAACAGTGTCTCTCCCAACATCAGAAACAGTGTCTCTCCCAACATCAGAAACAGTATCTCTCCCACTAGCTCTGCCGATGTTGCGTGTGGACAGCAGAAGCAGTTCCCATCCAACAAACAGCAGGTGCTGCAGGAGTGCTCACTGCCACAGTGCTCTATACTCTGGGAAGGGCTGGGAACTGTGGGGAGCTGCAGGGGGTGGGGGGCAGGTGCTTTTCTATGGTAAACTTTGTGATAAATGACTAAAGATATCTTAGAAAGTATCAGACCGAGAGACCAAGGGGGGAGAGATAGTATAGGCCGTGTATGCTTCAGACCCTTGTTCAGTCCCCAGGACAGAGCTGAGAGCAGCCCCACAGGCCCCGAGCCCCCGCCAGCCGGCGAACCCAGCGATGCCGCATCCCCAAGCACCCTGGCAGTCTCTGGGAGGGTTCTCGGTCTCCTGAGCACTGCTGGGGAGTCCCCACCCCAACCTTAAAAGAAACACTCAAGTCACCAACAACTGATTGCATCTTTAAAATTGATTTTTTTTAATTAAGGCGCTGTGGTTCATAGTTATTCATAGTTGAGTTGCAGGCATGCAACTTACTGTGTTTTAAAAATCTTTATTATTTGCTTTGTTACCTAATTTGTATTTTTTTTACGCTCCCCCATATTTATTTTTTAAAGCAAGTGCTACTTCCAGCTTCTGTAAACTCAAATTTGTGTAAACCCAAGTCTGTACAAAGCCTGGATCAAGATCATTGATCCAAATCAATGTTTGTGTTCTGGGAATTTTTGTAGAGCTGTTGGCTTCTCGCGAATGTGGATACAGCACAGAACATTGCTGGGCCAGGGGCTGAGCTCAGAGGTGAGAGCTGCCCTTTATGCGAGAAGACCCATATCCAATCCCTGATACACTAAAAAAAATCATAAAAAATTGATTAAAATAAACATTCTTCTTGTCTTTTATTTATGGAGCCACATCACGTCAAATGTGCTGCTAATATTTAAATAAATATTTATTTTGGTATAATTTACTAATTTCAGCATGGTAAAATGTCTCTAACTGGTAAAAATACTAATTATAGTTAATATTTATATTAGTTAATAATTCATGCACTATTTTATTTTAGTTAATGTTTAATTTCTAATCCTACTTCAAATGTTGTGCTATCATATCCCCATAAAGCACAACTTACACAGTCTTGCTTGAATACTGTGTCTTTCTTGTATAAATGAGCAATCAGACGGAAAAATGGTAAAATATGTTTCATTTTTCAGGAGATTCTACAGGATTATTTGCCCAGATACTTGAAACTTTGTCATCTTACCATTATCCTAGTAGAGCTTAAAGAAATCAAGAAATAGTTTATAGTCACTCTTCAGTTAAGCATTTCCACACAAGATCATTATTCATTTACTTCTTAGTTATAAAATTACACAGAGAGTTTGCATTCTTATTGACATACTCTGGTCTTCTGGAAAACTCCTAGAGGTACTGCATGTTCCTTTAAAATTATTGCTGCCCATAAAGTGAGCACACACGCGAGCGCACGCGCGCACACACACACACACACACACACACACACACACACACACACGCCGGGGTGTGCTTTGGGCAGCCTGAACAAAGCCCCTGGCGGGCTCTCCTCTGCGGCAGGGAGCCAAGAGTGACCGCCATCATTCAACAGTGGAAACTGCATACTGTGTGTGTGTCATTGGAATTATTCCTTTTTATGGCTTTGAAATAAAAGATCAACCTACCCTTCAGTAATTTTAAACATTAACTTCCGTCTTTCAGAAGTACTTAAAATGCGTTCTCCGTGAACACGCTACGGTCCGCTGGGAAGTTGCTCTCTCCACCGTGCATTCATTCATTACAAATCCTCACTTCAAAACTCTTGCTGGAAAATTTTGAGAAAAATTTGTGGAAGAATCTTCCAATGTGTATCTTCTGTAACACTGGTAAAACAAATCTGACAAGGAAATTCCCAACAGCAAACATTTCCCAAAAACTTGGGATTGTTTTAGATATTTTCATAATTACATTGATGTATTTGATTGACTGAAAAATTACAATAAGTGAAATGCTTTCCAAATTATTGAACTAATTTTTTTTCTTTTACATAAAGCTGATAATGACCGGGTTTTAGTCATACAGTGTTCCTACACCCATCCCTCCACCAGTGTACATTTCCCACTACCAATGTATTAGACTCATTTTAACATTAGACCATTGCTTCCTCCACTATACAGAGCACCAAAATTTATTGAGTTTTATATAAAAAAGGAAAAAGAAAAATATTAATACTAGGCATCGGTTATTTGTTACAACCTTAAATTTTTTAACTGCACACACATACTCAAATCTTTTCAAATCCAAGTTATAGGAGCATAACAAATCACAGTCTGAACAATAGGAATATGCTGCAGACGAAAGTATGAAAACAACTGCAAAAAAAAATAAAGACTTGGTGACATTAATGGAAAACGGAGAGTTTGGGTGGATAAACCCTGTGTAGATGACTTTGAACAATTTTATATAAATGTAATTGTTCATAACTTTTGATGAAGACAAAAGTGTAAGGAATAAATGTGTGTGTGTTCCACTGTTGTGTTCCACTGTTCCACAATTCTATATAGATGCAATTGTTCATAAATTTTAATGAAGACAAAATGTAAGAGTAAGGAATAAATGTGTGTGTGTGTGTGTGTGTGTGTGTGTGTGCTCCACTGTTGGCCACATCCCCAGCCTGGAGTGTAACATCCTCACAGAATTTGCCATGGGAAGTGTAACTGGGGAAGGAAGAAAAACTGCATGTTATCTTAAAGTTGAAAAATTTACATAGAAATCATTTGACTCAATTTTCTCACATGAGGCAAGGTTTTTAGTAAACTTTTTATGGATAGAATTCTTTATTCCTTTATCTTCCCTTGAATATGTTGCAAGAAAACTAACAACTAAACAGGAACCATCATTTTATGTGGCATCTCTTTCCCCCATTGAACAGATTGCTATTCACAGTGGACTGGAATTTGCTGAAATTTGTGCATATAAGGCTTCTCCCCTGTCCTGTAAGGTAGTAGAAGGCTAGCCCTCCAAGGGCTGGACAACCGCTGATAAACATTTCCTCCTCCCTCTTCCTTCCCAAACCTTCCCTTCTCTAGACAAACAAGTTCCTAGTTGCTGAATAATTTCTCATTTGATATGTTCCTCTTTATTGCAGTCTTTGTATGCATCTTCATATATCCTAAGTGGAGCACCCAGAATTAGTCATAATTCTGCATACCGGTTAGAATTTTACCTTTATTGACATTATTGACCCGAGTAATATGCTATTAAAATTGTCAACATTTACATTGGCTTTCTAAAGTCCTAGTTATGTTGTTGACTTAATTTGACCTTTGTCAGATCCAGTGATCATGTCACTTTTAAGAAACATTTTCTGCGATTTAGTCAGTCTTCTTTACTGAACTCACATGTAGTAGATTTATGTATCCAACTTCAGTGTAGACCTTTATTTTTAGGTTTATTTTAGTGCATCTGTTTCGTTCAGCTCCTCATTGTGGCCTATACATAGAAAAAATTGTCACTGCTAGATCACCCAGGCCACTGATATTTACGTCACCTCCAAGTGGGATGTCTGTCCTTCACATGGTAAGATATGCACATACATGGAGGGTAGCCTTTAGACACAGCCAGACTTGCATTTCATACTTTGGATTTTCCATTTACTCTCTGTGGCTTCCAAGAAGCCGCTCAGCCTCTTTGTGTCTGGGTAAAATGTGGAAAATAATGTTTACTTCAAGCACGAAACGGAGACAAGTATACTTGGCCTTGTGGGATTCAGAGAAAATCTGGGATGAGCAGCTCCAAAGTGCTCAGGAGAACTCAGGGCCCAGCAGTGAGTCTAGGCCAACTCTGCTTGTGTTCAGCACAAAGGCGTAAGAAGAGGACGTGTCTCCGCTTGTCAGGGCTGGGCCCCTGGGCTGAGCTGGCGACTCTGGGAGGCCTGCAGTGTTACCTCGACCGTGCTCTGGGGGGTCAGGTGGAGGCAGGAATCAAACCAGGGCTGGGTGAGCGATAGACCAGAATCTCAGCCTCTGTGCTGTCTCCAGGCGCCAAAGGAAACCTTCCAGGTGCTAAGGCCGCTTCACACACCCGAAGTAACGTCCTGTCAGAGTGAGAGGGAGCTTGAGACAAGAGTTGAAAGAGTGGAAGCTACTGTGTCCACCTGGCAAAACAGAATGAGCAACACTTGAAAGAAGTGACAGTGACTGACCATTGACCCGTGTTGAGAGCTAGTTCGAGCTAGTCTCTCCTCAAGAAGCAGGCGATTACGACAAGGCTGGGCTTAGAGTTTGATCACAGGATCAAGATCACATTTGACATCAACAATTCTACACCGACTTTGTTGAAGACTGGCACGAAAGGTCTTGACAAGTAGTTAGTAAAGCTGATCACATGTGGTCAGCCAGACGGGGGATACCGGCCATCCAGGAAAAGAAAATAATAAATAACAGTAGGGAAATGATTGCCCCCACGTATAAAATGAAGTCTAGGTGCCAGAGATAAAGCACAAAGTGAAAGGCACTTGTCTGCCGTGTCACGCATCGAGAACCCCGAATCCAGCAGCGCGTATGGTGCCCTGAGCACTGCTGATGTGACCCCAAGATACTGTCAGAGGCCTTAGGTGTCTTTAGGGTGTGGGCCAGCAAAAGCAAAATAATAACAGTAAATGTCTAAACATGTTTAGGCCAACCCATATACAACCTCCATTGTGAATGAGGTTTGTATTATATCTTTCTGACCCTTAACTTTGGCATAATTTTAACAGCATTGAATATTAAGTAGAGATTCCAAGCACACAATATGTTTTATTTCAAGAATGGCTTTAGCCTTAGATATTGTGTCCCAAAAAAGCCTTTCATGTCAAGAGAAAAATAAGTTCATGTCAAGTTCACATCAAGTTCTACCCCTAGAAGGAACTCTCCCTAACAATCACAATAGTGGCGTTTACTAAGCCTTAGGATGTACCAGAGTTCTAACGATTTTATGATTTTTATATGAACTTACCATTCATTATAAAAATCCTCTCATAAATAGTTCCCCACATAAATACTGTTGAAAACAGTGCATAGTAAATCCCACAGGAATTTTTTCTTTGATAAATATCAACCAAACCATTGCTACTCTTTAAATTACTGCCGTTTTCAACTTAATGGGAAAATGGGGCCCGTCCTTGTTAGTATGGGCCCTATTTCCCATTCGGGAGTGACTATCCCCTCTTGTCCACTTAAGAAATATGATAACTATGTGAATGAATAAACTCTGTGTAATTAAAGTGAATGAAGTAGAACATTTTAGAGAACATCACCGTGGAGTGAGGGGACTGGGTTTGGCTTGAGCCTCTTGGAGCTTCCTGGCGTACACTCAGCAACTGAATCTCTAACTAGGGTTAGAGATTATGGTTAGGTTACTGGGGGTATTATTGTTTTGGTTTGGGGGCACACCTGGCTGACTATTTTTATTGTTTTGGTTTGGGTCACATCTGGCTGTGCTCAGGCCTCTTACTGTCCCTGTGCCCGGAGATCACTCCTAACGGGGCTCAGGGGACCACATGAAGCAAATAAAAGACCGTGGCCAGGAGAGGACAGCAAGGTGTTTGGGTCTGAAGAAGACAAGAAGTCTGAAAGGGGAGGAGAACGTGCAGCCGAGGGCAGCTACACCATTGCCCCCAGAACTCATTGAGAGTCACTTAAGCCCCTTATTTCTATTTCACAAAATCTTTACCCCAGCTCTCAAATGTAAAAAACATGAAACAAATACATAAAGCAAACTCACATCTTTTCGCCGAGGATCAGTATTCAGAGGGAGGGATATAGTTACAAACATCTATTGCATATACACCTAGCACTGATCCATGGCAGACAGACAATGCAAAATTTACTTTTTCCTTCAACTGAATGTTGCACAGTTTTCCTGCCAGGCCAGTATTGTGAGGACATCGCTAAGAGGGACAAAAGCTCACAGAAGTGTCAAGCAGTGGGGATGGAGGGTGAGCCTCCCCTCATCCGTGAAGGAGTCAATCAAAGAACAAAGGCCGCTCTAGGGCTGTAAGATTACCCGTCCAAGTTGTTCCAGAATTTTCTTCCCGAGAATTCTATATTTCAAATTCATTCTCCTTAAACTTCATCCCTACTCCCAGAAAGTGTAATTATGTTTTCATAACTTTGAAGGCACAATTTTAAAAGCATTTAACTTGAAAAAAATGTTTTGTAAGTATGTGTGCTTCTGTTTCATCCTGTCCCCAGAGGAACTATTCCCAGATTAAACACCAACCAGCATCAGGACCACTTCAAGACAAGCCTTGTAGTGCTTACCCACGATCTTAATTTCCTACACAGTGTTTTAGGTTTTTTCTTTATTTTTAATAAAAACTTGTGTCCAGGTCCAAAAGAAGTCGAGAAGGAAGAGGGAGATGAACAAAGCTCACCCAGGTCAAGAGAGCTTTCATTGTTGGTCAGGTTAGGGAGTGTTTCGACTTCTATGTAGAGGTGCTCCGTAATCTAATCTCACCCGCTGAATTTAGATAAGATTAATTCAGCAGACGTCAATATCGGTGTGAAATGTCTTTCTTTCTTGTACTGGTCTTTGTAGTATATGAACTGTGTGACTTCATTTGACATAAATTACCGTATCTGAATTATTTCATGGGTGGATGTCAGAAATAAAACATTACTTGTGTTTGCAACAGGGGATGAGTTTTAAAGGTGTGTCTATTGATACTTGTTTGAACATCATCAAAAGTAATGTGGCAATATTCTTGGGGTTAACTAATAAAATCCTAACAGCATGTAAAACATGTGAATATGTCTTTATAGACATACATGTTGATTTCATATTTATGTCTGTTTTCCTAAAATTTTTGAGACAGTTTAAACAGGCTAATTTATTGGTGTGTCATCATATGTCAATAAAATATTACCCAATATTTAAGCTTAAAAAGATAAATTCTATTTCCATCTAAAAGAAACAATAGGAATTTTATATTATGTTGACTAAGATTACTTCATGCATCATTCATTACACAAATATGAGTATATATAGTAGAATGAGAACATAGACACATATAGTATATGTCTACACACATATATACACTTAGCATTGATATATCTGAAGTATGAAGTAGTATATCATTCAAGTAAATAATTATTAAGCTAAAAGAAAACTTTTAAATCAGAGCACTATTGCAGAAAACAAGGTTTACTTGAGCTAGTTAATGAAGCTGACAGAAGTCTGATCTGTTAATAGAACTAACTGGGGGCTGAGAGATTGCAGGTGGGCTGGTGCTTGCCTTGCACACAGCCAACCTGAATTCGATCTCCAGAAACCCATATGTCCTCCCAAGCCCCACAAGGCATAATTCCTGAAAGAGCTAAATGTCTATCACAGCTTTCAGAAATGAACCACTTTTATTATTTCTCTACTTAACTACAAGGACAAAAATGACTCCAGTGCAATAAATGTAATGAAAACTCAAGTCTTGAGATTGAAAACGGAGACTACTATTATTCATTCACAGAAGATCAATTTGTGTGTGTATGGGGGTAGGAGGGAGTGGGAAATGGCAGGAATTGAACCCAGGGACTCACACACGCAGAGCACTTGGTCTAACAGTAAGCGACAGACTTCCTGAGCTCCGAGAAGTTCCCATTTCAAAAGACACACAGATAAACAACTAAAACTTAAATGAATAAATATTTAAAGACATATATGTGCTCATATTTATTGCAGCCTTATTCTCAACATCAAAGTTCAGAATCAGCCCATGTTCATTAACAGATTAATGTATAAAAAAGAGTAATGGTATATATATGTGTATATATATATAATGTGGAATATTGTGCAGTTGTTTTAAAACATTAAGTTTGTAACAACATGGATAGACTCAGATGTACTAAGCTAGGTGAGATAGATCAGAAAGAGAATAACAAACATCACATGATTTTCTTGTATGTGGAAAATAAAACTAATGAGCAACAAATTAAAAACCAAAAGAAACTTAAAATATAAGAATAAAATGGTGATTATGAGAAAAGAAGAGGTAAGAGGAGTGAGAAAATTGGTTTAAAAGGGTCAATTTTATATTAATACATTAAAACTAGACTTTTGATAAGTGCAATGCAGCATATGGATATAGAAGGTGATGTCTAATTCTGTACACCTGAAATGTGCATGCTGTTATAAACCAATGTTACTTGGGCAACCAATGTTATTCAATAAAAGAAATTACCAAAAAATGTTAATGCGGTATCCTTGTTTTACAAAGACCAATAATTTAGAATAAAAAATTACATGCTGGAATAGTGCTTACAGCTTTGTGGAAATCATACCATGCACACATGAATCCTGTGTGGACTGGGAATACATATAGTCTTTTTTAACTTACTACAGTTGTGTCTGCAAGCTAATGACTTGGATTTTCATGAAAAGATCTTTAGGAAGTTTATCAGAAAGCAGTTGCTCATTGGGGGGCAGAATTCCACAGCCCAGCTCTGGGGGAGCAGCCAGATGCAGCGGTAGAGGGTGTGAGTCTACAGCAAACCGAGAGTGAGAATGCGGAAGTGCTATTCCACTCTGGACCGGCCAAGCAGGGGCTGCGGACACTTCCTGAGGCCTCGGCTCTGGTCCCTGGCGGGCGACTACGTAGCCTGACTCCCCAGGTAAGACAGCTAGAATTGGGGACTGCGTGGGAGGCGGGTGAGCTGACTGGAAATTGAGTTTCACCTTCTGAGCCTCCTCTCTGTTTCTTGGTTGGGGTCACGTCCAACACCTGTTCTGTCCACTTAGGGCCATCTGGAACTATATGGTTTCTTACCTCTAGTCAGCCCCGAGAGAACCTCAGCTTGGTGTACCTTAGAGAAGGGGCAGTTTCACAGAGGGGGGTGGGGGGCTGGAGGGGGTGGTGGGAGGGATACTGGGGACATCGGTGAGGGAAATGTATGTTGGTGGAGGGATGGGTGTTCTATCCTTTGTAACTGTTCTCACAGTGATTCAATTTTGAAAAAATAAAAGATGCAATTTTCTATCTTAATGTTACCTATAAGATTTTGAGAATCTCACCTGATTCTCTGGTGACTCCCCCCGAGACGAAACTCTCACTAAAATGCCAATCCAAAGCTCCTAGCAGACTCTCCTCCTGTCCGAAGCCCTCAGAGGGAGTGGACACAGAATTCTCTGCTCAGCCAGGACTGGACCAGAGAGAAGGGATGACTCACAACCTGGAGTCATGAACTGATAAACATGAACTGATAAACCATGAGCTGATAAACCAGCCGAGCACAGAGAGAGGTTCAGATCTTGACCCTTGACTCAGACACTCGCAGCCCAGCTGGAGATTTGGATTGACGGTTCCCTCCAGTAATAACCTCTCTGGACCCCACTTGGATTCTACCTGATGTTATCACTAAACATTCAATTATCTAAATAGGTGCAAGAGTGTCAGTATAGAAAGCAATGACACCACCAAATTCTGGGTAAATAACGTTGAGTTACTTTCTTTTTGTTGCTTGCTGTTTTTGCAAAGAACTTTTAAAAATAGCTTTAGTAATGAAGAGAAGACACCACCATAATGAGACTCAATTACAAAATAAAAGTTAATGCAATATGTTTTAGATACCAGGGTTCAAAATCTATCTATGTAAATGACAGTAGGCTTTATATGGTATTTAATTATTTTAATTTCTTTATTTACACAGATTAAATTCATAGAGCAGTGAATCAACACAAATTTACTTTCATTTATTTATTCTCTGATAACTGCATTTTCCATTCCTCTAAATTTTCTTGAAGAAAGCAGTACGAAGGCAATTTGCCAAGTGCTTGCTAAGGGGCAGGCTAGATGGGATGGGAACTGGGCCATTGTGAAGGGAAGGTCACACTTGGGGTGGAATTTGTGTTGGAACATTCACAATTGTATTAAACCAATTGTATTATGAAGAAATTTTAATCATGGTGTTTTAATAAACCAATAATACATTTATAAAAGAGGTGATATCAAAGGTATATGAAGAACCCATTCAACTTAATAACTGTATCACTGTCATCTCGTTGTTCATCGATTTGCTCAAGCGAGCACCAGTAACATCCATTGTGAGACTTGTTGTTACTGTTTTTGGCATATTGAATACGTCACAGGCAGCTTGCCAGGATCTGCCATGTAGGCGAGATACTCTCGGTAGCTTGCCAGGCTCTTCGAGAGGGGCTGAGGAATTGAACCCAGGTTGGCCGCTTGCAAGGCAAACGCCCTCCCCACTGTGCTATCACTCCAGCCCTCAACTTAATAACAACCTCAACAAAGAACTCAACTTAAAAAGCAGGCCAAAAACAAGAAGAATCATGTCTCAAAAAGTATATAGAGAAGGCTGATATCAGTATGAAGAAAATGCTATAACACCTGACTATCAGGGAAATCAACAGACCACAATGAAATACTTCTTCACACGTGTGAAAATGGCTCGTGTCAAGAGCAGAAATAGCATGTGCTGGATAGGATGTTGACAAAAAGAACATGAAATTGATGAACAAATATAAAAGGTCAATCAATGAACATCAATAATAGAACTAAGTTTACCTAAAAGAATGTGGGGCAGTTACGAAACATGGGGAAAATAAATAAAATAAATAAACATTTAAAAGATTTATAGTACCTACTTTTAGAAGTTAAATCTAGTTAATAAATGAGAACATTAACACAAGTATGAGAATAAATTCAATGTGGTTAGGGAAGTAATTAAAAAATAAATTTACTGAAAAACTTTTTCGCCTGTGTTGAATATCCCGTCTCTTTTTATTCTATGTTATCTTTCGGGGACACACGTTGGTGCTCTGAGCTAGTCAGGTGGGTGACTTGGGGTCACTCTGGCATTGCTCTGGGCTCAGGGAAGGGCTGGACGTGGGTCTCTTCATGTCATTTGGTCCATAGCTTGATCCTCTGGTTTCTTGATCCTCCGGTTTTGGTTTCTTCCAGAAACTAAACAGAAAGAAAAAAAACTTCATATTCTTGTTCTGTTCTAATTACCACCCTGATTTAAGTCCAGATCTCATTTTTTGCACTTTTTAATCTGCTCTACTTCACTCCTTAACCAAAAAGAATTTGACTTTTACCAAAATATGTCACTGAAAGTTTATTCTAAGGTCATGGTATCCACTTAAGTGACAAAGTTAATGCATATATTTATTCATAAATTCCTTGACCCTTGATAACGATTAAGACTGCCTAGGTTTCCATGAAACCCATACTCACTTGCCTTGATTTTCTTATTCTCTGTAGTAGCTTCTTTCTTTAAAAAAATGTAGTTTAGTCACTGTGATTAACAATAATGTTTCTTTTTCTTGGTTTGTTTTTGGACACACCTGGTGATGCTCAGGGCTAACTCCTGGCTCTGCACTCAGGAATCACCGCTGACGGGCTCAGGACCATATGGGATGCGGGGGATGGTACCAGGGTCAGCTGCGTGCCAGGGAAGAGGCTTAACCCTGTACTGAGAGCTACTCGTGTGGATCCCCACCCTTGCCAAAATGATAATAATAGTAATAATAATAATAAAGACATCTATAGCTGTCTGAAGCTGTTTATTTTTTGCTTGGTTTTACAGTGCTTTATATCTATTGGATACTTGCTAGCTGAGTTGTGAGCAAAGATACGCTCCAAGCCTGTGAGGTGTCTTTTTATTGTTCTGGTCATCCTTCCTTTTGCAGTGCTCCAGAAGCTTCTCGGCCAATCTTTTCTTACACATTTTTTGGGTATTTTTGTGTGTAGTGATGGCTACCATTTATATCATGGCGACGCCCACTTCTGGAACTCTGCAGAATTACAGAGGTCTGGGCTTACAGGTGTCTGGGCCTCAGACATCTGTAGGTTTAACAACTTCTTCTCCTTTATTTATTTTGGGGGGCAGGGGTGGGGGTTCCACACCAGCAGCCTGCAGGGCATACTCCTGGCTCTGTGCTTCTGTGCTCAGGCATTACTGCCAGGACCGTTTATGGGCTGGGGATTGAGCCAGGTTGGCTGCGTGCAAGGCACATGCCTTAAGCTCTGCCTCATCTCTCCCGCCCGACCAACTTCTTTACGCAGGTAACGCGGGCTACTAAGCGGAGCCACTCCAAAGTCCTTGTTCTCATCTCCGGTTGAAGCCTTTTCCTCATCTACTCCTAATAAGAGTTAACGGCCCATATCTCTACAATGGCCTAATCCAATAAATCAGTCCTCTCTGCTTCCCTCTAAGATCTAAAATTGTTATTTGGATCATCGACATCCTACTAACTCTATCACCAAGAGTCTCGATTTTGCCCAGCCTCGTTCTCAGTACCCCAGTTCATGCTGTTTTTAAGAAACAGTCTCTCTGCCCATTGGGCTTGTTTCCTCACCTTCTCACGCTCCTGCATAGCGACAGTGGCTGAGGGGAGAAGGCAGGTAGCCCACAGTCTCAGGCCCCTGCTCCCTGCTGCAAAGGGACATCCAGCCTCCACGTGTCACGTCAATACTTTGCCGTCAGCCATGACCTGGATTTCTAGCCCCATTTTCTGTCTTTCTGAATATTTATTCTTTACCACTGTAAAGTATTTTCCATTCTTTAAATAACTCCTGTCAATGCTGATTTATAATACTCTGAATTCTCTTCACCGGCAAGAAGCCTCCTCGCTCAGATTTTGCACTTTAAAATTCTAAGGAGATTTGATTGTCCCCCTGGCCCAGAAGGCTGGGGACTCACTAGCGAAGCTCGAGCAAGCCCCCTCTGGGGCAGAGGCGTGCGGCGCCTGGTGACTGCGGAGTAGCTCCTTCATAAGAAGCAGCAGCCCTGCAGCATTGCACGTGGGAGACGTGGGTTCCATCCCCAGCACCCCGTATGGTCCCCTGAGGCCCGCCGGGAGAGCCCCCAAACAAACACACAAGCAAACAAACCAAATGGGGTCCTGCTACCTCAAGCACCGAGAAACTCTGCGGAGGAGTTTCTAAACAGAAAGATGGTAAGAGGCCACACTGTGCAGTTCCTGGGGACGTGTGACAGTAAGTTAACACTGATTTCCACTCTCTCTGCCCACTTCCCGTCAATGGGCATTCACTTGGGAATAAGTTAAATTCCACTTCCAGTCTTCATGCATCATTTACCTTCTGAAAATCAGGATTTATACCTAAAAATTGTGAGGAATAAGACTTTACTGGAAAAATCAGACATTTTTTGATGTTTTCTTTTAGACTCATTTCATACTTCAGGTGGAAATGAAGTATATTAGGAATTTATCAGCCTTAACAATTTTCGGTCTTATTTTAATTAACTTTTGTTTGGTTTTTGGGTTTTTGGGTCTAACCTGGTTTGCTTCTGACTCTCTGCCCGGGGGTGACTCCTGGCAGGCCCAGGTCAGTGCTTGCAAGACCAGCAGTTAGCTCTCTGGGCCCTGGTCTTTTCCGCTATTTACCAAGCTCTTCTTAAACGTTCTCCCCTTTCGGTCTCTATCGCGTCTTTATTTCTTATTAAACAAACAGCAGCAATAATAAGCAGCTCAATAAGAGAACGTTTAGGGTAGGATTCAAACAAAAAGGGGGACGACTCATCCTGCACCGTCAACAAAGCCTCAAAAGCATAAATAGTTTTTTACTGTCTGGCCACGAACACTGCCCAGATGGTGCACACGCTAAGGAGGGGCCAAAGGAACGGGGGCTAAAAGAGGTACTTTGGCATCTCGGACGTTGCGAAATAGATTTTTCTAGTATTCAGGCAGTAACCTGCTGGGTTTGGATTTACCCGAGATCTGTGCTCCTGGGAACGGCTCATGGCTCGTGTGCCTTATTCTGCTTCTTCCTGGCAACCGCCTGGCTATTTTCTTCATTCTCCTTTATGCTTTTTTTTTTAATTTCTTTTATTAATTCACCATGTGGAAAGTTACAAAGCTTTCAGGTTTAAGTCTCAGTTATACAATGCTCAAACACCCATCCCTTCACCAGTGCACATATGCCACCACCAAGAATCATAATATACCTCCCCCCCCACCTCCCCAGCCCCCCACCCCGCATGTGTAACTGGTAAATTTCACTTTACTTTCACTCTACTTTGATTACATTCAATATTTCAATAAAAAATTCACTATTATTGATTTGGAGTTTCTCCCCCCTAAAGTCGATCTGCTGAAAATAAAGCATTTGGTAATTTGTTTTCCATTGCTGAGAATGAAGAGATATGAGGTCAGGAGGCCACACTAGCAGCAGCATAGTTTTGGATTTCTGTATTTTAGTAACTAAGTCTAGTGAAATGTCTCCTTTATGCTTTTTTCCTTCCTCTTCCCCTCTTTAAAATTTTTGTGGAAAAGAAAATAGCACAAACTACCCAAGATTGTCATGGAATTACTGAATTCTGTTTCCCAATTCTTTTGCAAACCTTCAGAACCCTCTTTCTTTTGTAGAAGAATGCTCCTATTTCTTGAAGGGCTTTTTTTTTTTTTTTTTTTTTTTGCAGACCGGCCCAGCAGGAAGCACCTTGCGTTGGTGTGCCTCTTAAGCACACATTCTCAGTTCTCGGCCCCCTCCCATAAGCACACAGAGACGCTGCTTCCTTCTCTCCAGTCACTGCCCTTATCAGAGCTTTACTGTAACATCCTCATGTGCAGGTTTATGGCCCCTGGTGGTTAATGGGAGGGCCCAGGCCTGGCTTCTTAAACTGCAGTCCTGCCTCTGCCATGACTTCCAGCAGCTGGTGACCCTCATACGTCTATGGCAAAAACTCATCTGAACAGTTGGACTGTGCTTGGATAGTCCAAATGACCTTAATTTTCTCTCATTTCCATATCATCTTGAGTCTTGTTTTGAGTTTTCTCCTCCTGCTCAAAAAGTCGAAACTTCACAATACCCTGTTGATAATCTTTACTTATGCCTACTCTCAAAACCAAGTGCTTTGTCTCACCTCTTCTTTCTTCCTTTCTTTCCTTTTCTTTCTTTCTTTCTTCCTTTCCTTTCTTTCTTTCTTTCCTTTTCTTTCTTTCTTTCTTTCCTTCTTTCTTTCTTTTTTCTTTCTTTCTTTCTTTCTTTCTTTCTTTCTTTCTTTCTTTCTTTCTTTCTTTCTTTCTTTCTTTCTTTCTTTCTTTCTTTCCTTCTTTCTTTCCTTCTTTCTTTCCTTCTTTCTTTGTTTCCTTCTTTCCTTCCTTCCTTCTTTCTTTCTTTCTTTCTTTCTTTCTTTCTTTCTTTCTTTCTTTCTTTCTTTCTTTCTTTCATCTTTTCTTTTTCTTTTTTTATTGAATCACCATGAGAAACAGTTACAAAGCTGTTCGTGATAGGGTTTAAGTCATATGAAGTTCCAACACTCATCCCTCCAACAGTGCACATTTCCCACCAATAATGTCCTCAGTTTTTCTCCCTCCACCCCCTGCCCCAGCCCATCTCTAGGGCAGGAACTTTCTCTCTCTCTCTCACTCTCTCTCTCACTCTCTCTCACTCTCTCTCTCACTGTCTCTCTCTCTGTGTCTCTATCTCTTTTTCTCTCTCCCCCCTTTTGGACATTATGGTTTGCAATACAGACACTGAGAGGTTATCGTATTTGTTCCTTTACCTACTTTCAGCACACAGCTGTCACCCAGAGTGATCATTTCCAGCTATCTTTGTCATCATAGTCCCTTATCTACTGTGGACCAACCCTTCTGGCCATTTTCTCTACTGTCCTTGCGTATTAGTTCATATTTTACTTTTTCATACCCCACAAATTCTATGTCTGTCCCTCTCCTTCTGACTCATTTCACTCAGCATGATACTGTCCATGATCAAAAACAAATTTCATGACTTCATCTTTCCTAACAGCTGCATAGTATTCCATTTTGTAGATGTACCATAGTTTCTTTAGCCAGTCGCCTATTCTTGGGCACTCGGGTTGTTTCCAGATTCTGGCTACTGTGAACAGTGCTGCAATGAACATACAAGTACAGATGGCTTCTCTGCCGAGTGTTTTTGGACTCCCGGGGTATATTCTAGAAGTGATATTGCTGTGTCATATGGGAGCTCAATTTCTAGTTTTTTGAGGAATGTCCATGCTGTTTTCCAAAAAAGGTTGGACCAGTCATTATTCCCATCAACAATGAAGGAGATTCCTTTCTCATACCATGCCAATACTGGCTATTCTTGTTCTTTTGGATGTGTGCCAGTCTCTGGTGTGAGATAATTATTATTGTTGTTTTGATTTGCATATCATTATTGTTTTGATTTGCATCTCCCTAATGATTAGTGATCTAGAGCATTTTTTCATGTACCTTTTGGCCATTTGAATTTCTTCTTTGAAAAAGTTTCTGTTCATTTCCTCTCCCAATTATTGATGGGGTTGGATTTTTTTTCTTGTAAACTACTATTAGTGTCTTGTATATCTTTGATATTAACCCCTTATCAGATAGATATTGAGCAAATAATTTTTCCTGTTCTAAAGGATGCCTTTGTATCTTGTTCACTGGTGTTTTGTCTTGTTTTGAGGTACAGAAGTTTCTTAGTTTAATGTAACCCTATTTGTTTATCCTTGCTTTCACTTGATTGGTCAGTCCTGTTTCATCTTTGAAGATGCCTTTAGCTTCGATGTCATGGAAGTTTCTACCTACATTACCTCTATATGCCTGTGAATTCAGGCCTGATATTGAAGTTTTCAAGCCAATTTGATCTGACTTTTGTGTCTGGCATTAGAAAGAAGTCAGAGTTCTTTTCTTTTTCTTCCTTCTTCCTTCTTCCTTCTTCTTCCTTCTTCCTTCTTTTTTCCTTCTTCCTTCTTCTTTTTCCTTTTCTTTTTCCTTCTTCTTCCTTCTTCTTCTTCTCCTTCTCTTCTCCTTCTCCTTCTTCTTCTTCTTCTCCTTCTCCTTCTCCTTCTCCTTCTTCTTCTTCTTCTTCTTCTTCTTCTTCTTCTTCTTCTTCTTCTTCTTCTTCTTCTTCTTCTTCTTCTTCTCCTTCTTCTCCTTCTTCTTCTTCTTCTTCTTCTTCTTCTTCTTCTCCTTCTTCTCCTTCTCCTTCTTCTCCTTCTTCTCCTTCTTCTTCTTTTTCTTCTTCTTCTTCTTCTTCTTCTTCTTCCTCTTATTCTTCTTCTTCCTCTTCCTCTTCTTCTTCTCCTCCTTCCTCTTCCTCTTCTTCTTCTTCTTCTTCTTCTTCTTCTTCTTCTTCTTCTTCTTCTTCTTCTTCTTCTTCTTCTTCTTCTTCTTCTTCTTTCTTCTTTTTTTCTTTTTGCACATAGCTGCCCAGATTTCCAAGCACCACTTGTTGAAGAGCCTTTCCTTGTTTCACTTCATATTTCTTGCCCCTTTATTAAAGACTAAGTGATCATATATTTGAGGGTCAGTGTCAGGATATTCAACTCTATTCCACTGATCTGTGGGTCTGTCTTTCAATACCATGCTGTTTTAATTGCTACCGCTTTGTATTTTAAGATTTCTCCCCACAAGATTTACTCCTCCATGCTTTAAAGGCAAGTCCAGTACATTCTTTACAAGTCAATCTTCAAGGTAATATCTCATCAACATGGACAAGAAAATATTTATGTAAATTTGCTAGCTATGATTTTTTTCCAGAATTCTGATAAGCAGCCATAAGATAATCATGTTTGATTTGTGAAATATGGCATGTGTAAGGATAAGAGGTTAGATCTCTAGAATAAAATCTATCTTCTCCCTCTGTTGGAATGAACGACATCAGAAAATAAGTTTGAGCTTGGTCGTACTTTACAGACAAATGATCTCATTGTTTTCTCTGCTTCAAAGCAGAGCTATATAGTATTTACTTTTCTCCGCTTCAAAATATAGTTGTATAGTATTTACTTTTCTTGAGTGTGCGAGGCCCTGAGTTCAATTCTCCACACTAAGAAGAAGAAGAAAAACAGGACAAAGTAAGTCCTAATTTTCTTTTCCTTTGTGATACACACACTGTGTTTCACACAATCACAGCCTCATCCTTATCTTCAAAGAGCATTCATTATTGTTCATCCCTTTTCAGTTTTTGAGTATGTTGGACATGGGACCCAATTCCATTATATTAATACGTTAATAAATTCTCAAATTAATCTTTATAGAATATGAGAGGATGGAGGTTCCCAGGAGGAAAAGTGTGTGCTTTTAAACAAATTTCTGAACTTCCCTATGACTTCTTTTTCCATCTGAAAAAGCGTTGAGCTAATGGAGAGATAAGAACTGGTATCATCAAACCTAAATTCTGAGGAAGAATTCAACTCTTCCTTTATTGTGATTAATCTCATCAACCCATCAGTACTGCTGACTATTCTAAGCTGGGTATTTTTGTGTGAAAACCTGAAAAACTCCAAATCCTGCAAACCAATATTAAAAATCTTTTTTGGAGGTTGGGCAGCAGGGCCTGGGGCCCCAGGGGTCTCTCTGGGCGATTCTCAGCCAAATGGGTAAAGGGTTTCATGCAGAGCTGCAGTGCAGCCCAGGCCCTGCGGAGCTGGGGTCACTCAGGCAAGCTCGGCAATGCCCGGAGGCTTCAGCCCTGCACCCATTGATGCTCAGAGGACCAGGTGATGTGGGCATCAGCGGTCAGGAGCAGGGCCTTGAGTCCTGTACCATCTCTCTGGCCCAGGAACACTGACTTGAAGATCTGATTTAAAATCCAAAAATAATATAAACTATTAAATCCTGCTTCAATGAAACTCTAAAAATGAATTCTGCGTTAAAGCAAGGTGATCTCCTGAGATCTGAAAATTTACTGAGACCTACGCACAACCGAGGCACTTTCCTGCTCTGCTCACAGGCAACTGGCTTGGACGCACGAGGATATCGAACGGCACGAGTGAGTAGGAACTCTCTGAGCAATCGCATATGTAAATAAAATTAAAGTCCTTGGGTTGGTTGCTGTTCAGGAAAGATAAGATAATCATAACCAATCTTTATGATACTAAATGTGGTTTAGAATTATCCCTAATTCTTCAAAACAAAGGATATGTCTTTTCAATCACCCTCCCGGAAGTGAGACATCGTCCAGGAGAATCCACCCAATTGAGGTTCAGTGTTGAAATATTTCACTGTTTAACATACATTCAAGTGATATTTAAAATAACCATCTCATCAATCAGGTTTAAAGCAGGGAGCTGAAAACTTCCCTGAGATAAAGGGACCAAGATGAGGTAGGCTCTCTGTTCCTGTTTTCATCAGAGCTTGTGAACGACCATCACACATTGGGCATTACCATGAAGTTTAAGTGTTGACAAGTAAGTCAGGGTGAAAATCCACAGTGATGATAAAACAGTATTGGAATTTTTTCACTCAATATTCATTTTAGCATCATTGTTATTTGATTTTTAGCAAAGTAGAGCGAAATATTTATGTCTAGTAAGTAGTCCATGATCCTTACAATTCACCTGAGATTTTACATTACTCTCTGAAATAGTTATTCTCTTAAACTTAAATGCAGTACAGCTTTTTTTATTTTTTGATTATATATTTATATTTTAATGACTGCTTTTTCCTACACACCCTCCCACTTCCTTTTTTAAAAATGTTTTTAGACAACAAGAAATTTAAACTAATAATGATGAGTCCTGGGTAATATTCTGGACTTTTACAACTAAATAGCTCTGCATTTTTTATCAAAAGGGTTTGGTTCTGTTCAAATCAACACACTTTGTATTTTTCATCCTAGATAAAGGTTAACTTCTGGACATTGGGAGCAAAGTGGAAACTTGCCTATAATCTCAACTGGTTGGAAAATTACCAATGAAAGTTTCCCAATAGCTTGATTTTATTTATTTAAACAATATTTACTATAGTAGTAAAGAAACAATTTTAATCCTGGCAGCATTTCATATATTCTCTGACAGTAATATTAATGAGTGCATTTTGAAAAGGAAAAAAAGGAAAATTCCTTGAATGTAGAAATTAGGAGAATCTTACTCAGTTGCATCAGAGACTTTGTCTCCCTTATTTTGTTAGGGAAGGGAAGGGACCAAAGGGAGTTGACAGTTGGCTGATGTGTGTGTGTCTAGCTGCTGAATCATGGCGTTCACGTGAAGGCGCCGTGTGCTCCCACTGAGTCTCTCCCATCCCGTGAGGTGATGTATGTACTGGAGCCTATAGTGGGTGATCTCTGCTTCTCATTCTCCCAGAAATTCTAAAAATCATATAATTTTCTAGATCTTCGTTTTAAGGTTTTACATGTAACCGAGCCTGGCAAGCTCCTGAGAGTATCCCGCCCCCTCGGCAGAGCCTGGCAAGCTCCCTGTGGTGTATTTGATATGCCAAAAACAGTAACAACAACTCTCACAATGGAGACGTTACTGGTGCCTGCTTGATCAAATCGATGAACAACAGAACTGACAGTGCTACAGTGCTACATGTAACAGAAAGTTCTCAAAAATGCTGAGAAATAAGAACTTGGGAATAAATTTCAGTGTGCTATTGGTGCATATATATCTATTCAAGTAGACATATATGACTGAAAAACACACACCAAACAATTAAAATAGTCTCTTCTGGGGAATACTTTTGGGAAATAGGATTGAGATTATCAAGGAGAATTTCAACTGCATCTGTAAAATGGCATTTAATTCATTACAAACGGTCATGACGTCTATGGGTCTGGGAAGGCTGTGCGAATCATAGCTGCTTTTGAATTTCTTTGCATTCTCTACGATGTACCAAACAAGCAAGGTCGAGCATATGTTCTGGGACTCTATTGTCTAGATTTAAGTCTGCCCTTTAGACTGGACAGGTGGAAGACACATGGCCTCAGGGAGCCTCAACTTCCTAACCAATGAGATGGTTGAAATAAATACTTAGCAACTCGAGAGAAGTAAATGAAGCCATACAACAAGGTGCTTCAAAACAGGCTTGGAGCATATATCAAGGAATTGTGACTAGTAATTGATGTTTTAATATCTCAAATCTCTCTAGAACTATCTGTTGAATAATTACAAAAGCTTTCATAAAACAGATGACTAGATGCATATCAAGTGCCCTGGGTATAAAAACAATCCCTAGGTATGTGCTTAGTGACTGCCCCCCTCAAAATGAAAAAAGAAAAACAACTAAAACACTTGAAACTCTAGAAAATGTTTCTCTATCTCATTCCAAGTATTGGAAGCTCACTTCCTTCCCACTCACTGCTCTGTTTCCTACCTAGGAGGCTCGGAAGTGCCACTTCCTGGTCTCCTTTTCCTATTTCCTAGGTCCCTCTTCCAACTTCTGAGTGTCCATCGTACAAGCCGAGCCGCGCTGAGCGCAGACACAGTGTGTCTCTGTGGCCGCAGCATTAAGTGAGGAGCAGGCTGGATAATGTGACACGCACTTTACTCCCAGCGACTTGTTAATATCAGCTCTGAATTTTTCATGACGGCTTGGGTAACCTGTAGCCTGGAGCCGGCCTCTGGGGGTTTCCCCACAAAGGGGAGGATCAGCTGAGCTCCTACTTCCCATCTGGCCCTGGGTGACAGCACAGTCAGAGGCCCGCAGGAAACCTGAAGAGGAAGAGGCTGGGGTGGGCTCCCCTTTGTAGAGCACAAAGGGCCCAGCATGTGCGGCCGTGGGGATGGGGCCGGGGCACACTTGTTTATCGCTGGCTTCAGCATCTACTTAGCCGACGTGTTCAGTGTTAGGCGCACGGGAACAGCTGCCGTGCGTGTAACTAATACCCCACACACAGTGGCATCCTGATTTGCCAGACCTGACTCAGGGCCTCTCCGCAGTGAATGTTTTATGCCCCTGGCGTGCCTCTTATTTACCCACACAGGCAGGCGTCCACGTGCAAGCACGCACTCGGACACACACCGGCCAGACCCAGAGCGCTTTGAAATCCTACACCCCTTACCGACATCCCAAAGGTGTCCAAAAAAGGACCTCAAAACGCTCACAAAAGCTGTATTTCCTAGCTGAGAATTTAAAAAATAAAATTAAATTAAAAGACCCAGAAGTTTGGGATGGAAGATTAGGAGGCTCAAAAGAAAAAGGTAGAAGAAAGAAAAGAGAGAACAAATTTGAATTTACCTTTCTTGAATCCGATGGGTTTAGCTACCATTTCTAATGTAATACATAGTTGCCTTCTTATTCGTGCCAAGTTCCATCTTTATGAGTTTCATCTTACAATTAATAACTGCCATAATTGGTATTCTTCTTTAGACAAACCTAAATGACAACCATTTAAATGCAGAATAATTACTTACAAGCCAGGAAGAAAGTTTTTCTTAACTGTTCTGTTCTTCTCACACTCTATGTTCCTGTATTATCAGGAAACAAGTTATGTAAATAATGTTTAATTTGCACGTGAAAAACATAATTTTGGAGAGTTTTGACTGTCCGATTTTAAGTGGGAAGCAATGAAAAAGTTAATAAACACCTTCATGATGGTTCTCAATTTTTTCATCAGCAGAAGAATCAAACCAGTTTTTAAAGCATTTGTCTTTTCTTTCTTTTAAAGCAATTGACATTCTCTTCTGTCTCACTCTGTCTCTGATCTGCCACTCTAATATTTCCCTAAGTTTGAGAATCATTTCCTATTGCTTTTTTTCATGAAAGGAAAGTTATTGGTCAGGGCTCACTGTCATTCTGACGTTTCCTGAGGATTTAGTGGAATTCTGACTCACCCTGACAGGACTCTGCCACCCTGGCATGACTGGGGAGAACCCTGGCGGAGAAGCCTCGTGTTTGTCTGTGTGAACACCCGGCTGCTCACAATCTTATAAAGGATTAGGCCTGGAGGGACTTTTCACTTTAGTTTTAAAATTATTATTATTATTGTAAAAATTTTTATTGGTATTCTGCGGTTTACAATTAATGAATAATAGTTCCTCATGCTCCAGTTCCAACACCACGCCCGTGACTAGTGTCGTGCTCTCCTCCCGGAACCCGCACCCCCAACCCAACCCTGTGGATCAGAACCTCTTTTGCTCCCTTGCTGTGACTCTCTTAGTCCCACCTTCGTGTCCGCCCACCAACGAGATGGTCAGACTTCTTCATCAAAACCCTGAAAGAGGGGCTAGAGTGATAGCACAGCGGGTAGGGCGTTTGCCTTGCATGTGGCCAACCCGGGTTTGAGTCCCAGCATCCCATATGGTCCCCTGAGCACCACTGGGAGTAATTCCTGAGTGCAGAACCAGGAGTAACCTCTGTGCATCACCAGGTATGACCCAAAAAGCAAAAAAATAAAAAATAAAAATTAAAAAAATAAAATAAAAACCCTTGAACGAATGGTTTGAGGCTCTTCCTGTTCCTGGAGCGAGCAGATATCACTGGGCTACACTCGCACGGAACAGGGATGGATGGAGACATAACTGGTGTCCGCTCGAGCAAATCGAAGATCAACGGGATGACAAGTGATGCAAGTGATTTAATTTCGTTCCTTGTTTTGTGGGACAGAAATTCTAGACAGTTTGGCTGATTCTTGCTTGAAATCCACCACACAGGGGGTCAGCTGTAGGTGGGGGTCCAGTCTCATGGTCATGGCGCCTGACACTTAAGGTGCCTGCCCCCATTGGCTGGCCTTAGCACTTATGCGCAGCCTCTGGGGCCCTTCTCCTTCCTCCCACGTGAAGGTCTGGGGGGAACTCGGTGTTTATGCGCCAGCCCTGGTTCCAACCACTATGTTCCAGTAACAAAGGAAAAACACCGTTTATGCAACGGCATTTCCACTGCATTGAATCTATTGGTACTTGCCTCAGAGGCAAGTTCAGATTCATGGGGAGGGAAAGAGCCGTCACGTCTTTCTTTTTGGGTCATACCCATCAGTGCACAGGGGTTGCTCCTGGCTCTGCACTCAGGAATGACTCCTGGCGGTGCTGGGGGACCCTATGGGATGCTGGGAATTGAACCCGGGTCGGCCGCGTGCAAGGCAAATGCCCTCCCCGCTGTGCTACCGCTCCAGCCCCGAGAGCCATCACTTCTTAATGAGAAGACTATAAAGTAGTCGAGTACCATTTCAGACCACCGCGTGTCTGTGTGGGAACACGACACAGGTTTTTTGAGAGATAATGTGAAAAGCATCTATCTCTGTGCTGAGACTTCTCAGTAGAATGTCGTTCTAACCAATCCTCAGGTTTCTCAAGTGCGTTACCGTGGCTTTGGCACAGTCATTCACTCCCTCTGTCACTCCTCCCCGAAGCTCCCAACAGGGTTAAGGATATGTGAAGGGTAAAGCAATGGCCGTGCGTGCAGCCAATGCTGGTTCATTTCCTGCCTCCACATCTGTCCCCCTGAGCACTGCCAGGAGTGACCCCTGGCCCAGAGACAGGAGAAAGCCCTGAGCACTGTCCAGTGTCGCCCAAATCACTACTCCAAAAATGACCACAACGATATTTCTTTTCAAAAAATTGCTTATTATAGTTTAGGGAATATGGTTACAATAGTGTTTGCCCATATTATTGATGTACATGACCTCCCCGTCACTCTCTGCGTCACCTCTGGTCTGAAATTCATAGTCCCCATCCCTCCACACTGCTTGCTAATAAATTTGTATTAAAGGCCAAGGTTTTTTTCATTGTTCAGCATTATTCCCTGTTTGTCTCTATATTCCCCGTTGAAGTGAGATCATCTGGTATTTGTTCTTTTCCCTCAGACTTATTTTAATTAACATTGTGCCCTCCAGTTCCATTAAAGTTGTAGAAAGCTGCATAATTTTATCTTTTCTTATAGCTGTATAATATTCCATTCTGTGTATATCTCACATATATATATATCTTTGCGGCCGCGTGATATCTTTAGCCTACTTCTCCCTCTGGGAGAAACTGGCAAGCTTCTGAGAGTTTCCTGCCCACATGGGACAGCCTTGCAAGCTTCCCATGGTGTATTCATATGCTAAATCCAGTAACAAGCTGGATCCCATTCCCCTGACCCTGAAAGAGCCCCCAGTGTGACATCAGTTGGGAGGGCTGAGTTAAGAGAGACTTCTAAGATCTCAGGGAAAGGACTAAATGAGAGGTTACTGAGCCCACCCAAGAAATTGGTGATTAACTGGATTTCGTGATATATCTCACAACTTCTTATCCATTTACTGCCAGAATTCGGGTTGTTTCTATATCCTGGCTATTGTACTCCGTGCTTCAATGAACATGGGTATGTACATAGTTTTCAAATTAATGCTTTTGTGCTTGGAGGGTATATATCAAGAAGTGGAATCCTTAGGTGTCTGGGAGTTCTAGTCTTGATTTTTTTTCTTTTTGAGGAATCTCCACACTGTCTTTGTGGAGACTAGACCAGAGGGCATTTTCCTTTATCACCACATTTCCGCCAACCCTAGTTGCTTCCAATCCTTTTTATAATTACCATTCTCAGTGGTGTGAGATAATATTCCATTGTTCTTTTCGCTTGCCTTTCCCTGATAATAAGTGATGATGAACACTTTTCATATACTGTCTTCCTCGTGTTCATTGCCTCGTCCTATTTTTGGACATAACTTTCAGTTTTTGCTGCCGTTGTTGAGGTTTGTGGATGCCTCCCTTTAATCTTAATATTGTATGCAAGTATTTTCTCCCATTCAGTGGGGAGTCTTTTGATTTCAGCCTGAGTTTCTTTTTCCATATTGAAACTTTTAAATTTGTTGTAGTACCAATCCACAGCAATAGTTTTAGTTCTCGTCGATCTTTAATCGATCTGTAGTCAATTCCTTCCATTGGGAGGAAGAATATCTTTCTCTTTGCTTTGAATCAGAGAGATCGTCGTGATGATTTCCACAGCTAGAAAGTTGCAAAGATAAACCATAATACCTAAAAGAAGAGAGAGAGAGAGAGAGAACGTGCAGCCACAGAGGCAGAGAGCAGAAAGAGGAGGGGGTGGTGGAGGGACACTGGGAACCCGGGGGGTGGAGAATGGGCACTGGAGGAGGGGTGGTTCTCCATCACTGTACGACTAAAACATAATCACGAAAGTTTCTACGTCTGTAACTGTATCTCATGGTGATTCATTAAAAAAGTAATTTAATGAAAAAAAAAAAAGAAAATTGCAAAGGTGACAATGAATGATTTCCAGTAGTGGCTCAGAAAGGGGGTTCTGTCCGCACCTGAGCTCCGTATGGAACCCAGTCCTCACTCGGCAGCCGCAAGCGGGGCGTTTGTCGAGTCCTGCCGGTGTCGCAGAGAAGGGTCTCGTGAAGGCCTCACCCCACAGCAGCCGACTCTGGCCTGAGAGAACTCCAGCCCTGGGCCTCACCTGTCTCAGCGCAGTCGCCAGCCCCGCCATGTCTGCCAAACCCTGCCCCTAGGTATGATTCAGTGGCAAGTCGATATTTGGTGCAGTTTGTTACACAGCAATGGGTAATTAGAATTGGTGACATCTAATTTTCTAGGTCATGTGGCATTTAAAATAATAATGTCCCAAGCAAGTACCAAAGGAATGTCTAATTTGCAAACTAAAATTAGGTTACTTTCAAGAATAAGTTAGAAATGCATTTTTGAAGTCATTAGAAAACAAATCAGAATGAAATCAATATAAATTTATAGACCCACAGGTTTGTCTTAAATTCCTGCCTCACCCCCTCAAAAGAAAAATCTAATGTCACAAACTTAGTTTTGAAGTTCTGTGGCACCAACAATATTTTAAATATCACTTTTAATATTTTTACTTTTAATACTTTTAAAGATTTAATACTTTTAAAGCAGATTAACTTAGAATACTCAAGGTTAAGCAAAGGGAGTTATTTCCTTTGAGGAAACATGTGACTAAATGTAGCTACAATCAATCAATTCACTTACTTGAGCCATTTACTAAGTTTTTATTATGTTTCAGTCATTGTTCTGTAGGGTGAGCACAGAAGTGGATAAACCAGATGTTAATCTCCTCATAAAAGTTATATTCTGGTAAATGAGTGATGAAAAGCAAAAAATGAACAAATACATAAGTGAAAATATGTAAAATGTGGTTGATGATAAATAGAAGTAAATGCCCAAGAAGGAAACAAGAAATGTACAGATATCAAAGGAGATAATCCCCTGGGGAAAGGCTTACTGAGATCATGACACTTTCATGAAAAATCTGAAGGAAATGAGAACCAGCAAAGACGGTTTTCTGGGATCTTCCACGGAGGAGGAGAAGGTGCAGCGGTCCCAAAGCTGGAACACTTTCAGACATCTCATCACTCACAAGCAGGAGGTTCCCACTGTTGTGGTTGAACTCCTTGGGTTTGTTTTGCTTTGGGGGCACCTTGGGTAGTGCTCAGGGCTTATCCATGGCTCTGGGACCCGAGATTGTTCATGGTGAGGCTCGAGGGACCAGGGATCATATCTGGGTCAGCCGCGTGCCAGGCAAACAGCACGGCTGCTGTACTGTCTCTCTGGCCCAGGTTGTTGGCGTCTAAGCAAAGAAAGTCATAGTAAGGGGTAAAGAAGAAAAAAGAAACAAGTTGTCCTGATCCTCTGTAGCAGAGAATTTGGGGGCAACCCAAGGCTGACATGCTCTGGCTCAGGTGTTTAAGAGTATTCTTAAGTGGTCGGAATAGGTTATAGAGCAAGGCTTCCCCGAAAGCCCAGAGGAACCACTGCCTGTAGTTAGCCTGCTCCAGGAGAGGGCAGGGGGAGGCAAGGAGCGGTGCAAAGGCACTGTGTCGGGTGTTGCTGCTCTGGCTGGCTGTGCGCAGCGACACTGGACTGCACCATATTGACACTATTCTAGACTGTGGCGCCTGACACATTCTTTCAATCGAGCAGGTTTGGTGGCATCACCCTCTGGACGTGTGCCTGCCATGGCGGCACACTGCACGTGGAAACGCCATGAGTGTGGCTTGATGCTGAGGTCACAACAACCCGCACACACTTTCCTGCTTGTTTTGCAGAGCAGAGGGCACTGCTTTGGACGGAGTCAGCCTGCGGAGTGGGGTTCCAACCTCTCACGGCCTTCCCCTGGAAGGGCTGACGGTTAGGCCAGTGCTTACACTGGCGATAAACACAGCGCTGACTGAACAGCACCGAGGGGTTCACATTGCGTTGGCATGGACAGTGCTAAA
This sequence comes from Sorex araneus, assembly GCF_027595985.1. Lineage (NCBI taxonomy): Eukaryota > Metazoa > Chordata > Mammalia > Eulipotyphla > Soricidae > Sorex > Sorex araneus. The sequence continues at coordinate 214,253,579 of NC_073306.1, forward strand.
TACGTTCCTCTCTGAGACAGCGGGCTGTCCTGAGCAGTGCCGGGGACCAAACCTGGGGACTCCGAAAGCTGGGGACATGCTCTGCTCCTTTGGGCTAATTTCCCAGGCCTGCCGTTTTTAAGGGAAAGGACGAAATACCAGTATAACTTCATCCTTACCAATACATTCAATGCCAGTATGAGATGCTAGAATTATTATTACCTAGAAGCCATAAGTGTCTCCACATGTAGGTGTACACATGCATATCATACATACATTGTACTTTTCTGACATGTGTAAGGATTAATTTCAAAACCTCCAGGGCAGTCAGTGGCGGAAGGTGACAGTGGGGTGGGGTGGGTGTTGGACCGTTGAATGCCCATAACCGATTGTTGTGAACAACTTTGTACACCACAGTACCTAAATAAAGTGGGGGGTAATCTCCAGAGACTGGAGAGGTAGTACAGCAGGGAGGGTACTGGCTCTGCACGGGGTTGCCGTGGGTTCAGTATGAGCATCTCATGTGTTTCCCTGAGCCCGCCAGCAGAGATCCCCGAGTACAAAGCCGGGAGGGCGCCCTGTGTGCAGCCAGGGGTGACACCCCCCCAATCTCCAGTGGGTTAATGAAGCCGTGAAAAAATGAAATAGTGAGTGGAATAAAAGGTTGGAGTGGTAATAAGGAGTTATTCAGAATAAATTAGAATTAATTATTTTAAATAATAAATTAATTAATATTTATTAATTAATACAATAAATTAATTATTAATGATCAATTAGGATTCATTTTGGTGGCTGAAAATGAGTAGACTTATAAGTGCGTGGGATATGGGTATAGATGAGTTCAGAATGATGCAAGTGTTTTGAAAATGAGCCATTATGAGATGGCCAACCCCAAGGAAGATCCTTTTGCAGGGAAATTAGAAATTCTTTGGACACCCTCAATTTGAGTTGGCCTTAGTGGATGTGGACTGTTAGACACTCAGCTGAATGATAGTGGATGCGGATGGCTAGATATTCGGTTGAATGATAGTCATTACAGTTGGAAGTTTAATAGATACATAATAGATTTCTATTAACATTGGGAGTTTTCAGTGTTTAGCTGGTTTACCAAATTGGAAAAGTTCAATAAGGAGTTGTATGCTTTTATGGGAACTGATGCAAACAGTCATAAAGGACACCCTGATACTTGAATCATTATGTTACAGATTAGATATACCTGGGAGAAGAACTCCTTATCCCCAATAAAACTGAATTGTTAGCATCTATTCTTGAATTGCTTACTCCAGCATGATATGTTTACAAAATGGTATCTGTATCTATTTTTAGACCTAGAAATATTTACAATTTAGTGTTGTGGAAACAGTAGACTGTCACTAATTAAATTAATTATTTGAAAAAATTCTTGGAGACAGTTTATTTCTTTATCTAACTCTAATGAAAACTTTCTCTTGATAAGTCATATTATCTTCTATAAAATTCATGTTCTGACAGAAAGCAGAGATCATAGATGAACTGAACTGAATCAATGGATCTAATTATTTGGATATACCCCACACAGCACATTGCAATTGGAAATGCCATCAGTTTGGCCTGATGCTTAGTTTTCTTACAACTTGCATGCACAAGTGCCAGTTTTGCTGCCTGAGTCATATTTCTTTTCTAGACTCAACAGCACATATTAAATCAGATTAGCTAATATAAATTATCTGCTGCCCAATCTGCAGAAAATGTAAGTCTAACAGTTGCTTTGCAGTAGGTCTTTATCACAGAAGTTCTACAGCAATCAAACTGGCAGAGTTACAGTCAAATAAGTATAAGATGTGGGAATTACAGGCAAGGTCAGCTCCTGAAAGCTTTCTTACGTGTGTGTGGAAACACTGCAAGTTCAAGGTCAGTGTAGAAAATCTCTAAATGGGGCAGAGGCAAAACAGCACATGAGTAGGGCACTTGCCTTCCATGCAGCCAGCCTGATTCCATCCCTGGCATCTCCCATGATCCTTCGAGTAATGCCAGGAATGAACTTTGAGCTCAGAACCAGGAAGAAGCTCAAAGCAGAGCTGGGTGTGCCCCCCAAACCAAACCCAAATAAATCCCTCTATATAACTCTGAATAGACTTTAAGCAATTCTTGAGAAAGACTGTTTAATGCTAACCTGTATCTTCTTAGGTTTCATTATTTTTGGAATGTTTTAACACACTTAGAAAAATCAAGGTCACCATTAACATTTAACATCCTAGAGAGATCAGGGCTCACTAATTCGCCTTTCCCTTTCCAGATGGCGATGAATTAAATTCACTCCAGAAAGCTGGGAGTGTTTGTGCAGTGAGTGGCAGACTAGTGCTCAGAGCAACTCGGAGGGCTGGGGCCACAGAACAGTGGGTAGGGCGCTTGCCCGGAACGCAGCAAACCTGTGTTCAATCCCCGGCACCATATATGGTGTCCCGAGTACCAGCACAGGTGATCCCTGAGCACAGAGCTAGGAGTAAGCCCTGAGCACAGCAGGGTACGGCACCCAAGCCAGAAAAGGTAAAAAAGTGAAAGTAAAATCAGCCATGAAAGGCTATGCCAGTGTGAGCCTTTGGATTATCAACAAAGTGAATGAAAGTTAAATACACACATATTTCAAATCAATAAGTTCACAACAGTATGCCTACAACATTTAAGATTAAAGTATTAATTTGTATGTTCTTATCTGAAAGCTTCAAAATTGTGAATTTGCAAAAATATTTGACATAGGTATTTGTACCGTTGTTGGTTGGTACGGTCAAAAATCAGGGATGCTGTCTCGTTAGCCAAGGCATCAAAAATTAGATGGGCCAGTCATGTAATGCGATTCAGTAACAACTGCTGGACTAGAGCTGTTACCGACTGGATTCAGAAGACCTCGTGGCCGCCCACCAACTACATGGTCAGATTTCTTCGTCAAATCCCTGAATGAATGATTTAAGGTTCTTCCTGTTCCTAGAGCAAGCAGCTATCATTGGGCTGCACTAGCACGCGACAGGGACAAATGGAGATGTTACTGACACCCGCTCGAGCAAATCGAAGATCAACGGGACTACAAGTGATACAAGTGATTTGTACCAAGTTTTCACTCCAGTCAAAATAAATATGCTCCTGTTTATTTTCCTGCTCAGAAAAACTGCTGTTATAATTCTATTTAATTATGGCATGGCTTTACATGAAAGATTCCACAGTATTATAATAAAAGCCACCAGATGTCAGTGTTACAGGTAATATTCAAACATACTAATTTGAAAATATCTATACTTTTTATTACATAGTCTGAATAAATTCTGGCCTATCATTTTACCATCAAGAAATATTGCCATGAAGTTTTCTTGCCTTATCAGATGTCACCCCTACCCCTTTATGGGCCTTAACTTTTCTGTAATTTGTTTTGGTTAGTTTTAAAGTGGCTCGAAACTCAACCTATAACGAGAATAGGCAAGATTCTCATGCAAGAAGGTTTACATAAGTTGTCAGAAGTTTTCCTATGGAAGCTTTATATACAAATCTGACAACTTACAATCTTAGAAAAGCTTAATGGTGTTTTATGAGAAGCAAAAGTTTAACCCTCAATCCTTGAATTATTTTATTTCTACAGAATCTTTGATTCAGTAGAAACCCATGCATGGTGATTCTGCCTCCTTTTGACTTTCTGCCTCTGTTTTTAAAATTAGTTCTTCTTACAATGCATAATAGATAAAGTTGGTTTTGCATATAAATGTATTGTTCTCTAGACAAGAAATGAGAGTATCAGGTGTGAGGTAGGGGTGGGGTAATAAGAATTAACTGACAAAATTGCAGCAAATTTTATCTAGTTTGTTTCTTATGTTTCTTTGGTTTTTTTTACATGCTTCCCTCATGTAGAGAACATTTTAACCTAGTATAAGTGAAACAAAGAATTTAATAGCAAGAATCCCTATAGGAAAGCGGATTAACCAGATAGAATTCGGAGTGTTCTAGAATTTGGGCATCGGACAATGCACACTCAGTAGTGGAGAACTTAAGATAATGACACAAATGATATTTGCTGCACGACATGGTGGTGATGTGCTTCACCCACGTGGTTTAAAATGAGACTTTCACTGGACTTCAGGTGCTTTAATCAACTTTAATCAAGTGTTTTCTTTTATCTCTCTCTCTCTCTATTTTTTTTTTCAGGAAAGACCTGCAGGCGTATGGAAAGGTATTTAATGTCTCTACAGACACTAGTTAAATTCCATGATGGTTTTGTTGATATGTTGACATCGATCAGTAAAATCACTATAGGAAAGGGAAGAAAATTCAGGAACGTTTTGAGACGTGAAAATGTCCCTCTGACGCGAGAACAAGTAGTAACAGCCTCGAGACCTGCCTGGGTCTTATGCCAGTGTGGAATGTGGCCCAGCAGACGGGGAGCTCGGCCCTGCTGCTGTCAGCCCAGGGCAAGGGATGAATTATCCAGGTAGAATCAAGTTCCTTGTTCAATAGATGGAAAATATTTTCCTCGTGAGATGCGTAATCATCTAGGCACAAAGCGGTTATGCAAAGAATAGAGAACTTAGCCTAATAGAAAGTCTAAGTCTTAATGTTTTAACGGGAAAAAAACTCCACAAGTGAACAAACAAAGATGCAGGGCAGGGTTAAGTTTTATTTTCTTTCTCTTTATTATTTTTTATGTATTTTCAGACTCTGTAGATCTCTTCATTAGAAATCTCCATTGTCCTTCTGTCGTAGAGCTGTAGACACAGACTTGATCAGAATTGTGACACACGTCTTCGTGATCAGTTAAGAGAAACTTTATTTTCTTAGAAATATTGTCATGAGAAACCTCGGTGAAACTAGTCCAACCTAGCCCTTTTTTACTAACAGGGGAAAAACAGTCAGTAAAGAAAGGGCAGAATCCATTGAGAACGGGCCTCTGTTTGCTTCTCTGAAGAGCCTTCCGCTCTAAGTGAATCATGCTCCAATTCTCCGGGCAGAGACTCCTTTAAAATTCAAGAACTGGGACCTGGATTCAATTTAGATTTTTTAAATCTGTCTGGAAGGAAAACAAGTTCACGGGCTTCAGTCCCTCCGAGGAGGGCAGGAGGAAGCGCGGGGAGGTTTGTCTGCTGCAGGTCTTGCCTCTCAGCCTCTGCATTTCCCACCTGACTCCCCCCTGGTTGCTGCTGCTGTTCTGTTCAGGACCTAGTCTCAGTGTGACAGATCAGGAAACTGTCCGAACACCTTGCATGCTCAAAAATGAAGTGGACTGCTTCCCAGAGTAACCTCTGCTTCTGGCTTTAGGAGATAAAGTGACGCGCAGAGAGTGAAAAGGATGAAGCTGCTCTCAAGCCCGTCCTTTTCCCTACGTGGGTCAGTTCCAGAAGAGAGTGAAGACGGAGGTTCCGAGTTCGAGCTGTTGGCTGGCTCGGCATGACCACAAGGGTCAGCGTGTGACTGTTGATGAAATCAGACCTGCTTTATCTTTGTAAATCTTCCTCTGATTAATCCCTAACTCCTAATCCATTAACCTGGTCACCCCGAGACCTTCGAGCACAGCCTTCCTTACCTGCTCGTGTCCTGCACACCAACGTCTACTTGGAATCATGCAGACATACCACGGGTAAGAAAGAATACAGAAAGGGAAAGGCCGTGGAAGATTTCCTAGAGGTAGAGATGAACGTGGGGCTACTTTGCACAGCACATTTCCATGTATATTATTAGATTGTTGCGAATTGTCTCTGCTATGTCAATGGAATACAGTTTCCCCCGCACAATTCCATTTGTAATGGAATTTCAGCAAGTGCAAGATTTATATACTTTTACTTATTACATAATTTATAATGATCATCTTTTACCTGTTTTCCCCAAAGCCATAATTACATTCAATTCTAAGCTCTCTAGTAAAACATCCCTCACATTAACTCTTTGCTGAAAATATCTACTTTCCTTATATTTTATTAGCACGCTCTATCTCGTGGACCAGCTCTTGTTCACAAGTCAAGCCAGTTGCCATGAAGGCTGACTTTTCCCTCCTCATTTTCTCTTGGATTTACTCAGCATTGACTTGACTAACTATAATAGAGCTATATATTTAAATTGCTGCCTTTCTGGCACTCGGTATCAATTAAAATGTTGCATATCTAGCACTAGTTTAATGTGAGAACGGATGGAGATTAGTGATGGGAGACTAACTACTCCCTCCAGGTCACTCACTTTTTAGAAAGGAAAAGGGAATTTGTGCCTGCACTTCCCCCGAAAAATAGCCCGTTTGTAATTCACGGGTAGTGGAGGCAATTCTATTTGGGCTGGGGGGCACACCCAGCGGTGCTCAGGACTTACTCTTGGTTCTGCTCTTGAAGGATCATAGCCAGCAGGCTTGGGGTGCTATATGGGTGTCAGGAGTTAATGCCTTGGGCGACCTGCCCGGCCCACTGTACCCACTGTACTATCATTCCTGCCCTGCCCACTGTACCCACTGTACTATCATTCCGGCCTCTTCAACAGAAGGCAATTCTTAAAATATGGAGCTATATATTTTAATTGATACCTTAATATATTAATATCTTCATTCTTAATATTTTTAAGAATATTAGTTCTTAGTATCTTAATACCCAGATATAGTTTTGAGGTCTCCTGGACTGTAGAAATACAGTAAATGAAGTGATACAGTAATCAAATGTTTACTAAGCATTTTGCACTATGCACAGTCCCAGTTGAGATGTACTGTAAAGTACAGAAGTCATGCTAAAGTTGAAAGAGACAAAAAGAAAAGAAAATAATAAAATATCACATTAATAATTTGTGTATTAATTACATATTGAGTCGATACATTTTTATATGTTAAGTAAAGTTGAAAACCTCCGGAACACAACCACAGCCATGCTCAAGGCCCCTCTCCACACGTTCAGACAAGCCTCACGCATGAAGGGACCGGCAGAGGAACCCAGGTGTGCGGGACCTGGGGCTGAGACCTCCAAGCTTGGATTGGGCCTGGGCCTTCTCCACCCAGATCCCCCATTTTCCAGTAGCTTGGCAGCCACGCCCACAAACTGCCCCTGGCACCGTGTAATCCCACCAAAGGCCAGCACCCAGAAACTATAAGACCAAGCTCCCAGAAGAGAGAGGCGCAGTCTCTTGCCCCTCCACTCCCTCTAGCCCCACCCCCCCGTGCCTGGCTGTCTTCAATGGGGCCCCTCAGAGAGGACGGGTTGCCTTTTTCTCCCTCTTAGAGAACCTGACAAGCTACCAAGAGTCTACTGCCCCACGGGAGAGCCTTGCAAGCTCCCCATGGCATATTCATATACCAAATACAGTAAAAGATATATACATACCTCTCGGAGAGCCCGGCAAGCTACCGAGAGTATCCTGCTCACACGGCAGAGCCTGGCAAGCTACCCGTGGTGTATTCAATACGACAAAAACAGTAACAATAGGTCTCATTCCCCTGACCCTGAAAGAGCCTCCAATCATTGGAAAAGACGAGTAAGGAGAGGCTGCTGAAATCTCAGGGCTGAGTGTAGTAGAGACGTTGCTGTGCCCGCTCCAGTAAATCGATGAACAACAGGATGAGAGTGATGCAGTGATACAGTGAAGTAAAATAAAACGCTTACTAAAATTAATTTACCTAGGGGCCAGGAACATAGTAAAGAGGTTAAGGAACTTGCCTGGAGTTGTCCCAGCCCCACCCCTGGTACCCCGTAGCTCCCCCCACCACTGCCAAGAGGGATTCTTGAGCACAGAGCCAGGAGTAAGCCCTGAGCACCACCAGAAGTGGCCCAAAATCCCAAACAATATTTATCTCATCTGTTTCTTTGTACTTTAATGAAAAGAGACTACTAGAAAATGCTAAGAACCTTAAAATATATATTATATTTCCATTTGACAACACATAAAAGGTATTTCTTTAGGTTCTTCTGTTTGTGGCCCTCTTTGACTTGCTTCCTTCCTGCCACCCCCTCTCCAACCGAATGGCCTCTGAGGCTCACGCCACAACCCCCTGCCCCTAAATCATGCAATTGTTACGTTTGGTTCCCTTGGAATATTCTGGGGACTAAATGGGGCCCATATGGGTGAGAAATACTATAAGGAAATATTCTAGTCACTTTCCTGCCTTATTCCTGTCTGCCATTCTGGAAACTTGTTGACTTAGAGTGAGGCTTTTGGATCCAAGCAGACCTGACTTCGCGTCCCAGTTCATCACTCACTACTCGGTACCTTAGGGCATATTTCTTTACCACTGGGGCTTCAATTTGTCCAACTACCAAATAAAGATGATGTCGTGGTACTCACGCGACTGAAACAGTCACCGGGAAGAAGAAATTAGACGAGTCTCTGAAGCACAATAGAACCACACTAAGTTCCTGTACTCAGTTTCTCTCCAAGGGGAGTTCCTTTCCTCCTTAACTTTCCAATAAACTTTTCTACCTCCAAAATAAGTAAACAGAATTTTAAAACAAAAGGCATAATCAAGTGAGAATTAAGCGAATAGAATCCAAAATCATGAGCAAAATGCTTCTGGGAAACTCAGAAGAAGGAAGGCTTAACTCTGGGAGGTAATACTTGTGCAGGCAATGATGCGGGGGGCACATACGTGAGCGCGGCAGGAACACAGGACGGTACCTGTCATCGGCACATGTGTGCCTCTGTCTTTCAGGAGCTACACTTTTGTATTCTTGGGACAGTTCTGTAGACTCCCTTGCGTGTGAAGTTGGCATATTAATGGCCGGTCACAGGGGTATTGTGATGATAGAGGTAATGTATCTAAGATACCTATCATAGGATGCTGCAAAGGTGAAACAGCAAGATAGCATGCATATATATACATACACACACACAAGCATGTCACCCTACCACCCCCCCCCAGACTCCAATATCTCTCCAGCGCTGTCCACAGGGGCCCTCCTTTCTCTCTCTCCGCCTCAGTCAGTGACAGCTCTGCCGTCAAAGACACTGTCCATGTTCTTGTTTATTTTGGGGTTTTTTTGTGTTTTTTTTTTTGTTTTTGCTTTTTGAGTCACACCCAGCAATGCTCAGGGGTTACTCCTGGCTCTGTGCTCAGGAATTACTCCTGACGGTGCTCCAGGGACCATGTGGGATGCCAGGGATTGAACCCGGTTCAGCTGCATGCAAGGCAAATGCCCTCCCGGCTGTGCTATCGCTCCGGCTGCCATTTTTGTGTTTTATTTTACGTCTACTCCATATAAATGGACTCAGGCAGCATTCTGCTTCCTCTTTCTCACATAGCACGACTCTCTCCAGTTCAACCCATGCTATAAAAAAAAGAGTCTGATTTTTATAGGTGAGTGGTACTCTGAAGTTATTTCATACCTTTAGCTTCAGAAGTTTCTAGATCAATTGTATTTGAACTGTTTTCTGTCCAGCAACCCCATCCCTGTTAAAAAAATAGCCCTCATGAAGCAGAAACCCAGAGAATTTTCTAGGAATAAGGTAACTCTAGAGAGAAGCTGTGCCTTTCTGGTCGGTAACTTTGAACTCTAGAGAGAACAGGAAGATGGTTTCTCAGTTCTCATTCTGAAAGAAAATTCCACGTTCCCCAGCACTTGGGCTCCAACAGTGCCCTTGTTTAACTGGTTGTCTTGAATGTTTGGCCCAGAATCAAGCAGATAGAAGGGAGCCAACCATAAACATTTGTTTAAACAAATATTTTAAAACTCAGAATAGATTGAAACTCTTTCATAAAATTTTAGAGATACTTATCATTTTCCTATAATGACAGACTACAATCTTTGAAGAAACAATGTCTCATTAATCTTTATGTATCAATTCTAAACTCTCCATTATTTCCATAGTAAATTTACTTAATACTTTATACGGATGTTAACAGCAACTATTTAGGAAATATTCTTTAAATTTGTTGTATTAAACCTGTAAAAATAATTAAGAAAGTAAACTATATTACTTCATTGTTTTCCTTCTACGGCCAGTAAACAAAAGCATTTCTTCAGTAAAGAAGTACTGATCGACATGCACTATGTACAGAAATGATGTCTGATACTTCATAACTTAGGGAGAGTGTGTATCCTTGTAAAAGTAAAAATTATAATAAAATGAGCAATAGCTACATAAAATTTATTTCTTTGTTTAAGCAGCAATTTGGTTGCAATTAAATTATGCATGCCTTCTACATAAGTAGAAAGTACAAGATAAAAAAAATATCTTTAGCAACCTCAGGGCTGGAGTGATGGCACAGTGGGGAGGGCATTTGCCTTGCACGCGGCCAACCTGGGTTCGATTCCCAGCATCCCATATGGTCCCCTGAGTCCTGCCAGGGGTGATTCCTGAGTGCAGAGCCAGGAGTAACCCCTGTGCATCGCCAGGTGTGACCCAAAAGAGCAAAACTATATATATATGTATATATATATACATATATATATATATCTTCGGCAACCTTAAGGAAAATTTGTTTCAAGTCTTCATCTTCAGTCACATATAAAATATTCTATTTCATAAAACACTGACATTGGTTACCTCATTTTAGATACTTAATGTAGACATAAATGCAAATCAAAAACTCAGAAACTATGTTATTTAAAACACCTTTCATTTTTGTTTTCAATAAGTCTGTGAGTTGGAGTTAAAATAAGATTTATTAGAAAACATGGGACTCAATATTTTGAAGAAATTTGTAACACAATGGATGCGATGAAAATAATTTTCCACTGTGCACGCACATGTGCCAGATGTTAAGGACTCCCTGTGTAAGGGACACGTAAGTCTGACAAAAGTACATGTCCTATGACAACCCTCTGACAATTTTCACTTATCCCAGAGAGTCAGCTGAGTAAGGGCCAATGGAACAGTGTAATGGGTAATGGGGGACATCGTGGGTCAACAGGGCAGTTGAACTTGCCCTTCCTCTTCCTCCAAGCCACAGACATAAACAGGGTTTGCACACTCTTTCTACTCTCGTTAGAGGAGCAATCAGATACATGTTTAATGTGGTTTCATTATACCCTATAAAAGCTGGCAACAGGCTTCTCTCCCCAGGGCATTTGCTGAATATTGGAGAGGAGAAAGTGGATGCAGTTAGCACATGCCCCCACAGCCCCTGACAAAAGGCGCATCTCCCCCCATCCAGCACCTGTTGTCCTGGCTGCTTTAATTACTTTTCATTGTAGTCAGCGGCCTGAAATATTTATCACAAGGCCTATAATTTCCCAAATCCAAAACTGACATCTACCTAAGTGGCTCCAGGAACTGAAATGTTACTCAGCCCTTCTTCTCTGCTTCACTCGGTACACCAAAAGCATGAAACACAATATATTCCAGAGACGCTATGTTCAGTAACAAGAATTGGTGGGTGAAAGATGACAGGGTGTTGACACAACACTCCAAAGACAGTTCATACATTACATTTTGACTGAAGTAAGTGCAGAAAAAATTTCATTATTAGATATGAGTGTTTAATAACTAAAATAAAAGGAACATATGATTTTAAATGTTTTTGTCCATTAAAACCAATTAAGAACACTTTCAGTCAACATTCCTAGGACTTATTCTCTCAACCAACTTTACTTATTCAATATGAAATTGAACTCCAGTTTTGCACCTATTTCCTCAGTACATTATCGATTAAAAATTCCCAATTTTAGGACTAGAGAGATAATACAGCAGATAAGCACTTCCCTTGTAGGCTACCGAGCCAATTTCTATCACCAGCGACACTTATGGATTATTCCTCATTAGCTTATCAGTTTTGTGTGCAAAAATATCTGTCAAATAGGTGTCATTTTTACAATGTTGTTTTGACATTCAATTTTAGTCATATAAACTTTTTAATCTGCATAACTGATTCTTTTTAAAAATTTAGGTTCATCTGCTATAAACTAGCTTCTTTTACCCCTAAAAGATTCTCTAGCTGCTGATTCACTCTAAACTATATCTTATTTTCTATTTACTTATTTTTCTGACTTTATTTAAACACTATGGTGTACACAATTATGGTGTACAAAACAACACAAAATATGGTGTACAAAATAATACAGTTCTTTCCAGCAGTCGCTGTTCAGGACTAATCTCACCACCAGAGTGACCTTCCCTCATTTTACCCACTACCCAAGACTTTTTTGGTGGTGTCTCCGTCTGCTTTGGGTATTAGGGTGATATGTGCCTCATAGAAACTATTTGGGAGTGTTTTTGTTTCTTCAATCTCCAGGAAGAGCCTGAAAAGGACTGGCAATAGGTCTTCTTTAACGGTTTGGAAGAATGCGCTAGTGAATTCATCTGGACTTGGGCTTTTGTTTTCGGGAAGACTTGATTACTGCTTCAGTTTCCTTGATAGTGATAGGTCTGTTCAGGTATTCCAAATTTTCTTGGCTCAGTCTTGGGAGATTATAGGAATCCAGGAATTTATCCATTCCTTCTGGGTTCTCTTATTTTGTGGCATATGGACTCTCAAAGTAATCTCTGATAATCTTGAATTTCTGTGGTTTCTCTTGTGATGTCCCCCATTTCATTTCCGATTTGGTTTATTAGAGTTCTCTCTCTCTCCCTCTCTCTCTTCCCCTCTCTCTCTGTGAGTCTCCATAGTGGTTTTTCTATCTTGTTTATTTTTTCAAAGAACCAGCTCTTGGTTTCATTGATCTTTTGGATTGTTTTTTGGGAATCCAACTCATTGATTTCTGTTTAAGTTTTACTATTTCTTTCCTCCTGCCTGGTTTGGGCTCCTTTTGTTGGTCATTTTCTAATAACTTGAGCTGTGAAGTCAAGTTATTTATGTAGGCCCTTTCTTCCTTCCTGATAAATGCTTGCAGCGCTGTAAACTTTCCTCTTAACACTGCCTTAGCTGTGTCCCACGGTTCTGATAGCTCGTGTCCTCATCCTCATTTGTTTCCAGGAATCTTTTGATTTCTCTCTTGATTTCCAGATGTTTGATTTGATTCTCCATTTCTGTGTGCGATTAACTTCTATCTTCAGTACATCGTGGTCTGAAAAGATAGTTGATACAATTTCTATCTTCTTGGTTCTATTGAGTAGGGACCTAAACTTTTAATCAAGGTAAATGCTGCTGATTATACTGCACACACAAAACAGTTTTATACCAAGATAATCCTTTAGCAGATTTTTACTTTATTTTTATTAATCTTTATTATAAATCATGCAAGTATTTGGAGCATTTCTTTTGTTCTCAGTATTTCTTCAATTTATTGTGGACTTTGGCTGTAATTCGTCCATTTCAGTGATGATTAACTATATTTTCAGATATTAAGTGTTTAACATTTGTCTGCTTTGCAAATGTGAGACTTTGAGTTTGTTCCCCGGTGGGGTCCACAAATGCGAACTCTACTATTTGCGACCGTCTGGTACCCCCACAGTTTCTGGAGCCTGGTAGCCTGGTGTGTGCAACTCCCACAACCGGAGTGTTTGATCTTCAGCAGTCGCCACAGCTGCACAAATGCCGGCCAGGGACAAAGCTCCAAGGGCCCAGGCACCGGCATTGCATGTGAGACCCAATACCTCGTGTGTCACCAGCCCGCAGGCACCGCCAGGAATCCACCCTCCCTCCCCACAAGCACTTGGCCTTGGAGCACTGTACGTGCGACGCAATTCTCTACCCCAATGTGCAAGTACTCCAGCCCCGTGTGTCCTCTCAATGAGCACCACAACTGAGAGCACGCAATACCCTCTTCCAGAACGAATGGGGCACCACACCCGAGCACGGAGCGCGCCTGCATCCCTGCTGTGCGTCATTGCGTCACTGCGTCGGCAGGAAAGGGGAGAGGGAAACGAAAATGATACTTACTAGAACCACTTAAATTCTACATGATTCTTCTACATGGGAATGAATTTATTTTATGCCTATTCTCTAGTCTTCCTGGGAAATATAATAATAATAGTGCTCTACAGAGGAACCACCTTACGAATATTCCCCAAACGTATATTCATATTTTGCTATTTTCACTGCCCTGGCAGGAAGGCTGTGACCCTCTGCTTTTCACCGACTGACAAGTCTAAACTGTCTTACAAAGCTCGAATTGGAGAATGGGGCTGAAGAAAGGAAAAGGGGAAAATACCAGGCGAGGGAGTCATCTGTTTTGTTTCCCTCCTTGCCAGGTTTGCCAGGACTGGGTGAGGCCCTCTCCAGGCAACAGAGCCGGCTCCCAACTGCAAGAAAGCACATGTCGCGCCTCCCTTGCCCTGGGAGTTTACAGCCTCACACAATTCGGGTCTCTAATCCCGGAGAAGCTCAAAGGAAAACTGCAGATAGGTGGAACTTCGAGGAGTTACCTATGTCCTCTAAGACATGCTTGGCAAAGCTGCAGAAACTGAAACATTCTGGCTTTCTTCCTGCCACCCCCCTGTTTTCACAGGTTGGTATAAACTCCCACATCACTGCCTTTCAGATTTTCTATTCAGGCATATGTCAAGGAGATTTCCCATGCTGGAACGAATTTCTGCATCTGTATCACTTTTGATTATAGAGATTACAAAGACATGTAAATTGTGATGGCATCTCTATTTGATCTTTCCATCTTGAAATCCAGGACTAAGGCATACAGTGGTGAAGAAACCTGTAAGAATGATGCAGGCACGACTGTTTGGGGTTGCTGATTAATACAGAGCTTTGGTGGAAATTTGATATCAGGAATATCATTATTGCAAATTGACTACTTTCTTCTTTCTTCGATTAATAGTGGTTCTATTAATTTCCATTAACTTGGATTTGGGTTTTTACTGCAAATCAAACGGTATCATAGAAGTAAACTTAAAACATAGTAGTTAGTAGTTAGTAGGTCCTCAATTATATTCTCACTTTGGCAAAAAGTTTCCTAGGAATAAAGTTGTACCAGTTGAGAACAACTGATCTAGATTAGACAAATCAAAATTAGTAGAGAATGACGACCTTTTCTCTATTTTCCTCTAAAATCAAAGTTAAGATCGAAAACCACTTAATAAAGGAACTTAGTGTATGCCACATATAATTTTTTTAAGCCTGGGCGACATGGTTATGATAGTTTCTAAGGTTATAGTGTTTCTGTGAAAAGCTGCTGCCACCTGTCACCACTGAAGCGTCCAGGGAAAGTCCACTGTGTCCCATGCCGCCTCTGGAGATGACCTTGCCAGGTCAGGGAGACAAAGAGGGACCCTGGGAAAAGAGCTTATGCACCAGTGCCTCCATTTCTCTTTTTTCTCTTTTAATCCATATTGATGATTTTTATCATGAGTTCATCATGGAAAGTTGATTAAGGAAGAGGCAGATTAAAGTCTGGACCGTCCAAGAGCACCGCACCACATCTGATGGGATTCGAAGTAGGAGGCAACCAGCCCTAGAGGGAAATGTTATATTATTTTGGTTCTGCATTGGGGCAGGGGTTGGGGTTTGGGATGGAAACACCCAAGATATGGTGCTAGGAAGCTGTAATGTGGTGGGATTGGTGTTTGAATATTAAATTTAATCAAATATTGTGAACTACTTTATGAAATTAAAAAAATTAAAAATTAAGTCTGGACTGTGGCTGCTATGTATGCATAGAGATGGCATTGTATGAGATCCTAGAGTATGGGGGGAAGGAGAAAATACCTGGTGAGAGAAGTGTTCATGGATACATTTAGCTTTCCATCCGTCTAGGAGAGTTGACTAGAAATATGTCTACACTAATGGACTGTGTATTTAACTCATTATATACACAATGGTTTGTTCAAGTGAACGATTGTGACTGACTTGATGAAATCATAAGAGACTTGAAAAAGATGAGCATAAGAGACAGAAGACAACAAGGGACTCTGAGGATTAAATAAAATCAGGCACTTCTCAAAATAAGCACAGAATTTGTAGCTCTGGCATTTCTACACAAATACCCACTAAAGACCCCACCTCACCTCCTCCTATTAAAGAAACATGTAGAAGAGTCCAATTAATAAAATTTAGGGCTTTTGTATAACCTGCTGGCAGCTGGCACAGTGATTGAAAACACACACGTATCAGAAATTATAGATGAAACTCCAACAATTCAAAGACCATCATCTTAGGATACTTCCTAAGAGAACACTCAAATTACTAAGATACAATTGAAAGAGCACTTAAACCTCTAGCTTTATATAATTTAAAACTATGAAATATTGCATGTCAGTTTATTAGACAAAATAGACAAATTCTTATAAGGAAACAATCAAAACTGGCTCTAAAAGAAGTATAATGCTTGAACATACCTATAGTCCTATATTGACTAGTTTTCAGTTGCCTGTAAATAGAGGGACAGGCAGCTTGTATAGTGGACAGGGCACTTTTCTTGCATATGACTGATGCAGGTTTAAAACCCAGTACCATGTAAGGTCCCCTGAGCACTGCCAGAAATGATTCTTGAACACAGAACAAGGAGTAAGCCTGAACACAGCCGAGTGTAACCAAAAAACAAAAAGGAAAGAAAATATTAGGCACAAATAACTTCACTGATGAATCTTTACCACACTTTCAGAGAAGATATTAGTGCAATGGAGAAACTCTCTTTAATGAATGGTACTGGAAAAACAAACAGTTGCCCTTATGTGGAAGAATAAAACTAACATAGTCATAAGAATTATCTTAAGATGATTAAAAAATTGAAGCATAAGTTCTCAAATTAAAAAACAACTCCTAGAAAAAACATATGTGGGAGCCAAGCCATACGTAGAACAGCGGGTAGGGCTCTTGCCTCGCATGCGGCTAACCTGGGTTTAAACCCTGACATCCCAGAGGGTCCCCCAAGCCCACCAAGAGTAATTCCTGAGTACAGGATTAAGCCTTGAGCACAAAAACAGAAAGAACAAAATGAAGGAAAAGGAAAACACGTACTGCAAGCTCTTTACCATCACTCTGAGCAATCAATCTGACTCCAAAAAATAAAGGCGTCTACCAGACTAAAAGGCCTCTGTACAACAAAGGAAATAATCAATAAAATGAAAAGTTCTATCAAATAGGAGAAAATACTTGAAAGTCAAATACCTAACAGAAGTTAATATTCTATCTATAGATCTATAGAGGTGTGTACATATGCATATATACACAAACACACACAAGGAGAGAGAGAATTCATACAACTGAACTGGAAAAGCTAAAAACATCCGAGCAAACTGATTAAAGAGGCCTTGAGTGAGTATTTCCCAAAGAACACATACAGAAGGTCACAGGCAAAACTGCACACCAGCAACCACGAGAGAAAAGCAAACCCAGACTCTAAGGCGATGTCCCCTCACACCTGCAGCACGGCTATCGTTCAGAGGACAAGAAGCAACAGGTTCTGGCGAGAATGTTGAGGAAGAGAAACCCCGGAATCGTACTGATAAGAAAGTTAGTGAAACTAACTATGAAAAGTAGCATGAAGGGACCTCTAAAGTCAAAACTGACATTTCCTCTCTTCTGGGCTGGGCAGAATGACTCTCACTAAGAAGGGCAGCGAGAGGAAAAGGGTCATTCGCTCTCAGCAAGCCAGACTGCGCCCTCAGCACCCACACGCTCTCAGGGAGAGGCCGCAAGGAGAGGCTCCCCTGGACAGGAGCTCAGTGCGGGCAGGAGGTGGACCTGGACTGCAAACCAGAATGTGCAAGCGAAAAGAGAGAGAAAGAGAGAGAGAGAGAGAGAGAGAGAGAGGGAGAGAGAGAGGGAGAGAGAGAGAGAGAGAGGGAGGGACGGAGGGAGATGAGAGAGAAAGGAGAAAGAGGAGAGAGAGGAGAGAGAGAAAGAGAGAGAGGGAGGGAGAGGGAAAGAAAGGAGAAAGAGAGAAAGAGGGGAGAGAGGAGAGAGAAGAGAGAAGAAAAAGGAGAAAGAGAGGAGAGAAGAGAGAGAGGAGAGAGAAAGAAAGAGGAGAGAGATGGGAAAGAAGAGAGAGGAGAGAGGAAAGGAAAAGAGAGGAGAGAGAAAGAGTAGAAAGGAGGGAGAGAAAGAGAGAAAGAGAGAGAAGAAAAGTGCCTGTCATAGAGGCAGGGTGGGGGAGGGGCGGGAGGGACGCTGGGGACAGTGGTGGTGGGAGATGTACGCTGGTGGAGGCACAGGTGATGGAACATTCTGACTGAAACCCAAACATGAGCAACTTTGTAACTGGATCAACTTTTTGGAGCAACTTTGTAACGTCTAACTGGATCATCACAATGATCCAATAACATTTTTTTAATTAGAAACAAGAAGACGCAGCAGCTGCCCTTCAGGCGCTGAGAGACCGGGAGAGCTGCCACGGGGAGAGACCACCCAGACGTACACAGCACCGCAGGCCCAGCACGGCTGCCGGGCCAAAGGGATAAGGGCCACCCCACCCCAAATCCAGGCTGTTTGTCTGGAAGATGTGACGAGGTGGAGGGTCACCAAAGGAAGTTATATGTTGGCCTCCCTGCACCCATCAGCACTCTTTCAAACCTTGCTCCTGGGAATGGGAACTAAACTGATGACATAACAAAATTCCAAAATAAAAAATGAAATAAAGTATCTATGATCCAGCACCCCTGGGTAGAGAAAGAAGAAAATGAAGTCACCGTGTCATTAATGTGTCGCCTTCCCCTTCCACTCATCACGGGAGCATCATAGCCAAGGCACGGGGTGGGGGCGGGGGGCTGACACCTGTTGGTGACAGATACGTCTGTGTTGCCCTCCAGACGCACAGAGACGGAGGGATGTTAGAGAAGAAGAAAATCCTCCTCGCCCCTAGTGGGTTTCACGTGCTCCTCTGCGGTCACGTGGTCTTCCTGCGCCCTGGCCGAGCCCCAGACCCCCAGACCTCCCTCTCTCTGCGGGCAAGGACAGACGGGGCTCAGAAGCCGACAGAATTCCTCTGGAACTTTGCTTCAAGCCTGGCTCACCCCACTGAGGAATATTTATAAGTCTGTCCAGGTGTGTACGTATGTGTAGGCTAAAGTATCGATAACGCACCCAAAAAAGTTACCTTTTGAAGCCTTTTAAGCTGTTCAGTGACAAAGGACATTCACATGAACTCATTGGCTGTTTTGCTTAAATACCTTTCTGGTTTATCACTAAATTAAGTAAACAGATGAAATAGCTTTTCAAATTTAGGTGATCTTAATTACTGGACAATTTCTCTTCCCTTTGTGATTTCCACTTTAAATCTAATCCGCTTTTATCTGAGCTCCTCTCAGGTAAAATTAAGAACACAATATGTACAGTATTATAACAGAGATATCGATTAAAATAGCACTGATACCAACTATTAACAGTCTCCACCTGCCTCACGTACCCATAAGATGTGCCGAGCCAGTCAGGCGTGAATGGGATTACTACTCTGAGCCAGGACTTCTATCTCTCTCTCCTTTTGCAACAGAAACCTGAAAACATGCTCCAGATAACACGGGTCTACATACCTGTATTATTACTGTTAGAAATTAACTGGCTGGGCAAAGTTAAAAATTTCATACTTCAAGCTAACAAAATTTTGTTGGTGGTTGTTTAAAACCGAACAAGATGATCAAATTCTATTAAAACAAATACCCTCTTGACCAAAAATGTATCCAAGCAAAGCAATATGTTTTTCTATCTACATAGGAAATTTTGTGAGAGATGTATAAGAAAACTAAAGATAATTGCATTTTACAGAACATGGAGATAAAGTAGAATAGAAGGATTTCTGTTTCTCTGCATAATTTCAATATATTTTTATGATGTTAATCTGTCTAAAGACTTGTTCATGTCATATTTTAGTGAACAGTGTTAAAAACAATAAAAATACTTAAACGTGTAGCATATTTATTCACATTGCAGAAGTTATTTTCCAGGAAGCTACCTACTAATTCATATTTGCATAAGCTCTAAAACTTTCTATCTTACTTTTGCTTTGGTTGTTTATTTTGTTTTTTTTTTTGAGTTGCATTTATCAAGAAACTCATTCTTTTCATTTAAGTTGTGGAATTTTATTTTTTTTTATTTTTTTATCAAAATAATATTATTAGACTTTACTGGTGTTAGAAACAGAGATCAAATATGACAGCGCATTAGTAGTCATTCAGCATATTTTGTTATTTATAAACAAAAATGTACTTGGTTTCATTTGCTTCTGCTTTCTCTTAAGTGAAGTCAAACACTTTTTGCATACTATCATTAGCTATTCTATAAGTTTGTGAGTTATAAGTATGTCTGCTCATTTACACATTACTTTTATCATAGATTTTCTTCATGTCCTATTTTATTATTATTTTGAGGTAATGATTTGCAATAGTTCCTGATATTAATGCTTTTGTTGTTCCAGTTACTTCATCATGCCCCATCTCCCTTGGACCCTAGGTCACTCTCTTTACTCCTTCCCTCCTCAACTCCTCCCTCTCCGTTTGGTGACATCACATTTGCGATCAGAGCCCCAGCATTTGTTCTTATTGGGCCCACCCGTTCCTTTCTTTGTTTCTAACCTACCACATATCAGTAGATCACTGGTACTTATCTCTCCCTTTCACTGATTATAGTTAACATGAAACCTTCTATTTCATCCATGTAGCAAAAAGGAAGATGGATCTTTTCTTTTAGCTAAATTGTATTCCTGTGTGTGTGTTTGTGTATGTGTGTGTATCATTTTCTTTATCCACCTGTCATTGGGCATTTTGGTTGATTCTAGATCATGCTATTGTAAATAGCACTGCAAGGAACATAGGTATCCATATTACTTTCCCCCTTCTATCACTACCATCAATTTAATTTATTATCAATTAGGCGGTTTCAGAAATGTTAAAGTTTCTAGTATTGATGTACAAAGTTAGTGCAAGCCCCACCCCCACGAACCTCAATCACGTGCCCATGTCCCCTGCTGGCTATATTGCCACTGCTGAGTAATTAGCTTTAACTTACAAGGCCAAGGTTTTGTCATTATTCACTACGCCTATTCTCTGTCCTATCTTCCTATACTCCCCAGATGAGTGAGATAATTTGGTGTTTGTCCTTCTCCCTCTTACTTACTTTGTTTAACATGACACTATCCAGCTACAAATATATTGTGCAAAAAGCATGATTTCACCTTTCCTTCAGCTGCATAATATTATACCATAGCTCCTTTCTCCAGCCCTCTGGCCTGGACATTTGGGTTGTGTCCACATACTGTCGAATGTACCGAGTGTTGCAATGAACATGAGATGGATAAGTATTTTTGAATCGATGTCCTTGTGTGTTAGGGATAGATGTTAAGTGTATTGTTGGGTCATACGGGAGTTATACTCTTACTTGCTTGAGAAATGTTGACTCTGCTTCCCGTAGAGGCTGCAGCAGATGATAACCCCCCTGCAGTGACTGGGGGCTCCTTCTCCCCACATTACCCTGACACAGATTGTTTCCTTTTTACACATCTTCAGTCTCAGTGGTGTGAGGTGACAGGCTGTGGTTGTTTTGATTTTCATTTTTATAATTACAAGTGAGGACGAGCACTTTTTTACAAAGTTGTCCATGATTTATTGCATTCGACATCCCAGCACCTAATCCCGCCCCATTGCACTCTTCCCACCGTCATTATTTACAGTTCCCCCCCATGAACACCTTCATATGCCTCAGGGCCATCCATATATTTGGGGGAGGAAGTGTGGGTTCATCTGCTCTCCCCATTTCTTAAGGGTGCTACTGCCAGGAGGTTGGACTTTGCTTCTTGACCCATCTGCCCACTCTATGCCCTTCTACGAGAATTAAATTCATTAATATTGAGAGAAATTATTGATGTGAAGGGGTCTGATCCTTATATAGTTGGCTTGGTTGCATACGTGTTTGATATTTGCTGTTCGTTTGTTTGTTTTGGAGGCCACACCTGTGTGCTCAGGGATTGTCCCTGTTCTGTGCTCAGGGCTCACTCCTGGTGCTTCTAGAGGGACCACGTGCTGTGTCAAGGATAAGACCCCAGTGGTCACTGTCAAGCTAGCACCTTACCCACTGCGCTGTCTCTGGCCCCGGATCTTTGCCTTTTAGGGGATATTCTACAAATATCCTCAGCTTCTGTTCGTTTGATGATGCTTTTATCCTTCTTTAACTATGAATTATGTCCTTGCACGGTAGAAGGCTCATTGTTTGAGGTTCTGTTTGCTCAATACTTTGTGTATATCATTCCACTAACTTCTTGCTTTAAAATGTTCAGTAGACATACCTACTGCGAATCTTTGTTTTCCTTGTAGATGAGGTTTTCCCTCTCTCCTAATTTAAGAAGCTGTTTCCTTTCTTCTTTGTCATTTTAATCACAGTGTGTCTTGGCGTTGCTATTTACATTAATTGATGGACACTTTGGGGGCCTCTTCAGTGTTCCATCTCCCTTTCCAGGTTAGGGGGAGTTCTCGCCCCTTATTTCCTTAACTACCCACTCCCCCCTCTCTCTCCTTCCAGCCCCCTGGGCTCTGAGGTTGTTCCTCCTCCTACAGCCAGTGGTCTTCATCCCCTCCCCCTTCTGTCGCCTCTTCTGTGCTGCTGGAGCCGTGTACTGCGTCCTCAAAGTCACGAATCCCGGGTCCAGTTCAATCCATCCTGCTGCTGATACTCTGTATCCTGTATACTCTGTATACTCTGTATAGAGGATACTCTGTATCCTGTATCCTGTATACACTGTATCCTCTCAAGCCTTTACTCTGTTTGAACCTGTTCCTCCATTTCTCCCACCAGGCTCTCTCCCACCCCACTGGTTCTCTGTTCAGATGTCCTCTGTCCAGATCATCACACCAGACCTTAGTGGCTCTCCGCTCTCCACCCGGCAGATCCGGAGGGTTAGAAACCTTTGGTCTTCCTCTGTTGTCACAGACGAGCACCTTCATTTTTTTTTCCATTGTCCCTGGTGCCCTGCCGTGCAAGGGGAGGGTCTCTGGCCACTTGGTGTTCCAAGACTTCTCTCCCCAGTGAGTCTGATCTGATTTGCTCTCCGGGGCTCCTGCTGGCCTGGGCCAGCGTGGGGACAGCAGCCGGGCTGTCGGTGACTGCACGTGCAACTGGGCTGGGGCCCAAAGAACTCCCTGAGGCTCCTAGGGCCTGGGTGGTCACTGGCTCGGGGCTGCCTTTCTTCGAGTGCTGTGTGTGGAGCTGGCCCGACACGTCTTTCTGAATTATGCATTCATGTTCAGGGGGATAGATGTCTGAAGCCAAAGCCTTGTTTGGCTTTTAGATTTAGCTCAGATGAGTCTCAAGTTCATTCGGTGAATAGACTGTCTTTATGTACACTTCTACTTCCAAGTGAGCCTCCCTGCCTTTTACACAATTTGCTCTAGCATTTACTTGGAACATTCCTGAGTGAGGGACTGGAGTGATAGCACAGCGGGGAGGGCATTTGCCTTGCACGCGGCCGACCCGGGTTCTAATCCCAGCATCCCATACGGTCCCCTGAGCACCGCCAGGAGTAATTCCTGAGTGCAGAGCTAGGAGTAACCCCTGTGCATCTCTGGGTGTGACCCAAAAACCAAAAAATAAATTTCTGAGCGAGCTAGGAAATTAAGTTCTTTCCTACTTTAGTAGAAGGTGCCGCCCGTGAATGCCATGCTGGGTGGCAAAGTGCTGAGAAGTTTGTTTCATCCTAAAGAAGATCCTTCAGCTCCTCTCGTAGGCTTCAAGGACACGAGTCCCCACGCTGAGCCTGTGTGTGAAGCTCGGCATCCGTCCCTCAGCTCCGGACGACGACCCAGCTGGGCAGAGGATGGTTCTGACACGTTTACTGTAGAGGCTTTAAAACTATTTCCCGCCATCTCTCTGGTCAGTAGAGTCTCACTTGATAGAGCTGCTGTGAGTCTCATGGGCGGTCTTTGCACGTAAGGTTCTGCATTGATCTCATTGCTTCCAATATTCTGTCCTTGCCACTCTGGCTATAATGTGCTTTAGAGTTTTCCTATTTGCATCTATTTTCTCAGGGGCCCTTAAGGCCTCCTGGGTCTTGGCGTCTGCACTCCACGGCTCTGGGAAAGCTTATCTATAATTTCTTTAACTAGAGATACAAATCCTCATTGATTTTGCTTTCTTGATTCAAATTCTTCAAATTCTCATTGAATTTGCCTTCTTGTTCTTCAGACCATGTTCCTCTTAGACTATCCCACAGTTTTCTGGCGTGCTGTTTCTTTCTTTTCAGACCTTCCCCATCTCCTGCTGTTTTCTAGAGGATCCCTTCCTTTCTTTTCTCTCTGCTGCTCAGAGCTCCTGTTGAGGTTTAGTGTGTGTGTGTGTGTGTGTGTGTGTGTGTGTGTGTGTGTGTGTGTGTGTGTGTGTGTGTAGGCAACACCTGGCCGTGCTCGGGGATTATTCCTGGCTGTGCACTTCAGGAATTACTCAGGGGAACATATAGTATGCTGGGGATCGAACCCAGGTTGGCTGCGTGCAAGGCAAACGCTCTGCTATCACTCTGGTCCCCTTATTTAGCTTCTTGTATCACCCGCCATAATTTACATTTCTGTCACTTCTGACTGGGTTGTAGTTTTCTTATTTCTTCTCTTCTATGTTCTTGTTGCTTGCTGGCCACCCACCCTTGTTTCTCAGAGTTCATTAAGCGTCTCAAGGTGGTGTCACTAAGGTCTTTTCCTGAGAATTTGCAGTGCTGGCCGGGGCTGGCAGGGCCTTCTGTGTTGTTATTTTCACTCGCTTAGCTACCTGGGCGTCTACGCAGTTTCCCCGTTGTTGTCTGTGCTCCCGGTGTGCTTGGGTGACCCCTGGCAGCCTGGCTGGGGGCCCAGAGGGAGAGGCTGTGGCTCTTCCTTCCCTGCTGCTTCCCCACTGAGCACCGCGCAGGGCTGCAGGGCCCAGGAGGCGGGGAGGTGGGCTGCAGAGATGGGGAAGGTCGCGGTGAAGGCTCCGGGGACCACCTGGAGGGGAGGGGGATTTGCCTCTGACCTCTGGGGGTCTCCGCCTGGAGATTCACCCCACCTAGAAACTTGGAGGTGCAGGCAGAGGGTCTGAGATATGGACGCAGTGGGGTGGCTGACACGGTGAGGTCAGGTGTGCCGGGTCAGGTTCAAATTTGTAAGTGAGAAGAGGCACGAGAGCCTCTTGGCTCCTTCCCTGCTCCTCATTCGGTCGCCCAGAACCCCAGTCACCTGTTGGCACAGCAAGATATGCAGCTGCTGCTTTCCTGCGAGCCTTACAAATCTGAATATGTTTATTCTTTAGAATGGGTGCATAGAGCGAACCGCCTGAACGAGAAGGTGGAGAGGGACTGTGCTCGCCATTGTACCACTAATGTGCCATGCGTGAGGAAGCGTTTATGAAAGTACCTGAAAGATTTTGATTTGTCGTAAGGCGAAGAGAGGGGGTTCCAGGTGGTCAGATTCTTTACGTGACATTGGTCAGATGTGGCACACAGAGGAGGTAGGCGGCAGGAAGCAGTTAGGAGCTATGATCCTAGCTATGGGAGCAACGTGACACACACAGGACAAATAGCCCACGCGTGCATACACGCCCCGTCCATAGGTAGGTGTCTGTCCTCATCAAACAATGAATAAACTAAATGACTAATTTGCCAATACAGCAGAAATATGTAGGGTTTATGTTAAACTTATAGATATCTGGGCTCTATATCATCTGTAATAATGGCTGGAAATGTGATCTGGAATCCTTAGCTTTATTTCTTCTTTTTGTTTTCCTTTTCATTCCTTACTTTGTTTTTCTTTTTGAGCACAGCAGTTGAATTGAGGCCATATACTTGCAAGGCAAGTGCTTCATCACTGACCACTATCACTGGCACCTGTGGCTTGCAGGATTTTATGATTTTTCTCCAGATTGTTAGCTATTCTGCCATATTTGGGGATTATTGGAGTTTAATGAACTTATATAAATGGATTATGCTACAGGGAACCAAGTATGCTTCTGAAAGAAAATTGGAATCTGTTTTTATGAGATTAAAAAAGGAAGTTGAGGCAAGTTTATAGATAGTATAAATTTACAGATAATATAAAATATAAATGAAAAATCATATATTTCCTGAATTTTATGAAAACCAAAGTCTGTTGGAAATGCTACAATTCTTAATATTACATTTTATACAAGTATAATTTTTGGAATTATATACATTCATATCACTTTAATAAAAGCATGCATTTATATAAGTATACAAAATATAATATTTGTGTGAGTATACATTTAATAGAAGTATATAAAATCAACTAATATTTTTAAGATATGAGGAGAAAGCTTATCCTATAAAATTTGAATTTTATATGACTATTGATAGGATGAGTTAACTCTGTATGTTCAAACTTTGCCTATTGCATATGGTACATATGTATGCTTGCATATTATTAATTTTATATATGACAATATACAGCAGTGATAGTCACATTCATTTATTTACTAAAATAAAAAAATTTCCTAAATCACTCTTATACATAATATTACATATTTCCTTTAAAGGGATGAAAATATAACTATACTGAAAGCGGTAAGGCCATATTTCCCAAAGCTACACATAATCATTCTCAGTGAGAATGTGATTTAATGAGTGTAGCCTTCAAAAGGCATTCTCTACTGGAAGCCATGGAGATATGCAAATGAAGTTAAAGACATTGTCCTCATTCTCAGGGAATTTACAATATAATAGGGGAACAAAATGCAGATGAAAAGATGGAACAACACAAGCAAAGATGACATGAAAACAGGTACAAATTAATGTAATGCAAAACATCACCACTAAGAGAAATGGAAGAATGGAATGATCTATGTGGAATATAGCTATTCAAGTGGGCTTGAAGAAAATTTACTTTAAATGGGTGTTTGATGGAGCCACAAACATGGAGCCTGAGACGAAGTGGGAAGGAGAGTCTATTCACGGAGCTTGTCAGGACCGCCGAGAACAAAAGATTAGGAGGAAGAGCAAGTCGTTTAAGACGACTGCTAAAAGATAGGAAATGTGTTTAAATAGCAAAAACGTGGCATGCCGTCCCTTTGACTCTGCCTGCAGTGGATGTTACCCATCAAATCCTCTATTTTCCCATTGCACGTGGAGGCAGGAAACCACGAAAGACCCCACAGAACTTTATTTGTTTCAACATTCACTGGAAGTGCAGTGACTGAAGGCTATTAGGATATTGGTGGTATCTGGGGAGTGGGGAGGAAGAAGTGCAGTGACTGAAGGCTATTAGGATATTGGTGATATCTGGGGAGTGGGGAGGAAGAAGAGGTGAAGCTAGTTGTCTAAAAGGGTCACTTCAAAGAGTCTGAAGGTGACCTACGCTCTCCTCCGAGTCCAGGCCGTCATCACATCCTGCAGGGTGCTGAGAGGCTGGAGCGATGGCACAGCGGGGAGGGCGTTTGCCTTGCACGCAGCCCATCCAGGTTCGATTCCCAGCATCCCATAGGGTCCCCTGAGCACTGCCAGGAGTCATTCCTGAGTGCAGAGCCAGGAGTAACCCCTGAACATCGCCGGGTGTGACCCCCCCAAAAAAATAGAACCAATATTTTGCCTTGCAGGGTGCCCAGCATTGCAGTGATCGGTGCTGGTAGTATAGGGTGAAGTTCTAAAGATTTTAGAAATCTCGGAAACTAAACGCAAAGTAGCGATAATTTCATTTCATTTTATTGTGGAAATTTTATCTTATTATAGAAATCCACATTCACAGCTTCAAACTAAGGTTGTTGAGGAGGGTCAGGGACAATTGAAGCTCAGGGGTCTCAGACATGCACCTCAACCACCCCCTATTTTCTAAAATATGTCTATTACATGTCTTCATTAAATTAATAGTGCATCCTTAGCACCGTGTTCATGTAACTATTGTTTGTTGCCACGTATGTGACAGTTACATATTTGATTCATATGGTTCTTTGCAGCAGGTAGGGCATTTGTCTTGCACGTGGCCAACCCGGGTTCGATTCCTCCATCCCTCTCGGAAAGCCCGGCAAGCTACGGAGAGTATCCCGCCTGCACGGCAGAGCCTGGCAAGCTCCCTGTGGCATATTCAATATGCCAAACACAGTAACAACAAGTCTCACAATGGAGACGTTACTGGTGCCCGCTCAAGCAAATAGACAAACAATGGGGTGACAGTGCTACAGTGCATGGTTCTTTGGCTGGGGTGGGGGCAGGCGGCTGTTGGGCCACACTTAGTGTACCTGGCTGACTCCGGGCTCCACACTCGGGAATTGCTCCTGGTGTAGCTGGCTGACTCCCGGCTCCACACTTGGGAATAGCTCTTGGTGTAGCTGGCTGACTCCTGGCTCCACACTCGGGAATAGCTCCTGGTGTACCTGGCTGACTCCCGATTCCACACTCGGGAATTGCTCCTGGTGTAGCTGGCTGACTCCCGACTCCACACTCGGGAATTGCTCCTGGTGTAGCTGGCTGACTCCTGGCTCCACACTCGGGAATAGCTCCTGGTGTAGCTGGCTGACTCCCGGCTCCACACTCGGGAATATCTCCTGGCGTACTCCAGGGACCATTCCGGGTGCTAAGGATCCAAACCCGTTGGCCTCAGGCAAGGCAAGCTGTGCCGTGTCTCGCTCCCTTTCGTAGGGTTCTTTTCCCTGGCTGGTTTTTTTGTTTGTTTGTTTTTTATTTTTGTTACTCTGGTTTGTGTCTATCTCTCATTCTTTACAAAGACTCAACGAGGCCAGACTAGGGGAATTTTCCGAATACTCTAGTGCTTCCGAGACTCCACCACCTGCTTTTCTGGAACCATCTCTCCGATTTCCCGCTTTCCTGCGCCAGGCACACTCCGTCTTTCCCGATGTGTCGTGCCACAGCCACAGTCCTGAGCACTGCCTTTACGTCAGGTCTCCTTTCCCGGTGATGACACCCCTGTCTTCCTGTGGCCTGCCTCCTCGCCGTAGTTGAACCTATCCTTGAGTCCATCCCTAGAAAAGTAAAGCAGGAAACTGAACAGGAAGTAATTATTCTGAGGCCTGAAAGTTTGAGAGTGTTCGTAGGAGCACTCTTAGTGGAGTGGAGACCGTTTTTCCTTTAATTGTGATAGTGTGCCTCTCTTTTCTAGACATCTCGGCTTTGGGTCTTGTATCCCTCTGTTGATGCTGATGAGAGGACCAGCGATTGCATACACAGGTGGTACGCGTGCTCACGCATTCCGTCGGTGTGCTCATGGGAAGGGCCGCACTCAGGGCTGGGGTGCTCACACACCTGGCTCCAGGACTTGCCACTGTCACAGGCTTTGGCTGAGATGCTTCCACACATCTTGTCTCTGTGTGACCTGGGCTGTGTGCTCACACACACGCACACCCTGTAGGAGGTCACAGTCCTGCTGTGTTTCTGTGGGGGGGTTGTCACGGATCACGCCTTTAGTTTTAGTGCTTTTCAACCACACTCGAGTGTGGTTGAAATTTGTACAGCTGTTCTGTCTCAGGACTGAACTCACAGTCCGACACCCTAGAGGGAGGGTGCTGACTGAACTCACAGTCCGACACCCTAGAGGGAGGGTGCTGGCTTATGCCTGCTCTGTTATTCACGATGCAGTGTGTTTTCAGAGAGGTTTTGCATTTGTTTTATTATTATTATTACTATTTAGTGCTGTTACATAGTATTATATAGGACTGTTGTGCTGTCGTCCCATTGTTCATCGATTTGCTTGAGTGGGCACCAGTAACATCTTCATTATGAGACTTGTTATTACTGTTTTTGGCATATTGAATACGCCACAGTATTATTATAAAAGGTGCTAATAATATAATAATATAAAGGTAATAATGTAAAGTTATTATTTCTATTTTATGAAAGTTTATGACACTACGGTCTGACATGAGTTTTCATTGTTAGTCATTTTTAATAGGAAGAAATTCAATATTTGATATGTGAGGATATTTTCTCTGGTCCTAGTAAGTTTTCTGCCCCTACAGATCATTTCCGGGGTTCTGGGGATCGAGGGAGGACGTGTCCTCCTCTTTGGTACGAAGGCTCTCACCACTGCGTCTTCTCATGCTCCTCTGGACTTACGGTCTGGTGTCTCCTAGTGTCCAGTAAACCTGCCTTCTGGGAGGTAGAGAAGAGCCTGTCGCGACCGAGGTCTCCCCGGGGAGAGGAGTTCTCTTTTGTAATCAACGCTGGCTTCCACGTGGCGCTGGCTCCAACACATCTCGCAAGATAATTAACTACATACCGCAGGAGTCATCGCTGAGCACAGAGCCAGAAGTACGTCCTGAGCACTGGTAGGCACAATTAAAAAAAAAAATGGAGAAACAAATAAGTTAAGGCAAATGGAACCCCCCGGTCATTACATAAGAGGCAGATGTGAAAGTATAAAGGACAAAAATAAGAAAACAATGAAACATCTACAAATTCCAAACACACCAAGAACCCATCTAGAAAAATAGCAACAAAGTTTATAGGTATGGCTCCACGAAGTGTCAATAGCATGAAGCCAGCTAGGAGAGCAGAGTGAGTGGCCAGGGAGGTAGCTACACAGCGGAGCACGGGGACAGTGTGTCGAAGGGCTACGGTCCCCGGCTGTGGCAGCATCGGGTGCCCCTGGCACCCCAGGAAAACTCGGGTTTCCTACAGAAAAGAGGGCGGAGGAGCAGGATGGAATAGAAAGCAAAAACCGATCTTCTGTCCGTCTAGGAGGGCCCCGGAACTTCAGTGATAAATACAGACTCACGGGAAGAGAGTCACACAAGCAGACGACGGACTAAGACAGAGGCAGCCGTTCACGTCGGGCAAAAAAGCTCTCTAATTTTAAAACTTAATGAGCAGAAGTGGACATTCTGCAAAGACTAAGGAATCAATACACCAAACGGCCTGATACTCATTAGCGTGCATGTGCAGCGAAGAGACATCACGCGTGTTAGGTAGGTATGGAAGGGCCGGAGGAGAGACACTGACAGCAGCACAAGAGCAGTGCACACCCTCGTTAGGCAAATCAGCCAGGGAGAAAATCAATGAGGGAACCACTGAATTAAGTGAGGAACTGGACGAAGCTCAGTACAATGGACATCTGTGGTTCTCTCCGTCCCCAACGGCCTAATGGGTCCCTCATGGGACCCTGATCCTTCTTCAGGGTCAACCACATGCCGGGCCTCAGAGCTTATGTCAACAGTCAAACCCTCCTGAAGATTGGAATCACATCAAGTATCTTTTCACATCAAGTATCTTTTCAGGTAACAATTATTAAAAAGGTAAGAAATCATAAGAAAATGGGAAGATGCAAACAATTAGCGTCTAAATAACTTTGAGCCAATGAGGAAATCAAAGATGAAACAAAGAAATTCCAGAAACAGATGAGAGTGAAGACAAAGCTACCGGAAGTTTGTACCAACAGAAACTTATCGAAAAAATAAGAAACACAATAACCTCATATCACTGTCACTGTCACTGTCATCCCATGGTTCATGGATTTGTTCGAGCGGGCACCAGTAACGTCTCTTATTGGGAGACTTATTGTTACTGTTTTTGGCATATCGAATAACCCACGGGTACCTTGACAGGCTCTGCCGTGCGGGCACAATACTCTCAGTAGCTTGCCGGGCTCTCTGAGAGGGGCGGAGGAATCGAACACGGGTCAGCCACATGAAAGGTGAACGCCCTACTGCTGTGCTATGGCTCCAAGCTCTCAACCTCATATAAGGAACTCGAGAAAGAACTCCTGTAACCAAGTCCTCAGAAGGACAGAAATGCCACAACAGAGGAAAGAGGATCGCCAAACTTTTACAGTCTCACAATGAGAAGAGTAAGCCCAAGGTCAAGGAGATAGAGGGTAGTGCAGGATCTAAGCGATAGCACAGGGGCTGGGGGCTCTAACCACTCACACAGCCAAGCCAGGTTCGATCCCGGCACCCCACCCTGGCCCCCCGAGCCCCGCCAGGAGTGGTCCCTGAGCAAGAGCCAGGACTAAGCCTGGAGCCAGCTCAGAGTGGCCCCCCAAACAAAACTAAATCATGTTCCTATGAAATTAAAACGGATTGGTGAGCAGCCGCGTGTCCTAGTGGGGTCAGTCCCCGGGCTGAAACCTCGGGGGGAGTCCCAGGAGGGGGGCGGGCCAAATCTCCCCATCGCTGGAAGACCCTCCGCCACGCCTGTCCTCTTGCTCTAGGGGAGCAGGATGCCACCAAATCTTCCCAGGCAGACCGGTCTGGGCTGGCAGGTCTGGGGCCTGCTCAGAAGGGGCTGGGCAGACCCCCGTCTGCTGCAGCCACACAGCTGGCAGCCACCCCAGCACCCCTAAAGCCTGGAGGGGCCCCGGCCGCCAGCTGACCCTCACCCACTGCCGAGCCACGGCGTCAGCCCCGCCCGAGCCCCGGCTCTGCGGCCCCGCGTTCCTGGGAGACGCCTGCCAGTTCGGGAACACTGTCAGCCCGGCGGGAAGGGGTCCTGGAAGCCCAGCAGCTGAGGGAGCCCAGCAGTCACCCCTCAGCTGTGACCCACACCCTTGGGACACGGCCGTGGCAGGGGCTGCGTGCTGGTCTGAGACCTGATGATTCCCTTTGCCTTTGTGCTGTAACAAACAGCGGGGAGTAAATCTGTTTGTGCGGGGGTGGGGGGGGTCGGGGGGCAGGCTGGGGGGGTGGGAATGGGATATCGGTTCAGGGAAGGGAGCACTGGTGGGGGGCGGGTGTTGGAGCATTTAATGCCTAAACAACTGTACTGTAGACAGCTTGGCAAACACAGTGTCTTAGTCATAAAGACTGTGTTTAAAGATGCAGGAGCGCCCTGAGCTGCAAGCACAGGAAGTCGGGGCTGACGTGACAAAACCTGGTGGTGCGGGCCTCTTCTCGACACCATCAGCCAGCCACACAGAGCAGCAACAGCCATCCCAGCACACAGACACAACCTACCACACACCACACCACACCACACACACCGTGCCACACACACCCCTCACACACCACACACACATCACACTCAGCACACATGTACCACAGACACCACACACACCATGCCATATACACACCACACACATAGACACACACCATGCCATATACACACCACACACACACACACACACACACACACACACCACATGGATATAAGATTGCCTTCAAATTCTCTTTTTTTCAACTTTAAACATTTTTATTATTTTCATTTAGGAAAAACTGTCACAATTACGTTAGCCTTCACGGTTTTCTAAATTATGTTTTAAATTTTTATTAAATATCCATGATGAAATTAGGAATTAACATTTTCCTAAGGGCTAAAAAAAGTAGATATGAATCATGTTGCTTTTAAAGCATTATTCATTTTCTGACACATCTATTTTATGGGGGGGGGTTGGGTCACTGCCAGCTGTACTCAGCTCACTCCCAGGTCTGTGCTCAAAAACCACTGCCAGGGGGCTCGGGGACCAAACTGGAGTCGGTCATATACAAAACAACGACCTCAGCCCCCTGGACAGTCTCTCTGGCTCTTTATTCCATATTTCATCATTATCCCCAACTGAATGACTGGCAGGAATACTTTGAGCGTTAAATTAAACTTCAAAAATCTGGAATTGATAAATCTTCCTGAAAATTTTTCTTACCTGGAAAGCAAGAAGAACAGAAAATTAGATCTAGGGGCTGGAGCGAAAGCACAGCGGGGAGGGCGTTTGCCTTGCACGCGGCCGGCCCGGGTTTGATTCCCAGCATCCCATATGGTCCCCTGAGCACTGCCAGGGGTAATCCCTGAGTGCAGAGCCAGGAGTAACCCCTGTGCATCACCAGGTATGATCCAAAAAGAAAAAAAAAAAAGAAAAGAAAATTAGATCTACCTTGGAAGACGCACGCTCTAAATCATTACGTATTTTGTCATAATATCAGTTTTATTGCGGAGAAAAGCACCCACCCCTGTACTGTCTCTCCCCTTCCCACAACTCCTCTCTCAGACACTGTTACCACAAGCGTGACGCCTACGACCCCACCGACGTGTACGTAGGGAAGATCATTCTTCCCTTCTCGACTCACCAAGGCAGCAGAGATCAATACCGTGACTGACTTCACAGGTCTCTTGTGCATGTGAATTTCCAGGAGATTCTATTCAGCTGGGGGACTAAGGAAGAACAATGTTCCTCTATATGAGGTGGGTTTCCCATTGTCCCACGCGTAGCCCGCTGATGGCTGTGGGACGGCAAAGCCATCTTCATTAGGCGGAATTTAATAGTGAATCAAAGTTCTTGTGGAGAATAGGCTGATCTCAACTTTAGCCTCCCCTGGGTCCCGCTGAAAGATTAGAGGGAGAGAGTAGGGCTCTCGTAAGTTGAATGTATCAGATTGTTTTTCACTAATAGTTCTCTTGTAATACTCTGAAAACCACCAAGTTTAACCCTTAAAAAGGGGAGAAAGAAAGGACTGGGAGAGGGGAGGGAAAATTGCTAGCACAACAGGGGCATCGATTCTGTCATTTTTGAGATGTGAAGTTATCCTGTTTTAGCATATGAGTTAATCCTGTTTTGCCTATGTACTTGGGCAAAATTTATGTATCAGAAATAAATAAGATTTCTTGTTACACACAGTAATCTAAACAAAAATGCCACAACCCTATTGCTATTTCGCTTTAATAAGAGAACTTATTCAATCTAACTGTTGTTTAGCTTTGTTCTGTGGCTATGCTAAGACTCTCTCGAAGGGCACAGTTCTTCCTTGGGAGCCTTTAAAAAGTATTTTCTGAATTCCCGAGGAGCTCCCGGTGGGAGACAAAGAGGAACGGCACGGGTGAAGTGTCTCCGCAGCACCTGTCCGACAGGCTCGGACATAGTTAACAAGGGGAAAAGGAAGGAGAAACAAATGTGTTAGGTGATCTTTAGTCTAAAGAAATCTTTGTTGGGCAACTGGGCATTTTGCTCTTTTATTTCCAACTTCCTTTCAAAGAATCCGTTAAGTGAAAGGGAGATGAGTGCGGCTCGGTGCTTCAAAGCTGGGTTATCAGTTGGCTCCTTCCAGGGTCTCTCGTCTTTTGTGGCTGCTTTATGGTGCGGTGTGGCGTGGTGACGGGAAAGCCCAGCTTCAGCCCGCGGTTGCACAGAGACGTTAGGGGGTCGGGGGAAATCGCGAGACAGAAATTGCTGCACTCTGGCGTATAAAGTGGCGCCGATAAGATCGAACGTATCCAAAAAGATTTGGATAGGTTTCTTCTTTCCTTTTGAGGGAATGGGGCAGAAGACACAGCCTTAGTTTTCAGTCAGGTGCGAAGGAAGGTCCAAGGAGAAAGGCGTAATGTGGACTGTTCACCACCAGCTCCCTGGACTGACCGGGAACAGGCGGCCACCGCTAACGACAGAGGCACGTGCAAGATGACCACCTCTACAGACACGCCCCCTCCGGTCCAGTACCAACCTGCAAGGACCACGAAAACTCACCCTCACTTCAAAATACACATCTGGGCAGATAAGTGTACGCTGGCTAATTCTTGCAACAGAAAGACAGGAAACTTCCGGAAGGATATGATGCTAGTTAGCAGAAACTGCTTCATCCACGCCATGGAGAGATTTGAAAGGAGGGACTGTCCTCAAAGTCATGGTAGGACTGAAGAAACCAGTAAGAGATGGTCCCGAGCAAAGACGAAAGAAATGCAGTGATGGGGTTTGCAGACGTGTGAGAGCTGGAGATACAGAGGGAGAAATGACCTTCAATTAAAGGGAGAGAGGAAAGTCAAGAGCTCTGAATCACAGTGTTCAATGTCTGTCATTGTCACTGTCACTGTCATCCCGTGGCTCATCGACTTGCTCGAGCGGGCACCAGTAACATCTCCATTGTGAGACTTGTTACTGTTTTTGGCATATCGAATACGCCATGGGTAGCTTGCCAGGCTCTGCTGTGTGGCCGGGATACTCTCAGTAGCTTGCTGGGCTCTCTGAGAGGGACAGAGGAGTCAAACCCAGGTTGGCCACATGCAAGGCAAACGCCCTACCCGCTGTGTTATAGCTCCAGTTCAATGTCTAAGAAGTTGATTTCCTGTGACTAATGCTTGTCTCCTGGCTGGGCCCCAGTGATAGTCCCCTAACTCTAATGGACCATAGGTCTAATGCAAATCACTTTTAGGAAGACTTTTAGGAAAAAACACACGCAAAAAGATGTGTGTAGGAGATTGTCTTTGTAGACAAAGTTACCCATAACAGTGACAGGTATAATCTAAATTATTTTAACCATATTTCGTTACATTTTTGGTAAGGAAAATACTTATTTTTCTATAAAAATTTGTGGAAGTAGCATCAGAAGTCCACCATTATAAATCAGTGTCTATATAGACAATATAGTCATATCACTGTCCAATTTTACCCTTTGAAATACAATCACAAACTATTTATATGAAATGTATAAAGGGGTGTCCTGGTGCATTGCCTGAGATCATGAAGTTATCTGCATTCATTATCTGAACGTGGACCTGAAAAATACTATAAACCTGTTGTGCATTCAGTGGCTCAGCTTACCTTGGCCTCAATTTTTTCCCAACAAATCTCGTTTATTATTTTGCAAGACCTATAAATGAAAGAATTTTGCATCGTTGTAAATTGTACATTGCTCCATGAAAGAAAGGTTCAGTGCTTACTCACTGGGGTTTCTGGATGTAAATCAATTTATACGACCTATGATTATATCTTACCTCTCCCCTATCATGCGTTACCTAACCTGATCATTGCTGTCCCTGCCTCTTCTCTGGTGTCTGCAATTCAATCTACGCTGTCGAATTGCAGTTTGCTTCGCCGCGGTAAGCAATAACACACAAACAGAGAGCCCAACCTTTCAGGCAGGTGCATGCTTGTGGTGTGTTTCCAGGTAGGTCACTGAAAGTCCATGCAAATTAGGGCCCTTCTCGGAGCAGCCGAATCTCACCTGGAGTAGCAGGTGTGTCGTAGAAAAGAACCGTAAATGACTCACTCTGAATGATGACTGTTGATAGTCCTCCATGCTTTATTCTTGCAGTTCACCCAGCGGGTCACGGAATTGACATCTGAACTCCTCCGAACTGGCTGTGGAAAGCTGCCGTGTCTAATGTTCCACGGGATGGGGCGCTGATCTCCTCAGGAAGCGCTCTCCGAGCGTCCTGCCCTCAGCCTGCCAGAAGGAGCGCCTCCAGGCCTTTCCCGAATGACAGAAACTCAGTGACCAGAAGGACCACAAGTTATTTACTGACTGGCCGTAACAAAAGCTTAGGAACACTTGACCCTCCCGTGCAAGAGATTATTTAAATATAAGGAAACCGATGTGTGATAAAGCCGGGGCATTGTCCCTATTTGTAAAATAAAACTTCAGCTCTCAGAAATGCATTGCACTTGCTGACGGACAAGAGGCGACGTTACTGGTGCCCGCTCGAGCAAATCGAAGATCAAGGGGATGACAAGTGATACAAGTGATACACCCATTCGCCCCCACAGCCAACGCCCTGCTGACTCTCCCACCGGCTCTGCTCCTCAGGTTCACGAGCCAAGTCTCCGGCCAGATGCAGGTCGAGCA
This sequence comes from Sorex araneus, assembly GCF_027595985.1. NCBI lineage: Eukaryota > Metazoa > Chordata > Mammalia > Eulipotyphla > Soricidae > Sorex > Sorex araneus. The sequence goes on from NC_073306.1 coordinate 214,290,747, forward strand.
GCTGGAGGTCCTGGACACGCCGTCTCAGCTGAAGCCTCTGGGTGCCCTGGGAAGGGGTCGCCTCTCGTCTCCCCCTGCCCAGACCCGGCAGCTCCACCCACACCCAGTCTGCCGCCATCCAGCAACCCCGACCCACCCCACCCCCCACCCCGGCTGCACTAAGAGTCTCCACACACTCGTCCCAGTTCTACAGGTCCTGAAGTTTCTGGACCACGCGGTCGGCCGCGTCCACGGCTGCACGACACCTCCGTATTCCACAGCACTGATGTGCCAGCAGGAGCACGCCAGGTTAGATGGGAAAGCAGCTAGAACCTGCTAAACTAACACACAGAGCAATCAACACAGAAGGCTCAGCTAGCGGGGAACAGCTCAGTAAGTCCTCAAAGGCTTAACCCCAAAGTGAGATATAACAGATTTTACTATTTTTTTACTAGAATATTTTGATAATTCTTTCAGCCATTTGGTTGCAATACACAATATAAAACAAATTATTGTGTACCCACTGAGGGGGTCAGGCTTGGTGGGTGGTTGGTAAGATGTGGACAGTGGCTGAGAGAAGGTCCCCTGGGTGCTGGGGCGGGTGTTGGAAAATTGAAAGCCTGTAACAACACGAATGACTTTGTAAACCATGATCCCTAAATAATGCATAAAAATTAATTTAAATTAAAAATTACCTACTGTAAAAATCTTAGGAAGTGAAATATATATACATATTCCTAGAATACCTTAACATTTTCCCAAATGGAAGACATTGAGATATTTAGATGTAAGATAATTCATAAATCTGTTGGAGTTCTCGAATGTTTGTCTTTACGTTCATATATTTTAATAACTATTGTAAAAAGAAAATAACATTAAAGGCCATACTAAAGTGTGTATGTGTGTGTGGTGTGGTGTATGTATATGCTGTGGTGTGTGTTTGTGTGTGTGTAAGAGAGAGGAACTTACATTAACCTCTTCAGCTGGATAGCTAGAACAGGGGTTAAAACATTTGCTTTGCTGGCCATAACCATGCTGCCAGACCCCATCCAGGCTGTTTCATTCAGGGCAACCCGGAGGGGGTGGGCAAGACCCCTCCTCACCCAAGGACCAGCCCCGGCAGCTGACATGTCACACTTCACACCACTAATATTCCAAGAGTAATGTGGTAGGGGTTAAAGTAGAAGGCACTAACCTTAGAGGGAGATATACTTTTACAGGTACACACACACACACATATGCATATGTATATATACATAAATATATTTAAGCACACAAAGTTCAACCTTAAATAACACAGTAGTAAACTCTTATAGAAGGGCTAAGTGGCCCCTGGGTGAAATACAGCAATCTTCACACACTCCTCTCTAGGGAAACTTTTTTAATAAATTTCAGCGGTTTTTCATAACAAACAATACAAAATAAATTATTTTGGGTCTGCTTTGGGTCAGGGGTTGGGGTTCGAGAAGGAAACTCCCGAAATATAGGGGTAGGAAGGTGTCATGGTGGTGGGATTGGCGTTCAAATATTGAATATAATCAAATACTGTGAACTACTTTATAAATTTTTTTAATTTTTAAAAAATAAATATATAAGACATTTGCTTTGCACGCAATCAACCTGGATTTAACCCTCAGCACCACATATGGTCCTGTGAGCACTGTCAGGCATGATCTCAGAGCACTCCAGGGGGAGCCCCAGAGCAGTTTCATGTGTGGCTCAAACCCACCAATGTAAAAATAAAAAACAAAAATTAAAAGCACCTATATTCTTATCCTGGGGGTGTGGATTTGGCCATCAGGCCATTCCTTCTCTCCTCTGGAGTTTGGCCATTCTTAATTTTTTTTCCTTTTTTGGTCATACCCAGCGATGCACAGGGAGGGGTTCCTCCTGGCTCTGCACTCAGGAATTACTCTTGGAGGTGTCGGGGGACATGTGGGATGCTGGGAATCGAACCCGGGTTAGCTGAGTAGCTATGCTATCGCTCCAGCCCCATTCTTTCTTTCTTTTTAAAAATTTTTTATTAGAGAATCACTGTGATGTACAGTTACAAACTTATGAACTTTTGTGTTTGCATTTCACTCATACAGTGATCGTTTACCCACCCCTCCACCAGTGCCCCATTCTTTCTATTCACTTGTATCATTTATAATCCCATTGATCTTTGATTTGCTCAAGCGAGCGTCAGTAAAGTCTCCATTCATTCCTGTCAAGTGCTAGTGTATCTGATTGCTCCAGGAACATGAAGAGCCTCAAGCTGTTTGTTAAGGGTTTTGACGAAGAAATCTGACCATCTCGTACTTTTGACATCCTGTGGAATCCAGTCGGTAACAGCTCTAGTCCAGCAGTCATCTCTGAATCACATTACATGTCTGGCCCATATAATTTTTGATGCTTTGGCAAACAAGACAGCGTCCCTGATTCTTGATCATCAATGGAGGTCAGAACTCCAGATTCCTTCTCTCACTTGAGTGAAACGTGATACTCCTAGCATAGCTCTTTCGATTCCTCTTTGGATACCCGAATAGCGTTCTCATCCTGTTTGCGTAGGGCCCAGGTCTCTGAGGCTTATGTTAGTGCAGGAAGAATGGTGGAGTTGAAAAGATGTGTCTGGAGCTGGAGGTTCTTTGTCCTCTTAACCACTTCTTCAACGCTCTTGAAGGCGTTCCACGCTGCTCTCTTCCTCCTGCGCAGTTCTGGCGCAAAGTCGTTCCTCATGTTGAGTTCTCGACCCAGGTACACATAGCTGCTACATTCATAGATGTTTGTTCCATTGAGAGCAAATGGAACATCAGGGACTAGTTTGTTTTTCATGAACATTGTCTTGGTAAGATTCAGCTGCAGTCCAACCTTTCCACACTTGGAGTCGAAGTTGCACAGCATTTGTGCCGTGTGGCTAATACTTGGTGTTATTAGAACGATGTCATCAGTGAAGGGGAAGTGGTGTAGTTGCTGACCGTCTATCTTCACTCCCATTCCTTCCCACTCCAATCATCAAATGATGTTTTTGAGGGTGGCACTGAAGAGTTTCAGTGAAATAGTATCGCCCTGATGAACCCATCTTTTTACATCAATGATCACTTCTTTGCAGAATGGTGAGATCCTGGTGGTGAATCCATAATACAGCTCATGGAGGATCTTGATGTACTGAGTTTGAACGCCCTGTTTGGCTAGGGCTTCGATGACCGCTTCAGTCTCAACAGAATCAAAGACCTTCTTTAAATCGATGAACATTAGGCAGAGCGGCATCTTGAACTCTCTCGAAACTTCAATGAGTTTGGTCACTGTGTGGATATGGTCTGTCGTGCTGAATCCCCTTCCGGACCTGGCTTGCTCGCATGGTTGTCCTTCATCTAGTGTTCTGCCTATTCTATTCAGGATGACTTGAGTGAACAACTTGTAGATGGTGGACAACAGGCAGATTGAGTGATAGTTGCTGATGTTGTGGATGTCTCCCCTCTTGTACAACAGAATGGTCCTGTTGGTTTTCCATTGGGATTGCAATGGAAAACCTTGCACTCAGACGGTAGCGTGTAAAAAGCCAAGCTAGTGTATTGACGAGTACTGATGGCAGATTCTTCAGGTGTTCAGGTCTGACCTTGTCTGGACCGGGTGCTGTACGCATCTTTAATGGTGTGTCACATTTCAGAAGAGAGGATGTTGGGAACGACATATCCATCCTGCAGAATGTGGTATATGGGCAGGTGGACGTGGCTATCAAAGAGGTCCGAGTAAAAGTCATGAATAATCCTCTCCATTGCACTTCTGGAAGATGTGATAGATCCATCAGGATGCCAGAGGGCGGTCATCTTGGTCTTGTATTTGGCGAGGACAGGCAAGCATTTCGAATACTTTTCCCGGCTTCTGCCGCATCGACCAACACTGCTGTTCTTCTCTCTTTGAGGTCTTCCTTTCTTGCTTCCCTGCACAGCTTTTCGAGCTCAACGTTAGCTTGTGGTTGCTTGAGACTTTCCCACAAATATTCCTCGTGCAGTCATGGAGGTGCTGAACCAGTCATTGTATTCCTTGTCGATGTTGTCAATGACGGCATCTTCCCATGTTGCTGCAATAGTGCCAAAGAGCTCCCAATTAGTGGTCATTCTGGGAGTTTTCTTCTTAAACTTAAACTTTACAGTCCTTTCTCCCTGCTCTGTGAAGTAGAATTTTGCAAGAAGGAGATGGTGGTCCGATCCCGTTTGGAATTTTGGGACAATAGCAACATCAGTCAGGCAAAACCTTCGATTGAATATGATGTGGTCAATTTCATTGTGGAACTGTCCACCGGGAGACTCCCATGTCCAGCGTTTAGATTCAGCCTTCTGGAACTGTGAGTTACCATGGATGGTCTTGGTAGACATGATGAACTCAGACAGTCTCTCACCCTGTTCGTTCCATTCTAGGCCATGGGTCCCAATGTGGAATTCTTTGGGCAACCTTCTCGGTCATATCTTGGCATTAAAATCACCAACAATTATTGGAGTCTCGGGCCGGGGCCAGAGCCGGCTCGAGCTCCGCCTAGATTCGACCCAGGTGGCCATGCATTTGCACAGCCGCTTTGCTGCTGAACGACCAGGATCCCAGCCAGCTATACTACTTCAGGTCCCAGTGAGTGCTTGCAGCCATGTCTCCAGACTGGGAACTAAGCTTTTGCCCCATGCCGGCTAAGGGGGGAAATATCCTTCTTCCTTGGTTTTTCTTCCCTCCGGGAGGAAGCGGCGTGGCGTCCGCCATATTATGGAACTTTTAAACAGGTCTGAACTTGGTGGCGCAGGGAAAAAAAAATGTGTTTTGAACTTGAAAGAGCAGGACACTTGGGCAGTCTCGGGGCGGGGCCAGTACCGGCTCACGCTCCACTGAGATTCGACCCGGGTGGCCATGCCTTTGCACAGCCGCTTTGCTGCTGAACGACGAGGATCCAGAGTCAGCTATATGACTTGGGGTCCCAGCGAGTGCTTGCAGCCATGTTTCCAGACTGTGAAGTAAGCTTTTGCTCCATGCTGCTCCAGGAAGGGAAATGATGCAATTTTCAATTTAAATCTCCCTGGACTTAATTACTAAAATACAGAGATCCTAACTACTGCTGCCGTGCGACTTTGTATCTCTTCATTTTCATCAGTGGAAAACTAATTATCAAATATTTCCTTGTCGATAGGGCCGTATTCCTGGGGGATAAACTCCAACAAGAATAGTGAGTTCTGTGTTGAAACTCCAACAACAATAGTGAGTTTTGTGTTGAAATATGGAATGTAATCAAGGTAAAGAGAAAAGGAAGTGAAATTTATCAGTTATGCAGGGGTAGTGGGCAGTTGGGGGGTGGGGAGGTGGGAGGTATACTGGGTTTCATTTTTTTTTTCTTTTTTTGGTGGTGGAATATGGGCACTGGTGAAAGGACAGGTGTTTGAACATTGTATAACAGACATAAGCATGGTGATTCAATCCACATTCAATTCAATTCACATGGTGATTCAATTCACATGGGATTCAATTCAATCCACATAGTGATTCAATAAAATAAATTTTTTTAAAAAAGGAAAAAAATAAAATAAAATCACCAACAATTATCTTGTAGAAGGTGTAGTCTTCTTTATAGAACTTCTCCAGCTCCATGTAGAATTTCTCAATTTCTTCTTCATTGTAGTTGGATGTTGGTGTGTAGATGATGAAGATAGAAACTGCTGGCAGTGAGCCACATCTATTCAAGCGTAATCATCTGATTCAGGTTGTTAGGCCTTCGAATAAATCAATGCTCATGGCCAAGTTCATGTTGACAAGGACACCGACGCCACCAACGCCTCTGTTGTCACATGTCCTGAGGAACAGTTCTTCTCCAGTGTAAAAAATGGCGTGATGTGATTGATGCCTTCTCATTTCAGTCAAACCAATGATGTTGTACTTGATCTTCTGCACTTGCACCATCAGGTCCTCAATGGATGCTTCTGATGCCAGTGTACGTGCGTTGAAAGTACAGACAGTCATTTTAGTTCTTCTTCGTTTTGGCAGTCTAATTCGTCCCTGAGATTTTATCAGCCTTTCCTTGCTCATCCATCTTAACGCTCCCATACGGAGGGCTCTTTCAGTGTCAGGCGAATGAGGCCCATTGTTACAGTTTTTGACATATTAAATACGCCACGGGTAGCTTGCCAGGCTCTGCCGTGTGGGCGGGATACTCTCGGTAGCTTGTCGGGCTCTCCGAGAGGGACGGAGGCTTTTAGGGCAGCCTCCAATTGCCCTTAGTGGTGTTCCCATGGTTCACACCACATTTGAACCCCAGCAAATATGGTGCGCAAATTATGGAAAATGGGTATTAAGTGTCCTATGGTGTGTCGCGGCCGCGAGGTCCAGAAAGCGTCCTGGACCGTGGTGGTGGGTGCCAATTCCAAGTGCGAGCAACTACCAGTGAGTCCGCACCCACACGAAGGTAAACTGAACACTAAATACTCGTAAGAAATGCTTAGTAGGAATATGTTTATATTTGTTTATATATTTTTTTTAAAAATTTGTCTTGCTATATTGCTAGAAAAAAAGAAAGACATTAAGGATTATTCACTATAACAGTTATGTGAATTTTTCAGGGCATCCTAAAAATTCACTGAGGAATTGCTGTCTGCTGCCCCTCCGCTGCTGAGGAAATGCTGTCTGCTGGCATGGGGCTATTCCACGGGGCTCCGGGCTAGTCACTACTCGGGTGTTTGACTCTGGCCTTCCTCCCTCTCACCCCAACCTGGGAGGCGGCTTCCCCCTAGCCCGGCCTCCACTCAGCCCTGCCCCACACACCAGCTCAGACCCACACTCTCGCGGGGGCCTTCTCCAAAGCACAGCAGATCCAACTTGTGTGTGTGACCGTGTGTGTGAGTGTGAGTGTGTGAGTGAGTGAGAGTGTGTGTGTGAGCGTGTGTGAGTGTGTGAGTGTGTGTAAGTGTGAGTGTTCGCCAGTGTCCACTTCCCTCCACCGTTAACCCGGCGTCCCCCCAACCCCCCCTCATGCTTCCTCCTGAGGCCCTGCACCCGCCGAGGTGCTCGTTACTCTGTTACTTCACACGCTGCATGTCGGAGATACTCTGCGTCCGGCCCTCTCCGGCTTCACCTGCCACGACACTCTCAGGCCCATCCAGGTGGCAGCAAACTGCATAGTTTCAACTTTTCTCCCAGCTCAGGTCCATCCATTGTGTACACATAAGAGAGTTTGTCGTCTCGTCACCTGCTCTTGGGGACTTGGCTTGTTTCCGGATTGGGCTGCTGTGAGTGTTCAACAACGGACACCGTCTGCAAACGTCTTTTCTTAATGAGTTTCTGGGCATTGGGGCAGGTGTCCAGAGCGAATTCACTGGGTCATGTGGGTGATCAATTCCCAGTTTTAGAAAAGTATCTACATTGCTTTCCCGAAAGCTGGACCCGTTGACATTCCCACCACAGTGAGTGGAATTCCTCGCGCCCCACAGCCCGGCCAACAGTGGTTGCTTTTGTTCCTTGTAATCGAGCTGGTCTCTCTGGTGTGAGATGGTAACTCATTGCTGTTCTGATTTGCATCTCCATGATGCTGAGTGGTGCGGAGCATTTTTTAATATACACTTTGGCCACGTGTATGTCTTCTTTGATGAAGTTTCTGTACATCTTTCCCCCTCATTCTTGATGGGGCCAGTTGTTTTCTCTTGCAAAGTTCTACAAGTGCTTTGTGCTCTTGTCCCTGCTACTAGCGCCTGTATTCCATAGGTGACAGACACTCAGTCCTTGTCCTCAGCTCCTGTGTCAGAGCTGGGTCATTACAGATATTCTGTAGATCTTTTCGTAACTGAGTGATTGAGCTCAATTGAATAATATATAAAGGGACATTGTTGTCAAGAAACATGTGTCTACAGGTGAACATGTAGTTTGTTATATAACTTAAATATGTGAATAATTAAAAATCCGTTGTTTCATGTCACAATAATTATATAATTTTTAAAAACTATGCTCGATTTTGGGGCCAAGGAGACACTACAGCAGATAGGGCATTTGCCTTCATGCAGCCCACCTGGGTTTCTTCTCTCCCTCCCAAGGTTCCCACAAGCACTACGAGGAGTAATTTCTGAGTGCAGAGCCAGGAGAACCCCTGCAAGAACTATGTAAAAGCGAGAAGAAACGGTGGCACCGTGTGTCGACCGGGACAAAGCAAGCAGCTCTGGCTGTGTCCGTTAAAGGGCCTCCGAGCAGTGGGCAGGAACGTGCAAGAGTTCGTGTGACCGACAGCAGTGACGCGGAGAGCAGTCCGCGCCAGCCCCTGCAGGAGCAGGGGGAGGAGCAGGGGGTCAGTGGAGACTGCCCATCTCACCCGGGGAAGGGTATCTTTGATTACCCAGAGAGATGGGGCCGCGGGTCAGGCGCTTGGCTGGCGTGGTCAGACCTGCCACCAGTAGGGCTCCCCCGGCCCACTGGGAGTGACCGCGCTGGGAGTGGCCAGAGCAGAACCACAGACACTCTCTCGGGAGACTGGAAAGTTGGGGGACGCAGTCCGGAGAGCTGCCAGCCCTGCAGGGACAGCACCCGGCCCCAGGACTGGGAGTCCACACGGCGCTGCCAGGGCCTGTCTGACCCACAACCTCCCGCTCACTGATGCCACCCAGTCACCCCCAGGGCACATTTTTTAAGATGCTGTCCTGCAAATAGTCTCCTAGGGAGCAGAAAACATACTCTCTTCATAGCCATCAGGTGAGACGGGGCGGGAGGGAGGGGCATCGTTTCCCTTGAACGAGGAATATTCGCTCTTCTTATTCTGCAGCTGTTTATTCGTAATGTTCCTGGCTGTTGAGGCTCCAGTTTTGAATATATCTCAAGGGTAAGTCAGAAATAAATTTCCCAATGAGTACCCTGCTATTTCCTTCTGCAGGTGTAGCTGCAAGAGATCCACTAGGGAAATAGCTAGGAAAAAAATAATAAAGTACGCTCGCTGTTTGGATCCTGAAACTCAAGTTATTCCGAGCAAAACCCAGACCCTCCTGTCCTTGGAGAACCACATGAGTGCTGGCTGCTCCTGGGAAAGGAAAGTCGGGTTCTCTCTGTCTGTCTGTCTGTCTGTCTGTCTGTCTGTCTGTCTGTCTGTCTCTCTCTCTCTCTCTCTCTCTCTCTCTCTCTCTCTCTCTCTCTCTCACCTTACAGATCTGGCAGGAAGGGATCTGGCCCATAATGTGGCTGTCAGGAACTTTGGAAATGCAGTTCTCCAAAATCCGTGCCATTCCCAGATCAAGGAGAACGCGAAACGGGAAATGACATCACCTCGCCAATCTGTGGGTCAGAGGTACAGCAGTAAGGGAAATTCTTCCCCAGTGATAGTGGCCAAAGACGTTTCCACTGTGATCTGACAGCTCATGTGGCAACCCTTGAGGTAAAAATCATTATGGCAGCATCTCCTCTCAGCTACCTTTCAGAGTAGTTGGCGCTTTTAACCTCTCATTTTGACGTCCGCAGCCTCTGGGATAAGAAATGTCAGTTTCTTTCGTATGCAGCACTAAGGAAAGATGAAACCTTGCAATGTGCCGAGACGGAGAACACATGAAGTCGGAGGCGGAAGCCCAAGTACAGGAGATCTCATCCAGCTGTGCTGTGGAGAAGAGTAAAAGATAAAGGAACGGACAACATTGATGAATGACAGCTTTGGGGCTGACATTTCCAGGCAGAGGAGGAGAGGGGAGGAGGAAGAGACTGTCCCAGTGACACGAGGACGGACGTGGAGGGCACTGGGCACTCTGGTGGCAGTAACGTGTAGTAAAGTTGTGCAACAGAACAATAAAAATTGGGGCTGGAGCAATAGCACAGCGGGAGGGCGTTTGCCTTGCCCGAGGCCAACCCGGGTTTGATTCCCAGCATCCCATATGGTCCCCTGAGCACCGCCAGGAGTAATTCCTGAGTGCAGAGCCAGGAGTGGCCCCTGAGCATCACCGGGTGTGATCCAAAAAGAAAAAAAAAGCCAAAAAAACAATAAAAATTAGCACACTGTAGCCAGGTTGCCTAAAAGGCAATTTTTAAAAAGTCATTAACAGACTAATTTTCAGTAGGGATACTTTATATAAAAATGATCATTCTGTATTATGATTAAAGTATATAAAAAAAAATTATTTTAGAGGTGTTTAAAATGTGTCATAGTTGACTAAGGAATGACTAAGTCAGTGAATATCTCCCTAAAACAAGTTTCATTCTTATTAAAATTTATTATATACCTGCTCATGCTTTTTTATGAAGAAATGAATCTCTTCCCAGGAAAGCATAAGCTACATCAGACAAAAATGTGTCATCCCAGGCAAAGTTTATAAGCTCATGCCCACACTGGATTCACATTGGATTATGTGAAAAGTCAGGCTATATTACATGTGATATGGATATGTTCCTTGAACTTAATTCTCCAGCTTATAGTTATTGCTCCTACATCACATTAAGTTCATCAGAAAAGTTATTTTGTAAGATCTTGCTAGACCTGAGTATTATTAGACCTGCAAGCAAGTGGCAAAGCTTAATATTTAATTTTTTATCAAAGCCTAGTAATTTGTGAAAAATAACATTTCAATTCTGACCCAACAATTTAAAATTAAAATATTGGTTGAACTGTTTGTTTAAATTATGGTACTAACTGTTATTATGTTTTTGTGATTTTTCTAGTATTAAAGGCTAGTATGCATCCAATAAAAATTGGCAAGGAAGAAGTCCCTTTAGTATAGATGCATATCAAATATAAAAAGTCAGGGAGGCACAGAGTTTTAGAATCCCGTGGAATTCTTCTCTGTGAAAACACAGGTGCTCCACTGTTGATGATACATTATATTAGATCTCTTGCAGATTTCAGAAAGAATGGTCTTTAGGATAAAATAATAGTGAATAAAACAAATAGTAGTGGTTTCGGCACCAGCCCAGCCTCCAAGTGGTCCTGGCCGCTGGAAGTCACGCCCTCGACCCACCCTCAGTGCCATCTTGCCACATTCAACAGAGAAGCAGCCAGGCATTCTGGTGAGCAATGCAACCCGGAGAATGCTCTGGACCCGAATCGGGGCTAGCAACACCGGGGATCCGGACCGAGGAGGTGCAGCCTGCACACCTTCTCCAGATGGAGCCCTGGTGACACTGAGCAGCAACTAACACAGCTCTGGGATGCGGGACTGGGACACATCTGAACCGCGCGGCTGCTAATGCTAACACGGCCGCGCGACCTTTTCTAAAAACTGAAAACATACAATCTTTTAATGGAAAACTAATTATCAAATGCTTCCTTAGTAGGGCTGTCTTTTTTGGGGTGAAACTCCCACAACAACAGTGAGTTTTGTGTTGAAATATGGAACATAATCAAGGTAAAGAAAAAATGAAGTGAAATTCATCAGTTATACAGTTTGGGTGGGGGCGGGGGCGGGGGGTATACTGGGGATTTTGGTGGTGGAATATGGGCACTGGTGAAGGGATGGTGTTTGAATATTGTATAACTGAGACATAAACCTGAGAACTTTGTAACTTTCCACATGGTGATAAAATAAAAATTAAAAAAAAACAAATAGTAGTGGTTTAAAATATTTATTTTTGTTGTTGTTAACTTCAGTAAAAATATGATCCTCAAAATTGAGGAACAAAAAAAATTGAGGAACAAATAAAGTTTATTTTCTAAATATTTCTGGATATTAATTAAATTATGCAGTATATTAAAAGCTATAATTAAATTTATATATAACTTTAAAATAAAAATTTATATTACCATATATCTATATCCAAATCCATGGTTTACATTCAGATGTAAATATAGATGATAGGATTGATTGATGATTGATAGATGATAGCTGAATCATCAGTGAATTTCACTGCTTAAGATTTAAGATTTTTTAAATCTCCATAAGCAGAACAAGTTAAAATTGCATCCCTTCATCTTTTATGGCATATATTGTTGCATGTATTTAATACACCTTCCAAAAAATTAAGGTGAGGCTAGAAAGGAGTGGGAAAGAAAAGTAGTGGCCACTAAAATAAAAGCAGAGCAAGATTTAGTAAAGTAATGGGTGCCACCTACCATAGCGCCAAACTGTGTGACCAGCACCTTAGCTCTAACTTGACCTGCATTGCAGACAATTCTCAAAATACCTTAATTTCATAGTACCTACTTTCATTCCCTATGTAAATATAACAAAAACTTAGCTTTCAGGCTCCCCCTAAAGGCCCCTGACCACTAGGTGTGATTCCCGAGTTCGGAGCCAGGAGAAAGCCCTGAGCACCTCTCAGCATGGCCAAAAGCTGTATATGTGCACGATATATACCTATATACCCACTTACATTCGTGGGCATTCTTAATTTCCAAACATTGCTTATCAACTGGTTATATCTTTAAAATTCTGCAATCAAGCCTTTTAACATAATTGGTTAGGTTAAAAAAATAATAGTGCACAGGTCAAGAAGTAAAACGAATACTTGAAAGGTAAACTGAGTACTGTTACTGTACATCCAACTGCATTGAACAAAGTACCAGTGAAAAATATTATATATGTCTTGTTCAGACGAGCCTCATGCATGAAGGAACCAACAGAGGAACCCAGGTGTGTGGGACCCGGGGCTGAGACCTCCAGGCCTGCTCGGATCAGGACTGGGCCTCTTCCGCCCAGATTTCCCATTTTCCAGTAGCTAGGCAGTCACACCCAGGGACTGCCCCTGGCGCTGTGTAATCCCACCAACAGCCAACAACCAGAGACTTAAAACCAAACTCCCAGACATCTTTATAGCCTACTTCTCCCTCTGAGAGAACCTGGCAAGCTACCGAGAGTTTCCTGCCCGCAAGGGAGAGCCTCAAAAACTCCCCATGACATATTCATATGCCAAAACCAGTAACAATGATTGGTTTCATTCCCCTGACCCTGAAAGAGCCTCCAATGTGGCATCGTAAAGAGAGGCTGCTAAAATCTCAGGGCTAGGACTAATGGAGATGTTACTGAGACCACTCAAAAAATTCCACGGCAAAGGGGATGATGATGATGATGATGATGATGATGTCTTGTAGGAAATTTAAGAAGAGCAGCAAGGAATAACAGAAGCCCTTACATAAAAGTTCTACCCTCAAGCAGGGCAATGTTAACATTTGAATTACTTTTGTTACTATTTCTGATCACAGAAATCCCATGTGTATAATCTGCCACCAGGGGAAATCACATTTATCTCTGTTCCATGGTAAGGGAGGGCTCCTTGATAGAATCAATCTTCAGAGTGTTGTTACATGTTCTTAGAAAATATTTCAAACTAGAACTTGAATAGGTATTTGAATTGAGCTTTTCCCAGTGGTGATGCTTTTTCAATAACATCGTAGAGTGCCTAATGAAACTTAATGGAAAAGATCAACAATACAGTTGACAATTCCAGATGAAGGAGAAAAACACCCTTGACAGTGCTCCCTTTGCTCACAGGAAACTGCCTCACAGAACAAGCACTGCAGAGTGTAGTAAGCATACATACTTTCAGCTTCAAAATATAGAATAAAGTATAAAAAGGTAAAAATGAAAATGTGTACTTTTCTGTTGCAATGTGACTGAGAGTTATAAAGGCTCTGTGACAATATTGAGTTTGCAGTGGCACAATTGCATCACGAAAGATTTACCTTCAGTCTGCAAACTCAATCTGGGGCAATAACAGTCTATTACAAGCAGAGCAGCACGACATCAAAAGAATGTTTAAAAGATCGAGACAGAACCTTTAAATCAACACAATTGAGTTATCTTCCCCCAAAGGAAGCACCCTGAGAACACAGAGCAGGTTTTTCAAGAGGTATTACTAATTTACTATAAGTTATATTTAATACACTTTTAAAATGTGGTTTGTAGTCTCTTTCCACTTTTTAGAACACAGAGCAATAAATTAAAAGAGAAACATTCCCCAAAGAGTAAGAAAATTGGAGCGAGAAAGAGACAATAGTGTATTTGGGGGTGGGGGGAAGCAGTATTGGGTCTTTCCTTGCTAATGTCAATGAGATTCTACCGATTTGAAGCCAGAGTAAGAATAGTAAAAATCAGAAATTAATTGGCGCTCAAATTCTGTTTTAAATGATAGCACTCACCACAGCACTTTAGAAAAATGGTAAGAAATTCCTTTTCACGTGTTTAATAGGGTATTAAGCAATTTTACTCTGCATTCTCCTAAGTGAAACGAATGTTTCTGAAGTCGAGTTTCTTACCCAAACCATACCGGAAGTTTATTGTGTAGCAATATTGTTATTCATGACAACCTTGAGATATTTTCTTAGACTTTCATACAGCTTTCATTTACATAATAATAACACTTTTCAGCATGGATAGCAAAGATTTCTTCCCGTTAAGTTTTTTAGTGTAAATTCTTACGTGTGTATTTCCCATGAAAGTAAGTGTGTTGAAGATTACCAAAATTTTTCATCATTTATGGGTGTCTGATAGTTGCATACATGGTCACAAATTTCTAAGAGACAATGATAGAGCTATGCCAATTCTTTCCAAAGTTGTAGCTTTTTAATAACCTTTTTTTAATTAATTAATTTATTTATTTTTGCTTTTTTTGGGTCACACCTGGCGATGCACAGGGGTTACTCCTGGCTCATGCACTCAGGATTCACTCCTGGCGGTGCTCAGGGGACCATATGGGATGCTGGGAATCGAACCCGGGTTGGCCACGTGCAAGGCAAACGCCCTACCCTCTGTGCTATCTCTCCAGCCCCTAAAAACCTTTTGTTTAACATTTTGGTTTTCTTTTATGTCATCCTGATTTATACCAAAGATTTATATACAGAGGTCTTTAAGTTCTAGGTAATATGTATCTATAATAACTTCTCATTACTGAATATTTTAGTGATGAAAACACACCCACAACAGGTGCATGAAACTGCCTCTGGCACATGGTACATGGGGGAAGTCCTGGGCTTTGTCTCTTTGATAGAGAATGGTTTTATTGGTGTCATACTAAAAGATTTTATAATAAATCAGATTGCATATGGATTTGTACTTTTGTATCTTGTTTTAGAAATTGTTAATTCATGTTTATAATACTTTTAACTTTATAACCAGCTTCCTATATTTCTTTACAATTGACCTTTCATCAAGACTATTTAACTTGAAATTGTCCATTGCCAGATAATCTTTTATAAATAGTTGTTTTCCATTGCCATTTTTCTTTTTTTGAATAGTTTTCAAGTACAGTCAGCTTCTTTATATTCTGAATTTAGGAGCAAATATAAAAAACAATAAAACAAAAAGACAAAAATAAAAACAAATTTTTATCTGTTATACACTTGCTGGAGCAACAGAAAATTAGTTCTATTGACTCTTATAGACTCTGAATTTCTTTGGAGATCCATAATTTGAAACTTGCTGTGAGCGTAGTAGAATTTTATTTCTTCATATTGGTATAATTATAATATAGCACACACCATGTGTGGCAGTTTTTCCCAGATTAACTTGTTTAAGTTGCCATACTTATACCTTCAACTCATAATTAGGGATTCTTGCTTTTCCTTAGCCCTTCAGCCATAGCTGATTCTTTCACTGAGATCCAACATCCTACAAAAAGAAGCTTCCTGTCATATGAAGTTCATGCTGTGAAGAAAAAGCATGCTGATGTTTGTTCATTGTCTGGTATCAGCACGGTGGTTGAAATAATATATAATTGAATCAAACTTGGATTTTAAATTCTTCTTGATTTGTATTGCTGTGTCTGTTTCTCTTTTATACAACATATGTAGCAATAATATTTATAGGTTTCTGTAAAGATCAAATAAGACACTGCTTATAAAATGCCTAGCACAGCGGGTCTTGCCTGATATATATTCAAAAAGAATTGCCTATTCTTGTTGAAAATATGTTCAGAAACTCTCTGACACCTCCCAATCAGTTTCCTGAGTATTATAAAGGGTTGCCTAATCGTGGAACCCCAGGTTGTAATAAAACAAGCCAGAGTGTGGACTGTGCCGAGATTATGAAGCAACACCTGTCACCAACAGCAGCAGGACTTCTACCAAATATCGATGGGTGAGTAACCGCCCTCAACAGCCCTCGCAATCACAGGCAGTTGGACCTATAGTCTAGACCTGTTTAGGAGCGGAACCAAATCACCTGCTGACTGTAATATTCAGGGGAGCAATATAAAGCTTAATGTCAATGACATCTGTCATTACGTGACATCATCAGCATATTTCTTTGCAAGGTGCTAAAGGGCGTGTTAGACATAATAACTGAGTGCTTCAATGTTAAGGAATTAGCATCGGCAATGTCTTCGTCTTGAGTTTTTATTAAGACCCTGTGGTTTACAGAGTTACTCGTGGCTGAGTTTCAGGTCTACCAGGTTTCAGCACCAAGCCCACCCCGGAGTCACCTTTCCTCCACCAGTGGCCCAGTTCCTCGCCTCCCCCCAGCCCACAGCCTCGCCTTAGCTGTGTCTTCAAGTTTGGCTGTTGGTGTTGAGTCTCCTGCTTGCAGTGCTGCGGGCTCTGCTCTGCGGTCTGGAAACACAGTGCCACACTCCTCTCCCCGCGCCCGGACCAGAGCTCCCCACCCTGCCCTTCCCATCTGCTTCTCCTTTATTTCTTTTTTGATGAATCACCGTGAGGTACAGTTACACTTACAAACTCTCGTGCTTAGGTTTCAGTCATACAACGATCATGATCTAGTGCCCGTCCCTCCACCAGTGCCCACTCTCCACCACCAATGTCCCCAGTGTCCCTCCCACCACCCCACCACCCTGCCTCTGTGACAGGCACCTTCCCTCTTGCTCTCTCTCCTTTTGGGTGTTATGGTTTGCAGTACAGGTGCTACACAGCCATCGTGTCTGGCCCACAGCCTATGTTCAAGCCACATCTCCCAGCTGGAGCGAGCCCTCCAAGCACCCTTTACTTGGTGTTCCCTTCTCTCTCTGAGCTGCCTTTCCCCCAGCATGTGAGGCCAGATTCCAAGCTGTGGAGCAACCTTCCTGGCCCTTGTCTCTATTATCCTTGGGTGTTAGTCTCCTTTATGTTGCTTTATATCCCACAAATGAGTGCAGTCCTTCTATATTTGTCCCTTTTTCTCTGACTCATTTCACTTAGCATAATACTCTCCATGTTGATCCACTTCTATGCAAATTTCATCATTTTGTCTTTTCTTACAGCTGCATAGTATTCCATTGTATAGATTTACCAAAGTTTCTTTAACCAGTCATCTGTTCTCAGTCACTCGGGTTTTTCCAGATTCAGGCTATTGTAAATCCATCTCCTTCTTCTTGTTAGTCCCCACACCCCAGTTTCTTTCTCTCTCCATTCTTCTTTTTATATTCTGGGGTCACGAGTGATCAAGTCATCTCCCCTTTAATACACTGTATTCCCTTGTCCAGTTATTCTAGATACTACAGATAGTGAAAGCATTCTGTGTTTGTCCTTACTCTGGATATACACGATCTCCTCCCCTTCCAAGTTGCAGCAAATTGCATGATTTCATCTCTTGCAGCTTATAGTATCCCGTTGTATATCTGAACCACATCTTCATAAACTATTCTCCTATTGTTGGACACAAGGCTGATTCTATGTCTTGCTTATTGGACTTGGTGTTTCAATGAATAACTGTGAATCATCAACTTTTACTAAATTTTGGCCCATGTTAAAAAAAACTAAGTTCAAGCATATCTAGCTCATTAGTACTTTTAACTAATACAGATGTTAGCATAAGTTATTGTCAGAGAAAATTCATAGCAAAACTGGCTTATTGGAACATTTTTTAATATTCATCATACTTTTAATAAAGAACGTACAAATCTAAAAGTAAAATAAATGTCATACTGTGATTCTACTAATTTTTCATGAACAGTTGGTGTTAATCAGTTTTTCATCTTGAATTCTGTTAGTAACTATTACTGTTTCTAGACTGGCGTGCCACTTTTGCTCCAAGTTCCTTCCTACGAAGTGGCACAATCAGACTGTCTTTCCATGATTTCCAGTGTCTGCAATAACTACATTAGATTAAAAAAATACTCTCTGACAGAAATTCTTAGAGTGATACAGAAGTATCTTAAAGTTCACATTGTTTTGCTATGTTCATTCACTGTTTAATTTCTATGTATTTCTGAGCTTCTTGTCCTTCTTCTGATTCACTCAATTTAACACGATATCCTCTGTGGTAGAGCATGTGCCTTGCACACCTCAACCTACAAATTCATTCCCAGAATCACCCCCATTTGCCTACTATGACCCCCAGTGATGAGACCTGTATAATCCCTGGTATATCCCAACAAGAGTATGACCCCAGTATGCCAAGCTCCACAACGACATTTGGAAGAAAAGGGACACTACTCACATTTGTACATAGACACAGTATACACACAAATATATTCATTGTTCAGGGGCTGGAGTGATAGCACAGCGGGGAGGGCATTTGCCTTGCATGCAGCCGACCAGGGTTCAATACCCAGCATCCCATATGGTCCCCCGAGCACCGCCAGGAGTAATTCCTGAGTGCATGAGCCAGGAGTAACCCTTGTGCAATGCCGGGTGTGACCCAAAAAAGCAAAAAAAAAAAAAACCCAAATATATTAATTGTTCATAGATAGGAAGAAACAACGTTATTAAAATGACCATCTTACCCAAAGCAATTTACAAATGCAATGTAATTGCCAGCCAAAGTTCAGGTGGCATTTTTTAAGGACACAGGACAAGTTCTCCCGGACTTGGTATGGAACCATTAAACCCCCAGAATGTCCATAGGAGTATTTTTTTAAATTTTGTCTCTATTAAAGCGCCATGATTTACAGTTATTCATAGTTGGATTTTAAACACACAGTATTGCCGCACTCACCACCAGGGTTAACTTCCTCCATCAACTTTCACAGGTTTCCTCCCGTATATGTTCCCTGCCGCCTCCACCCCCACCCAAACCTGCCCTCTTGAAAGGCACCTTCTAACTCTGTTACTAAAGTTTGGGTCTCTTGATTTCAGTGTTGTTTATTGTGCAAGTATTGGACTCCACCATTCCTTAACCCCATCCTCGCACCCGACTCCCCTGACCGGGCCCCGTTGCTTCTCCTCAGTCCCTTCTCTCTCGCCCCTCTCCTCTCTCTTCCCTTCTCCCCATATACTCGGGGCCCGAGGTTGATCTGGGTATCCCCTTTTCAGACATTGCGTTGCCTCATCCTATGATTCTAAATAAGTGGCATCCTGTGTTTATCCTTCTCCTCTGGCTTAGTTCACTTAACACAGTATCTTTAACAGGTCATGGATTGATTAACGCTGAAAAGGCTCATTCTCAGCCCCTAGGCGAGATGTCAAAGGCTGCATCTGTTAGGAAAGAGCGGCAGAAGCTGGGCTGAGATGGTTGTTTAAAGGCCAGGAGCGCGTGTTCTGTGGCTCCGTCCGTGTTGCCGCACGGATGTTCAGTATAAATAAGGAATCCAGGGGTTCCAGTGGACAGTCAGGTATGGGCCAGCAGTGACGAGACACGCGGGGCCTCATGGGATGGGGTGGAGCCGGCCTTTTCCTCCCCCGCCCCAATGAGACCCCGAGTGGACACCTACAAACGGCCCCTCTGGCTACTGATCGAGCTGCTTAACAGCCATGATCCCAGAGACTCACAAACAATTCTCAGAACCCAGGGCTCTGGGCAGAAGTCCCTCCAGAGTTAATTATTAGTATTTCAGAATTCCAACACCATATGCGGTTGACAATCAGCAATAGAAAACAAGTTACCTAATGTTGCCTTTTCAGCAGATCTGAGTGTTGGGGTAAAATCCCAAATAATAATGGTGGGTCTGGTGTTGAAATGCAGAATGTAATCAAAGTAGAGAGAGAGTCATGTGGGAATCATCTGCCACACAGGTAGGGGGAGGGGTGGGAGGGGGGGTATACTGGGGTTTTGGTGGTGGGAAATGTGCACTGGTGAAGGGATGAGTGTTCTATCATCGTATGACTGAGGCTTAAACCCGAAAGTTTTGTAATTGCTCTCATGGTGACTCAATAAATAAGTTGATTTTTAAAAAATCCAGGGATTAGACAAAGCCCAATGGAACAACACAGATATAACTATGATCATCTAGAACTATCTTAACTGTGATCTAAGAGTCCTAGGGAGGTGAGGGGTGAGAAGAGTCCTAGGGCTGCGGATGGAAGGACCTGTCACTCTGGTAACAGGCCGGGCGTAGCAGCACTGCGGTTATAAAACAATAACATCGGTCCTTACTCTCAAAATGTTACAAAGTAACTAAATGTAATACTAGATTCTAGAATGATCTCTCACCTACAGAGGGAAAAACATATTGAATATGTTGCTAAAATAGAAATTTCATGGATGGTAGATTTATTAGAGATATTGGACTGGAGTGATAGCACAGTGGGTAGGGAGTTTGCCTTGTATGTGGCCGACCTGGGTTTGATTCCTCCGTCCCTCTCAGAGAGCCTGGCAAGTTACCGAGAGCATCCTGCCTCATGGCAGAGCCTGGCAAGTTCCCCGTGGTGTATTTGATATGCCAAAAACAGTAACAACAAGTCTCACAATGGAGACATTACTGGTGCCTGCTCGAGCAAGTCGATGAACAACGGGACGACAGTGCTACAGTGCTACTATAACAGCATTAGATTTATTGGAGCTGAGCTAGGGAGATGGTATAGTTGTCATGGCTCTTGCTTCGCACACAGCTGACCCAGGTCTTTCCCTAGCCCCAGCAGCATGCAGACGTCCCCAAGGTCCCTCAACAAGTGACCCTTGAGTGTAGATCCAAAGGTAAGCCCTGAGCACACTGGGATGTCATCCAAAAAACAAAAGAGCTACTGTAATTGCTCACTAAACTGTGCTGTGTAAAAGAATGTACCTGTTTTGAAGAAAAAAATCCAGAGAAGCATAGACTAAGAAGATTGCTCAGAGGCCCGGAGCACTTGCTTTGGAAGAGGCACCGGGGTGGACCCCAGCACTGCACCATCCTGAGTGCTTCTGGAATGGCCGCTGGGTGTGACTCAAAAACAACCAAAACGCAAAGCAATAAGTTGCAAACAGCACATGATACATGCAACTGTCTTAGTGTGGTTCAAAATATACGTGCAGACATGTACAGCTAGAATAGTAATTTGCATCAGTGATAAATCAACTTAGGTAAATAAAATGATAATGTGTCACTGAGATATATTGGGATGTTGTTTAACTACACTTGCATCTTTTCTGAAATTTCACTTGAAAATATTTCAAAATGAAATGTTAAAAATTAAAGAGGGTTCTGATGATGTATAGTTTACACAGAAAAAGGAAAAATACACACGCACGCACAAAAAAACAGATGAGCATTGTTTTTTCCCACCGCCCACGTTCCTCCTGTGTGTAATGGATCAGGAGTAAAACCTCCATGCAGCAAACGAGAAATAATTGGGCCCCACATCTGAGGTGAATTTGACTCCAATTAATGTCGTACACAGTCTTGGTAGTTAACTAAACTGCCTTCAAATCAAAGGCAACGTAGGCAGGTCATGGGTTGGACGCGCTCTAAGAAAGCTCGTCCGGCAGTCCCTGGGTGATACCTGACGCCCAGCACTGGCCCCACAGGCTGGGGGACAGAAGATAAGCAGAAAGAGTCTCACAGCGGCTCTTTGCATTTGGCTCCGCAGCCAGGTTTCAAAGGACAAACAGGTTGTACTGCAGGGAAGGTGAGAGCCTGGATGTCAGAGAGGCATTGTCAGGCCCCCCTACACACAGCGGCCCTCGTGTGCGCCTCACAGAGTCCATTTCACGGGGGAGGCAGGATAAAAGACGGGCTCCTGTTTGCCGTTCCCAGAAGATTCAGAAAAAACTCGCCTAACAATTTAAATGTTGTCAACTTTTTTGACCTATGAATTGTATCCGACTCGAAACCAAGGGAAATATACAACTTGTTTACATGTTTGTGATCCGAGGACAAAAACGTTCCGTTTCTGTCTTCACTTTCAGGGCTGGTGGCTCTGTCCGCTGCATTTCCTATCACGGAGAGTTCTAAATCCTCAATGGTCCTTTTGCCTTTGCAGGCTTTTGAAAATAGATGATCACAAGAGGCTTAGCGAAGCTTTATTTTCTCTTTTATCCCCCCTTATTTCCAAATAAAGATTTAATTTTCCCCCACAATAGCGTTTTTTCCATCCCTTTCCTTCTTTCATATTTTTAACACCTATGTTTATGTCAGTGGAATTATTTAACTGAAATTCTTTGAAAACCAAGCTGATTACTTTTGCTTTTTGGGTCACACCTGGCAATGCACAGGGGTCACTCCTGGCTCTGCACTCAAGAATTACCCCTGGCACTGCTCAGGGGACCATATGGGACGCTGGGAATTGAACCCGGGTCGGCTGCATGCAAGGCAAATGCCCTCCCCGCTGTGCTATTGCTCCAGCCCCTTCAAGCTGATTTTTTTATGGCACAATGATGAGTAATAGTCTTTGACTTTTCTGAAGAAATTGGAACTGAATAAAATTGAGAAGCAGTTCCCACCTGAGAGGGAAGGGGAAACGAATGGAGGAGGCCACAGGAACCGACCCACACCCAGAAGATCAAGAACAACCTGTGCTGGCGCAGATGTGAGGAGAAAGGGACTCTCCTTCATTGCTGTTGGGAATGTCGACGGTTGACAGTTCAGCCTTTTTGGAAAACAATATGGGCATTCCTTAAATAACTAGAAATTGAGCTTCCATATCACCCCGCAATACCACTTCTGGGAATATATCCCAAGGGCACAAAAAAGCACAAAAGAAATGACATTTGCACCTGTACGTTCATGGCAGCACTGTTCACAATAGCCAGAATCTGGGACCAACCTGAGTGCCCGAGAACAGATGACTGGTTAAAGAAATTTTGGTACATTGTCACAGTGGAATACTACGCAGCTGTTAGGAAAGATGGAGTCATGAAATTTGCTTATAAGTGGATGGTCATGGAGAGTATCATGCTAGGTGAAATGCGCCAGAAAGAGAGGGACAGAGAGAAGGACTGCTCTCATTTGTGGAATGTAAAATAACATAATATGAGACTGACACCCAAGGACAGTAGAGACAAGGGCCAGAAATATTGCCCCATAGTTGGAAGCCTGACTCATGGGCTGGGGGAGAAGCAGCTGGGACAAAGAAGGGGTCACTAAGTCAGTGGTGGTTGGAGGGATGCTCAGGATGGGAGATGTGTGCTGAGTAGATAAAGGACCAAACTTGATGGCCTCTCAGTATCTGTACTGCAAACTATAATGCCCAAAAGTAGAGTATGGGGGAAACTGTCTGCCATAGAGGCGGAGGGGGGGAGGGGGGATGGAGGGGCAAATACTGGGGACATTGGTGGTGGGGAATGTGCACTAGTGGAGGGATGGGTGTTCGATCTTTGTATGACAAACTCAAACATGAAAGCTTTGTAACTATCTCACGGTGATTTGATTAAAAAAAATTTTAATGGGGGAGTCCAAGATCATGTGTAGATTAAAATGACTATTCTACCACGGGTCAAGAAATAGACCCAGCTCCACTGTGCTTCTATAGCAAACTCATCTGAAAATTAAAGACAAAATGGTGCTACCTCAGGCAGAGAAAAGCAAATGTCATATGATTTGACGCATATGCTGACGATAAAGAAACAAAACAAACAAAACCAAAAGGACTGGATGGAGGAACGCGAGAGGAACTGCTGTCCGCAGAGGTGAAGGTGCTGGCCCGAGGGGGCATGTTGTGACATCAAACCTGGGAGCACTGTGGGCCTGAAACACGGCTACTGGCGGTGCTGTCAATCGTGGTACCTAAGTAAAAGCTGGACGAAGCCTCAAACAAAAACAAAAAGCAAACTCTTAGCTAATAAGAACAAAATGACGGCATCCAGTGGGAGGGTTGGTAGATTGGGCACAAGGAACCGTTGGTGATAGATGGACTTTTGGCGGCAATCATAACGTTGTGTCTGTCGTAGTCAAATTACAATGCAGCGAATTACAAATTACAATACCTATGCCTTTAGTACCAGATTATTTTTTATTTTTGCAATGATACTCATCCCTAAACACAGAATTCACATAATGTTTAGGGAGTTTTAGTAATTTCATCACACAAAATCAAGTAAACACACTCATATTTCCATTATTCGATTGCATCCTCTTTAGTGGGGGGAAATACTTCATTCTATAAGTGTCTTTATTTTCAATAAACGTATGGTGAAGGTGCCTCTTCCGTGCGATAAAAGCTCAACATTACTGCCTAGAGTCCCTGAGGTCTAATCCCTTAAAACAGGTAAGATAACTCTAAGGCAAATCATGAAATTGGGGATTCTGGGCCAGAGTCGTCGTGCAGTGGCTTCCTTCGCCTGCAGCCGACCCAGGTTTGGTGTCCAGCATCCCACAGGGCCCTCCAGGAGGCGTGAGCCAGGAGTAAGCCCAGAGCATTGTTGGGTGTGGCCCCAAAAACCAAAGAAATAATAATGAAATTAGGAATTCCTTCCTCCCACAACTTGGAAAAAGATCCCAAGAGCTGAGAGCTGATGCAGCAGGCCCTCTCCGTGCACTCCGCCAACAGGCTCGGACCCCAGCATTCCATCGTCCCTCCAGACCCCTCATGGTACTGAGCCCTGAGCACAAAGCAAGGAGGAAGCACCCCATGGTACGGCCCCCAAACACAAGCGGACACCCACCCACAAAGGACTCCAGGCTGGAGGGGGGTCGGTGGCTCCGCTGGGCAGGGCAGGTGCCTCCCTGTCCGCTGGCACTGTGGGTCCCCAGAGGGCCCCTGGGCGTGGCCCCAAGCACAGAGCTGAGAGGGCCCTGCCCAGGGCCAACCGTGGTCCAGAAAGGATTGTTTGATTAAAATCCCAGGCCAGAGAGATTGCTCATGGGGAAAGGCACTGGCCTCGCGCACAGCAGCCCGCGGGACCCCCGCAGCACACGGACCCCTGAGCATGACTGGAGGGATCTCTGTAGGCAGCCGGCGGTGGGTGTGGTCTGGAACAAAGCTCCAGCGCAGGAAAAGACATACCAGGAACAAGGGAGAGAGCACGGACCAGCACCCCCACTCTATGAGCCCTACAGTGTGACGCCCCCACTGTGTGATGCCCCCGCTGTATAATCCCCCCTGTGTGATGCCCCCTGTGTGACATCCCCACTGTATGAGCCCTACTGTGTGACGCCCCCACTGTATGATCCCCATTCGATGAGCCCACTGTGTGACGCCCTCACTGTGTGACCTTCCCACTGTATAAGCCCTACTGTGTGATGCCCCCTGTGTGACATCCCCACTGTATGAGCCCTACTGTGTGACGCCCCCCACTGTGTGACCCCCACTGTATGAGCCCTACTGTGTGACGCCCCCACTGATGACCCCCACTGCATGCACCCTCATCCCTTGGCTGAGCATCACTGGGAGAAGCCCCAGCCAGCCCCTCCCTGCCCACTAAGTACTACTGGAGTGACCACTTTTTTTTTTAAGAGTAAATATAAAATATCAGTGGAGTACTTGAAAGCAGTGATAGGAGAGAAGTTCCCTGTTCTCCCCGTTCCTGGGAAGATCATAGGTGGGACAAGAAGAAATGTCACATGGAAAACGTAAGATGAACCCCAAACAGCACCAGAGACTTCCATCCCCTCAGAAGCTGTGAAGCACCAGAAGAAGAAAACAATCACTCCCAGGAAAGCAGGAAGGGAGTCATCGCGTCACCTCACTTGACAAGCACAAGAAATTGACGTGGTTAGCAGCGGCAGGGGTGAATGAGGAAGGGTTCGTAAACGCTAAGAAAAAACCCACTAGATTCACCCCACTCTCAAGCTTGGACTATGTGATGACTTAAAGACATGCCCTGAAGACTACAGGTTGACCAAGGTTAATTGTGTGTGACCCTGGATATTAATTTTAGGTTACGAGTCATGACCAATAACAGCCTTCAGCGGGATTGCCCTGAGCCCATGCGTCCAAGTCATATTTACCTTCATGGGAACAGAAGAGCCTTTAGGAATTCCAGCAGATATTTCCAGTGCAACATAGTTTAGTTCACATTGAAAGCCCTGATCTGAAACGCCTCATCTGTATCAGAAATTGTTTCTTCCTCTTTCACACATCAGGTGTTTGTTTTATATGAAATTTTGAGTCTTGGAAAATGATAGAGGCTTGGCTAAAATTCTCAGTAGTCATTTTTCAAAAATGCCCTTGGAATCTAATTTGAAAAAAGAAAGTGGCTGCACATCTTAAAGTTCCCGTGGCTGCAGCTTTGACCTGTGTCTTCAGTGTTTGGGTCTGTGTTGGGGCGTATGTCTACACCACACACCCGCATCACAGGATAACTGAAGCCCTGGTGGTGCTCCTTCACCCGTTCCTTCCCGTTCTCTTCTCCCCCCTTGATTGCTTTCCTTCCTGTCCCCTCTCTAAACACTGCGGCCAAGAGTGACCCAGGCATTCCCGCTTCACTGCGACACGTCTCCTCACGCAGTGCTCCGTGGTCTGTAGTCCACAGGTAAGCGAGGTCATCTTGCTTTTGTCTTTCTTCTCTGGTTTACTTCACTCAACACAGGATCTTCCAGTTCCACCCAGACTGCAGCAAACTGCGCGATTCCACCGTTCCTTGCAGCGGTATAGTATTCCGTTGTGTATATATGCCGTCACTTGTATCACTTGTCACCCCATTGCTCATCGGTTTGTTCGAGCGGGCGCCAGTAACATCTCCATTTGTCCCTGTCGCATGCTAGTGTAGCCCAATGGCATCTGGTCGCTCCAGGAACACAAAGAGCCTCAAACCAATATATGCCACATCTTCACAATCCACCCATCTGTGTTGGACTCCTAGGTCAGCACCGTGTATTTGCTGTCATAATGAGTGCAGCGTGTTTTAATCTTTTTTTAAAAGCAGAGGAGTAGCCACTGAGTGTCTGTGCTCAGGCTTACTCCTGAGTGTCTGTGCTCAGGTTTACTCCTTCGGTGCTTGGGAATCATACATGGTGCTGGGGATGGAACCCAGGTCAGCGTGTGCTGTGCAGGCAAATGCCTTTCTGGCTGTACTGCCTCTTGGGTCTGGCCGCCGCTTGACCCAGGCGCCTATCCACAGCCGTGCGGGTTGACGCTATGACTTGGCTGTTGGGAAGGATGCTGGGGTGAGGACATTACACGCCTGAAAGGCAACTAACAACAACCTTGTCGATCACCTTTCAAAATGCGCTTGGTGGTCCAAACGGACAGAACCAGAGGGGATTATGCTGAGTGAGATTAGTGAAGAAATGGAAGACAGTTACAGGATGGTTCCCTCACTTACAGAAGGCAAAGAACTCAAAGCAAACAACAAACGGGAAACAGTAAAAACAACTTCAAAACTGGTGGTTCTTCTGGGAATATATCCCGGAGATGCAAAACAGCACAGCAGACATGACATCGGCACTTGTGTGTTCATTGCAGCACTGTTCACAGCAGACAGAATCTGGAAACAACCCGAGTGCCCCAGAACAGACGACTGGTTAAAGAAACTTTGGTATTGGGGCTGGAGTGATAGCACAGCGGGTAGGGCGTTTGCCTTGCACGCGACCGACCCGGGTTCGATTCCCAGCATCCCATATGGTCTCCTGAGCACCGCCAAGGGTGATTCCTGAGTGTAAAGCCAGGAGTAACCCCTGTGCATCGCCGGGTGTGACCCAGAAAGCAAAAAAAAAAAAAAAAAAGAAACTTTGGTACATCTACACAATGGAATACTATGCAGCTGTTAGGAGAGATGAGGTCATGAGATTTGCATATAAGTGGATCAACATGGAGAGTATTATGCTAAGTGAAATGAGTCAGAGAGAGAGGGACAAATATAAAAGGACTACACTCATTTGTGGGATATAAAGCAACATAAAGGAGACTAACACCCAAGGATAATAGAGACAAGGGCCAGGAGAGTCGCTCCACAGCTTGGAATCCGGCCCCACATGCCGGGGAAAAGGCAGCTGGGAGAGAGAAGGGACCACCAGGTAAGTGATGGTTGGAGGGCTCGCTCCGGCTGGGAGATGTGGGCTGAACGTAGGCTGTGGGCCAGACATGATGGCTGTGTAGTACCTGTACTGCAAACCATAAGACCCAAAAGGAGAGAGAGTAAGAGGGAAGGTGCCTGTCACAGAGGCAGGGTGGGGGGTGGGGGTATGGGAGGGACACTGGGGACATTGGTGGTGGAGAGTGGGCACTGGTGGAGGGACGGGCACTCGATCATTGCATGACTGAAACGTAATCACAAAAGCTTGTAAGTCTGTAACTGTACCTCACGGTGATCCATTAAAATAAAAGAAAAAATTTTTTTAAACTGGTGGTTACGGAAGACCCAGGAGAGAGCACCGTGGTGCGGGGCTCCTTTTGGAGGGTCCTTGTGGGCTGGAATGGCCCCGGGACCCCGGTGGTGGAGTGGCAAGCCCTAGAGAGATGTGATACTTCCCCTGAAATTCCTGGACGCCTTAGACCACTGGCGACTGAGGGAGCCATGAACACAGGCCAGGAGGGCGGGGGCAGCGGGGGCAGGGGCCAGGAGGGCGGGGGCTCGGGGTCACGGGCCAGGAGGGCGGGGGCAGCCGGGTCAGGGGCCAGGAGGGCGGGGGCTCGGGGTCACGGGCCAGAAGGGCGGGGGCAGCGGGGTCAGGGGCCAGGAGGGCGGGGGCAGCGGGGTCACGGGCCAGGAGGGCGGGGGCAGCGGGGTCACGGGCCAGGAGGGCGGGGGCAGCGGGGTCACGGGCTGGGTCTCGCCCTTCACTCTCTGCCCGTGGGACAGAGTGTGGACTCCAGTGCGGCCAGCGCTGCAGTGGGCACCTGGGCCTGCTCCGCTCGTTCCTGCAGCCCAGAGGAAGTTGGTCTCAGGTCACTGGGCTTGACCGCATGGAAGTCTCTCCTGGCCACGCTGATTCGTTTCCATGGAAACGAGGCCGTCCTGAACAGCCTGACCGCGTGCCTGGCCGCGTGCGCTCCCTTCCGTGACGGGAGGAGCGTCCTCGTCCGTCTCGTGCAGTGGACGCAGGGCCCCCGGCCTGGCTGCGGAGTAGAGGCCAGAGCGGCTGAGCACACGGAGAGAGCACTGCCCAGCGATGCAGGAGCACCGGGCACAGTGCTCCCTCACGGGGCCCCTCCTGAGACGCCCGGGACGCTGCTGGGCTGCTTGTTACTGACCCATTGAACTTTGATCTCTGACCTACTGGAATTTGTCCTTCTTTCGAAAAGCAGCATTGAGGCCTGGGCGATAGCACAGCAGGGCCGGGCAGGGGCCTCGCATGCGGCCAGCCGGGTTCAACTCCAGCCCCACAGACGGTCCCCTGGGCCCCACCAGCAGTGACCCCTGTGTCCACCAAGATGACCCCTGAGTTCAGAGCCAGAACTCAGCCATGAGCACTGCCAGGCGTGGCCCCAAAGATACAAAAGGCAAACTGTGTTTATAAGAAGCATGTTACCAAATTGTCACTGTTTCTGGCTATCGAATACGCCACGGGGAGCCTGCCAGGCTCTGCACGCAGGCGGGATGCTCTCGGTAGCTTGCCGGGCTCTCCGAGAGGGATGGAGGAATCAACAAGTCTCACAATGGAGACGTTACTGGTACCTGCTCGAGCAAATCGATGAACAACAGGACGACAGTGCTACAGTGCTACAGTGCTATGTTACCAAATTCCACTGCTCTGCACTTCATCATATTATGCTAGTTTTCATCAGAAAGAATGAAATTATGAATGCTATAGAAAAGCTAGCTTTTTAATGCTTTCAAAAATAAAATCGTCTTTCTGATGACATTCGCTCCTCCGTTTTCTTAAACTCCTCCCCTATTAAAAACCATGATGCCATTAGCACTGTAGTGAGAGAGGGCCTTGAGATTGGGTATAAAACCTTAGCAGCAATCGGGGCTGGAGCAATAGCTCAGCTGGTAGGGCATTTGCCTTGCATGCGGCCGACCCGGGTTCGATTCCCAGCATCCCATATGGTTCCCTGAGCACCACCAGGGGTGATTCCTGAGTTCAGAGCCAGGAGTAACCCCTGTGCATCGCCAGGTGTGACCCATAAAGCAAAAAAAAAACCCTTAGCAACAAAAACCGGCATTTTTTTGTGATTGGAGATCCTGCGTGGGAAGGGAGATGCGTGCTGAAAGTGGACTAGTGACCAAACATGATGGCCACTCAATACCCCTATTGCAGACCACAACATCCAAAAGGAGAGAGAGAGAACAAATTGGAATGCCCTGCCACAGAGGCGGGGTGGGGTGGGGTGGGGGGAATGGGATTGTGGGGGTGGGAGGGATACTGGCTTCATGGGTGGTGGAGAATGGACACTGGTGGAGGGATGGGCTCCCGAACACTGCATGAGGGAAAAACATGCACGAAATGTGTGAATCTGTAACTGTACCCTCACTGTGACTCACTAATTAAAAAAATTTTTAAAATAAAAATAAAAAAATAATAAAACAGCATTTTTGTGATCAACAGCACTGACTCCGATTCTTGATGAAGTCTTGTTGAAATGAATAGGACCATAATAAATAATTACCACACAAGAGAAATGAAGTAGCATGAAGCCTGACTCAGAATAGTGTGGCACAGCTTCCCCTTCCTCCGCTGACGGCTGCACGGCTTGTCAGAAAATGCCACTCACATATTTTACCTCTCACGTCGGGGGGAGGGAGTCCGGAACTCCGCCTGATCTTTAGCGGCTGTGACACGCGGGGGCCGAGGGGCCTGATGGAGCTGACAAGGGTCACTCGAGAGGACCCGGAGGGCTGTGGGTGGGTCGGGCCTCTGGGCTCTGTCGTGCGTCTGTGCGGGAGGGGTCTCCCGCCCAGGGCCACCATCGTCCTGGCCACAGCAGCAGCTTTTGTGCGCCGAGCCCCCGGGTTTCTGCTCTGCTGCCCACCCCCGGGCCCGCTGCTCCCAACAGAAGGCGCTTTGTGACGGCCACGGCGAGAAGCAAGAACACGACACGCAGGCCTGGGGCGCCCGCAGGAGCCGCTGACAAAAGGGCTCCCGTTTCAGCCCCTGAAACGCTCAGAGCCGGCCTGCACCACGGCCACCGCAGTCTGGGCCGTCGGAGCCAGGGTGACAGGGGCGGAGACGGACCCCGGGTTCCAGGGTGACGGGGGAGACGGACCCCCGGGTTCCAGGGTGACAGGGGGGAGACGGACCCCCGGGTTCCAGGGTGACAGGGGGGCGATGGACCCCCAGGTTCCAGGGTGACAGGGGGGAGACGGACTCCCAGGTTCCTAGGCGTGCTCCCTGCGTGTGAGCCCAGCGCCTTCTGCGGGCCCCACCTGAACCTGCTTCCTCGGGAGGGCCCCTAGCCAGCTTTCCTTGCTCTAGCGACACAGGGGTGCTCAGGGCTTCCTCTGGGGTCTGTGCTCAGGGATGACTCCTGGGTTGGGGACCCAGGACTCTAGGGGAGCCAGGAGCCAAACTCACAAGAGTTGGCCAGCGCCCCCCCCCCTGCTGTGTGAGTCCAGCCCCTGCCAGGCTTGCTCGTACTAGGAGCCCCACCCAACAGTTTTTGGGATCACCGGGAATGCTCATCTCTGCAGTGCTCAGGGAGCACCGGGGAGGGAGCATGAGGGTCCAGGGATTAAACCAAGTCGCAGCCGTGGCAGACATGACTTGTGCTCCACTACATCCTCTCACTCTCAGGCCCAATGATTTCCTTTTTTCTTTTTTATTTTAGCACAGCGGGGAGGGCGTTTACCTTGCACGTGGCCAACCCGGGTTTGATTCCTCTGTCCCTCTCAGAGAGCCCAGCAAGCTACCGAGAGTATCCCGCTCACAGGGCAGAGCCTGGCAAGCTCCCTGTGGCGTATTGGATATGCCAAGAACAGTAGCAACAAGTCTCACAATGGAGACGTTACTGGTGCCCGCTCGAGCAAATCTATGAACAACAGGATGACAGTGCTACAGTGATTTTTTAAAAAAAACTACTTTTTAAATAACTTATGCTTCAAGGTGTGTGTGGGGGGGAAGTAGCCAATGGACAGAATTGAGGTAGGTGTTAAAAGTAACATAAAGTTCAAAAATAGTTTGAAACAGGTAAAGTGAGAAATAAAAGTTAGAAGCACCCCAAATAGAGAAGGATGGCTGTTTCACTAGAGCCATGTAAACAAAGAGTCCAGTAAATACTTCCTAGGTCCCTAGACCCCACGGTACACCACACGTGGTGGGGACCCAGATGCACGTGCTAATCTCACTTGCCCTCAGGATGCACTGAGCGTGAACCACGGGATTTTTAGTCACATAGCTGGTGTCAAGGCTGTGCTCCCTACCAAGCCCTCCCAGGGTCCCCACACTCCCACCTCCACCCGCCCCACGAGGCACCCGTCATCCTCTCCTACCTGAGAAAGCTCAGAATGAGTTTTAAAAATTCATGTCACTAGTTGTTATATAGAATCACTATTTTTTTTTATCTCCTTGAAAAACATGGGCTAGAGCGATAGCACAGCGGTTGGGCGTTTGCCTTTCACGCGGCTGACCCCTGTTTGATTCCTCCACCCCTCTCAGAGAGCCCGGCAAGCTACTGAGAGTATCGAGCCTGCACAGCAGAGCCTGGCAAGCTACCCGTGCGTATTGGATATGCCAAAAACAGTAACAATAAGTCTCTCAATGAGAGACGTTACTGGTGCCCGCTCGAGCAAATCAATGAGCAACGGGATGGCAGTGACAGTGACAGTGAAATACATGGTGTACAAGGTTGCTGGGAACCGAGCCTTCGGCATGCACTATTCCAACACTGAGGCACCACCAGTGCCCGTCCCCCACCTGCCTCCTCTCCGTCCCCTGACAGACACTCCAGTGCTCTGTGACGGGTGCAGACCGCACGTCTCTGGGTCTGTCTCTGGACACATGCTTTACCACTGCCCCCCTCACTGCTATAACAGACGCCCCTGGCCCCTGCTCCCCCTTTACTTCCCTTTGCCATCATCTTCCTTTCCCGCCTTGGTTTCTTTCCTTCCCCGTCTTCTTCCCTAAATTCTGGGGCCAAGGGTGCCCTAGCCACCCCCCTCTTACTACCCGACATTTCCTCACCCACAGGGAACTGAGATCTTCCTGGGTTTGTCCTTACTTCACTCCATGTGATACCTTCTACTTCCAACCTGGTTGCAGAAAAATGCCTTATTGTATTGCTCCTGGCAGTGGTGTAGTATGTATATATACAATTATGTTTAAAGATAAAGATATGTCAGAGTGATAGCATAGTGGGTAGGGCGTTTGCCTTGCACACAACCGACCTGGGTTCAATCACCAGCATCCCAGATATTCCCCCAAGCACCACTAGGAGTAATTCCTGAGTGCAGAACCAGGAATAACCCCTGAGCAACACTGGGTGTGACCCAAAAAGCAAAAAATAATAATAATAATAATGAGGAGGAGGAGGAGGAGGAGGAGGAGGAGGAGGAGGAGGAGGAAGAAGAAGAAGAAGAAGAAGAAGAAGAAGAAGAAGAAGAAGAAGAAGAAGAAGAAGAAGAAGAAGAAGAAGAAGACGAAGAAGAAGAAGAAGAAGAAGAAGAAGAAGGAAAAGAAGAAGGAGAAGAAGAAGAAGAAGAAGAAGAAGAAGAAGAAGAAGAAGAAGAAGAAGAAGAAGAAGAAGAAGAAGAAGAAGGAAAAGAAGAAGGAGAAGAAGAAGAAGAAGAAGAAGAAGAAGAAGGAAAAGAAGAAGGAGAAGAAGAAGAAGAAGAAGAAGAAGAAGAAGAAGAAGAAGAAGAAGAAGAAGAAGAAGAAGAAGAAGAAGAAGAAGAAGAAGAAGAAGAAGGAAAAGAAGAAGGAGAAGAAGAAGGAAAAGGAGGAGGAGGAGGAGGAGGAGGAGAAGAAGAAGAAGAAGAAGAAGAAGAAGAAGAAGAAGAAGAAGAAGAAGAAGAAGAAGAAGAAGAAGAAGAAGAAGAAGAAGATGATGATGATGACGATGATATGTCAGAGAATGGGGGTAAGAGCCTACTCAAATGGCACTCATGGTTCCTCCATGTTTCAGCATAGTTTGATAAACTGCTTCTCTTTATTGGTCTAACTTATTTTTTCAACCATAAAAAACCATATATAGCTAGATATAGGAGCCTTGACATGTCAGTGTCTACGGTGCGTGCTAAGGATGCAAGAATGAACAGAATGTCACTTCAGTTCCCCAGGCTCTTACTGAACAGCTTTGGAGAAAGGGGTGCAAAAAGGACTCCGGAGCATTTCAGGGGCTGGAGAGGCAGTACAGAGGATACGGCTCGTGCCCTGAATGCGGCTGACCCGGGTCTGATCCACAGGACCACATATGGTTCCCAGATCCCCGCCAGGAGTGATCCAGGAGCACAGAGCTGGGAGCAAGCCCTGAGCACCAACACGTGTGGCCCCCAAATTAAGTAAATCCGTAACTAAGTCCATCGCGGCCTCCCGTCTGTTGTATCAGATGCCCTTGGGCACTGAGACCCAGGGTTCAGGTCGCAGACCCTGCCGCTCGCTTGCTGACGGGCCGTGGGGCGAGGGGGCTCTGTAGGCCAGCCCCCCCACCTGCCCTGGCACTCGCAGAGGGTCGCCTGTGTCAGCTTCGGGGCTGGCACACGCTTGGCGGAGGGCCCTGGACATGCACACGGCGGCGGCTGGGCCTGCACCCGGCTGCGTGGGGGTCGGGGCGGCAGGTCCTGCCACTCGGCCGCGTCCCTGCGCGTCCCTGCGCCCCGCGTAGGCTGCAGGCGAGCGAGGAGACGGGCAAAGGGGATGGAGAGGCAGTGACGCAGCAGGATGCAGCAGGCCGTGAGGTCGGCCTAGCCTCGGACTGTGTCCCCGCCCCCGTCCTGGTGTCAGACGGCACCCTTGGGAGCCCCGCCCCCAACGCCCTCCGGAAAGTGCACCTTAGCCCCCCCACGCTTCTTCTCCCATGGCAACAAGAACCCTAACATGCTGCCTGTGTACGTGCTCACCTTTGTCTGTCCCTCCAAGGGGCTCCGTGGCCGAGAGGGGGGCGAGGGGAAATGTACTTTGCCTGGCCCGTGCCTGGTAGTCTCACCTGAAACAGGGATTTTCTGAGTGAACGGGTAAACGAAGCAGCGTTTCTTTCTCTTTTTTAATGTTTTTTAATTGAGACACTGTGAGAACAGTTACAGGGTTCTCAGGATCAAGTCTCAGTCATACAATGATCCAACACCCATCCCTTCACCAGTGCACATGACCCACCACCAAGAACCCCAGACACCCTCCCTCCCTCTCCCCCTCTGCCTGTGTGGCAGATGATTTTCAATTAACTCCCTCATTGCTATGATAACATTCAATTTTTGACTGAAAACCCACTATCATTATTTGGAGTCCCCCTCCCCTCCGCACAGTCAGACCTGTCAGAATGGCATCATTAGATTGTATGTTTTCTGTTGTTAGTAACAAAGAGCATACGATGTTGCACGGTTGTGAAATTGGCCGCCCAGATTTGGGATTCTGGTATTAAGTCCGCTGAGGTCTCATTAGAGCAGGAAGCAGGATAAAGCAGCGTTTCGACATACAAAAACTGAGTTATTTTCTATAGGGAAAAGTACTTTAACAGAATATGTGTATTGCTTTTTAAAAAAATTGTCTTTTTATGAAAACACATATGACAAGATACGTTAATTTGAAAGAGAGCCACAAAAGAAGATATTGTTAACAAATTTCTAAACAGAAAATATTCACAATAACACTATCTTAAAATCTCAGACTGAAAAGTAAAAGTCGGAGAACTCCAAAGAAAGCTGGCAAAACTGCCGCAGAGGTGGGGGGTGGATGAGGTGGGGGGGTGGGAGGGATGCCAAAATCATTGGTGGTGGAAAATGGGCACTGGTGGAGGGATGAATATTTGACTGTTGTATGACTGAAATGTAAGCACGGAAGTTTGTAAGTCGTGACTGTACCTCATGGTGATTCACTAATAAAAAAAATTTTTTAATTTTTTTTTTAAAAAGAAAGAAATATTCTTCTTGAGAAGTGCCTACCATAGAGGCAGGCTGTGGTGGGGGGTGATGGGAGGGACCCTGGGGACACAGGTGCCGGGAAATGTGCACTGGCGGAGGGATGGGTGTGGGAACACTGCGGGACTGAAACCTAACCAGGAACAGCTTTGGAAGGGTCCATCTCCCAGTGATTTAATAAAAATAAATACATTAAAATATTCTTCTTGAGAAGTGCTTGCCATAGGGCCAGGCAGGGGTGGGAGGGAAACTGGGGACACTGGTGCTGGCTGAGACATGACACGGGTGCAGGGACGGGTGTTAGAACATTGTAGGACGGAAACCCAATCATGAACAGCTTTTAAAAAATTCATTCTAAATAAATAACATATAGGGGCTGGAGTGATAGCACAGTGGGGAGGGCTTTTGCCTTGCACATGGAAGGAAGGAAGGAAGGAAGGAAGGAAGGAAGGAAGGAAGGAAGGAAGGAAGGAAGGAAGGAAGGAAGGAAGGAAGGAAGGAGGGAGGGAGGGAGGGAGGGAGGGAGGGAAGGAAGGAAGGAAGGAAGGAAGGAAGGAAGGAAGGAAGGAAGGAAGGAAGGAAGGAAGGAAGGAAGGAAGGAAGAAAGGAAGGAAAGAAGGAAGGAGGGAGGGAGGGAGGGAGGGAGGGAAGGAAGGAGGAGGGAGGGAAGGAGGAAGGGAGGAAGGAGGGAGGGAGGGAAGGAAGGAGGGAGGGAGGAGGGAGGGAGGAAGGGAAGGAGGGAGGGAGGAGGGAGGGAGGGATGGAAGGGTCTATTCAAAAATATTTATATTTATCTTTTCATGCTCTCAATGTCCATTTTATCGGATTTTATGCTTAGAAAATTAATCATATAAATGATTAAGATATAAATGTTACTGTAATAAAATCTGTTGGCCTGTAACAAAGACCTTATTACACCCTAAGCTTGGCTAAAAACAAACAAGGAGGGAAAGTTTTACTTTTTTTAATGTCGAAGCTTATCTCAGTAACTGTAAGTTTATTCTGTAAGCTACCAACATCTTTTCTGAACTGAGAGTTACAACTGGAATCTTTGTCACAGATACACAGAGGAGACGCTGTCTAATTGAGAGAGAATGGGAGCAGGGCAGGACCGTGGGGGGAAAGTCCGATATATTGTGTCAGACAGAAGAAAGTGTAGCACATATTACTCAGATTTTGAAGAGCTATAGCAGAATTCTTTCCTTTGTGATCCTTTCATTTCTTTGATTTCTTCCCAGTATTCAATCGCATTTCAATACAAATTATCTTATTATTTTGCAAAAACACTTTGTGCTCTTCGGTCGATTTATTCAGCTAATTAATGTTTAAAAGGAATCACTGAAAGAAAGTATTGCTGGAAATTATCTCCAAGCTGAAATTTATACACTTGAAAATTGATTCCTAGAAAAATGATTTGGCTCGATAAAAAAGCAGAATCCATCAGCTCTGCAGGCCCAGACATGAGTCCGGTAGGATTTCTTTTTCACTGGAAATTACTGCTATGACTGATTCCTATTAACCCTAGGGGGAAAAAAAATCAAATTGCAAGGCCTAATCAGAGAGTGAAATAGAATGTTCTATTGTCTGAAATGATTCTCTTCGTTGTGTAGTAGTTGAAAGACAAATTAAATGTGTTAGAATCAAATGAAATATTAATTTCCCCTCTTATTTCACCAGGCTACTTCACTTTAACTAAATTACTATTAGGTGCCCTTGACCCTTAACCCTTTCCAAGTCCTGACGATTAAATATACGCCTCATATTTCACTGCGTTCTGATTCACCGCCGAAGAGCGCCCGCGGGTGAGAACGACACTGGTGAAGTCAGAGAGATGCAGGACAGTCCGGCCTGGTTTGCGTGCAGCTGCCCACCTGGGTCCAATACCCAGCACCCTCCACGACCTCCTGAGCCCCACCCGGGAGAGAACCCTGAACCCAGAGCCCTGAGTAAGGCCTGAGCACCACCGTCAGTGAGTGTGGCCCCAAAACAGAAAAAAATCAGAAAAATAATCCAAAGAGAAAGAAATAGAACAACTGTGTCCTAGCACCCTGACGGGCTGTGTTTGCTGTGCCCAGTGAGCGGTGCTGTCCGGACGAGCCGAGTCCCAGGCCCTGCCCTCACACCTTCCGTCGGTGGCTCTCCTGGGGAGAGTCACCAGCACAGACCGCCTCTCGAGGGCGCTGCTGCCAGACTGGCAGGAGGCGGAGATGGTCGTATTCCCATACAGCTAGAACCTCTTATTTTCCTTGGAAATGCAGAGGCTCCAACCATTCCGAAAGTCGTCTCCCACAATTCTTTTTCTGATTTCCCAAGTATACTAAACCCTTTCCCTTAATCTTCATCAGAAGAATTTGCATTCAGGGAAACTGTGAACTGAAATCACACCTTTGACGATATATTAAAGTACAAAATTGTGACTGAGTGATCTATAATTTGAATAAATTTTGCACTTCCCCATGTCAGGGAAGCAGGAGCCCTGGATTTCAGATTTCCTGGCCCTCAAATCTTGAGCAAAAGACTTAACCCCTCAGGGCTGGAGCTATAGCACAGCGGGGAGGGCATTTGCCTTGCATGCGGCCAACCCGGGCTCAATTCCCAGCATCCCATATGGTCCCCTGAGCACGACCAGGAGTAATTCTGAGTGCAGAGCCAGGAGTAACTCCTGTGCATCGCCAGGTGTGTCCCAAAAAAGAAAAAAAAGAAAGAAAAAGACTTAACCTCTCTATGCTGGGACTAAGGAAGAATTCCAGGGGTGGAGTGAAAGCTGGAGGCAAGAGACCCTGACTGGGATCTCTGATTCTCAGGGTCCCAGGAACAATAACGAGTACTGCCCACTGGTTCACAAGTGCTGTTGAGAGAGACCCCCACACACACATACACACAAGTTGCCCATGTCTATTTCCCAAATCTGTGAAATAAGGGTGTCTAGAACCTTCTTCCTACTGTTATTTGGAGAACTGAGGAAATATATGTTACATGAAACAGTAACTCCATGGAGTTATACTCCACAATAATGCTGCTTACACGTGATAACTATAGTGTAAGTGGAAAATGCCCCAACATAATGATCCTCCTATTTTTTATTGTTTACTCATTTTAATTTTACTTAGTGTATGGATTGCAAAGTTATTCATGATTGAGTTTCAGGCAGAGAATGTTTTGTTTGTTTGTTTAATAATGTAGGAGTACTACTCTCATTCCCCTGATCCAATGTGGCACCGTTGGGAAGGACAGGTAAAGAGAGGCTGCTAAAATCTCAGGGCTGGGGCTGGAGCGATAGCACAGCGGGTAGGGCGTTTGCCTTGCACGTGGCCGACCCGGGTTCGAATCCCAGCATCCCATATGGTCCCCTGAGCACGGCCAGGGGTGATTCCTGAGTGCAGAGCCAGGAGTAACCCCTGTGCATCGCCAGGTGTGACCCAAAAAGCAAAAAAAAATAAATAAATAAAAAAAAATTAAAATCTCAGGGCTAGGATGAAGACGTTACTGACCCCCGCTTGAGCAAATCAATGAACAATGGGATGACAGCGATACATTGATACTGCTATTTATTCAGCCATCGATTAATTGATTAAGCTGGTTGAATTGGGCATGAACTCCACATTACTTTTTTTATTAAGAATGTTAGTGTTGATTTTTGCCTTCTCCAGATGGAGCCCCAGTGACACTGAGCTTCTACTAACACGGCTCCGGTATGTGGGACTGGGACATCTCCAAACCTTTCCTGATATACAAAATATATGCTCAGGAATGGCTCCGCCACCCCTGAGCGTCCATCATCCCAGAGGCACAGAAAACAATCTCAGAACAGAGCAGCTGCTGGCAGATATACTCCTGGACTCTGAACTAAGCTACAGCCCCGTGCAGCCCCGGGAGGGGAAGGGTTTCTGTCCCTTGGCCTTTTCCCCACTGGACAGCATGGTGACCGCCACCATTCAGAACCAACTGGACAGAGAGGTAGGAGTTGCAGTGACGGGACGGGATGCATGGAGAATCTTGCGATGGGGGAGGCAGAACCGGCCCTGGCTCCTGCCCAAATGAGACCCCGAGTGGTCGCCCATGAACAGCTCCTCCGCTCCTGAACAGCCATGATCCCAGCGCCACAGAAGCCAATCTCGGAATGCAGCGGCTGCTGGCAGAAATACCTCTGGACTTAATACCAGAATTCCAAATCCGGGAAGCTGCTTTCGCGACCGTGCAACATCATATGCTCTTTGTTACCAACAATAGAAAACATACAATCTAATGATGCCATTCCGACAGGTCTGACTGTGGGGGGAAAACTCCAAATAATGATGGTGAGTTTCCTGTCGAAAATTGAGTGTAATCAAAGTAAGGAAAGAGAAAAGTGAAAATCATCTGCCACACAGGCAGAGGGGGAGTGGGAGGAGGGGTAGGCTGGGGTTTTTGGTGGTGGAACATGTGCACTGGTGAAGGGATGGGTGTTTGAGCATAGTATGACTGAGACTCGATGCTAAAAGCCCTGTAACTGTTCTCACAGTGACTCAAAAAATAAATTAAAAAAAAAAAAGAATGTTGGGGCAGGAGCGATAGCACAGCGGGTAGGGCATTTGCCTTGTACACAACCGACCCGGGTTCGATTCCCAGCATTCCATATGGTCCCCTGAGCACCGCCAGGAGTAATTCCTGAGTGCACAGCCAGGAATAAGCCCTGTGCATCAGCAGGTGTGACCCAAAAAGCAAAAAAAAAAAAAAAAAAAAGTTAATTTTATTTTATTATTTTACTATTAGGTTTTTTTCACCTTTTTTTTGGATTCACTGTGAGATACAGTTACAAAGCTTTCATGTTTGAGCTTCGGTCACACAATCATCAAACACCCATCCCCTCTCCAGTGCACACTTTCCACCATCAAAATCTCCAGTATTACGCCCCATTCCAACCCTCCCCCTGCCCATGTGACAGACAATTATCCCCATACTCTCTCTTTACTTTGGCTACATTTGATATTTCAACACCAGCCCCACCACCACTCAAACCTGCTGAAAAGGCAATGTTAGACGATGTATTTTGTATTGCCTGTTATGGATAGAATAGAATGTCCAGGAAATTCTGTGTTGTTCTCTTCAGGGAGTTTTAGTTTATAGTCTCTGGGCCTTGACCATTGATGAGATTACATGGCCCAGGGCAATTTGTGGGTGTGACTGCCAAGCTACTGAAAAACTGGGGACCTGGGGGAAGGAGGCCAAGTCCTGATCCGAGGGGCCTGGGGATCTCAGTTACAGGTTCCTGCCTACCTCTGCGCTACAGGCCCTAACTGCTTCTTTTGATCTCTTTTGAGACTTATGGGTCTCTGAAACAAGGCCAATAAGTGAGCTTATATAGCTGAGCCAGAGGTGATTTGTGGGTGTGTCTCCACATACCTAACTTATGGCCATTTAATTCTTTTAAACATTTTTTTAATTTGTTATTTTTTTTAAATTTTTTATTGAATCACCATGTGAAACGTTACAAAGATTTCAGGCTTAAGTCTCCGTGATATGATGCTCAAAACACCCATCCCTTCACCAGTGCCCATGTCCCACCATCAAGAACCCAGTGTACCTCCCACCCCACCCCCACCCCCTCCTGTGTAGCTGATAATTTTCACTTTACTCTCTCTTGACTTTGATTACATTCAGTATTTCAACAGAAAACTCACTGTTATTACTTGGAATTTACCCCCCAAAATCAAACCTGCTGAAAAGGCAGCATTTGATAATTTGTTTTCCCTTGCTGAGAATGAAGAGATCTGAGGTTGCGCGGCCGCAATAGTGGCTGTGCGTTTTGGATTTCTGTATTTTAGTAGCTAAGTCCAGGGACATTTCTGCCAAGAATTGCATCGTTGCAAGCTGAGTTCACAGTCCGGAGGCATTTCTGCAAGAAGCTGCTGGTGCCGAGAGTCCTTAGGTGGCCTCTGGGGTCGTGGGCGTTCAGCAACGGAGGGGCCGCACATGTGTGGCTGCCCACATCACGTCTGGGTGGAGAGCGGTGCTGGTACCGCCCCCCCATCCGGAGATCTCCCGAGCTTCCCATTCCTGCAGGCTTGTACCTGCTTTGCCTTAGATGGCGCTTGCCACGCCGCCCAGCTGGAAAGGAAAAGCCGAGAGAGGAAACCCCTTCCTTCCTGGGAGGCAGGGGCCATGGCTTAGCTCACGGTCTGGAGGCATCTCCGCAAGAAGCTGCTGGAGCCGAGAGCCGTTAGATGGGCTCCTTAATTTCTTATTGAGTCACCGTGTGGAAAGTTACAAAGCGTCCAGTCTTAAGTCTCAATTATACAATGGTCGCACACCCAGCCCTTCACCAGGGCACATGTCCCACCACCAGGAACCCCAGTGTACCCCCCTCCCACCCTCACCCCCACACCCCCTGTGTAGGTCATAATTTTCACTTTACTCTCTCCTTACTTTGATTACACTCAATATTTCCACAAAAAAACTCACTATTATTGTTTGGAGATTCCCCCCCCCAAAGTCAGACCTGCTGAAAAGGAAGAGTTTGATCATTTGTTTTCCATTGCTGAGAATGAAGAGACGTGAGATACAGATATCTCTATTGCAGTTATCGCGGCCGTGCAGGTTTGGATTTCTGTATTTTAGTATTTTAGTAACTAATTCCAGGGAAATTTCTGCCAGAAACTGCATCATTGCAAGTTCGTACCTCTCTCTAGTGGTCCTTATAAGATGGCGCTCGCCACGCCTCCCCCCACCCCCCGAAAAAAAAAGCAGAGAAAGACCTTTCCCCTCCTGGGGCAGCATGGGGCCGTGGCTTAGTTCACAGTCTAGAGACATTTCTGCAAGAAGCTGCTGGTACCAAAAGTAGGTTAGCTGGCCCCCGGGGTCATGGTCATCCAGCAACGGAGAGGCCGCACTCGTGCAGCCACCCGGGTCACGTCTCGGTGGAGAACGTCACCAGCACCTCCCCATCCCGAGATCTCGAGCGCATCCCATTGCTGCAAGCTCGCACCTCTCTTCAGTGGTCCTTATAAGTTGGCCGTTTAGTTCTTGGTAAACTCGGCCCCAAGTTGTTGGGGTCTGGCCAAAGGCACAGCAGCAACGTTGGGGTATCTGGAGTCTGAAGGCGCCATCAGGCAGCTGACGCACTCGCCCTGCAGGTACAGGCTGACCTGTTGGCGGCACCACACCCCTGGAGAATGCTTTTTAATTAACAAAGTATTTTATTCAAACATCGTGGTTTTCAAAGTTTTTCATACGACAGTTTTTGCAGGTTTTTGGTGTTTCGACCCCAATGCCACCACTGGGGTGACCTTCCTGCCGCCATTGCCCCATCTCCCCAACACCCCCCAAGCCTGCCCTTTTAGCAGGCACACAATGTTGCTTGTTACAACTAAGGCTAATGGAATTATCAAAAATATTTCAGTAACAGAGGCTGGAGCAATAGCACAGAGGGGAGGGCATTTGCCTTGCATGTGGCCAACCTGGGTTTGATTTCCAGCATCCCATATGGTCCCCCAAGCACCGCCAGGAGTAATTCCTGAGTGCATGAACCAGGAGTAACCCCTGTGCATCACCAGGTGTGGCCCAAAAAAAGAAAAAAATTTCAGTAACAGAAAATTTGTGAAATTTGTTATATCTCACCACAGTGTTGAGAATTAACCAAGCATATTTGTCTAGTAAACTTGTTGCTAGTTGGACCTTCTATGTTACTGTTTTTGTTTGTTGGGTCTAATTGGTTTCTGTGTAATTTTCCCATCTAGCTCTGCAGATGTATAAAGCAGAAACTATTACACAGAATTGTGTGTGTTTGTGTCTCTCTGAGCTCAGTCCTGTTGTCTTGGCTTCATGTTAATATGTTCCTTCCATACAACACTGCATGTTCTTTCTTTGTCATGATGTAATTTCAAAAACCATCTTTTCCACCCTACTGTTTTGGTTTACCTTTCTTCATGAAATGAGTAGCAAGTAATGTCATTATTCTTTTTCAATAGTGGTGAAAAAAAAGTTTCTTGGGGCTGAAGCGATAGCACAGCGGGTAGGGCGTTTGCCTTGCACGCGGCTGACCTGGGTTCTAATCCCAGCATCCCATAGGGTCCCCTGAGCAGGGCCAGGGGTAATTCCTGAGTGCATGAGCCAAGAGTAACTCCTGTGCATCGCCGGGTGTGACCCAAAAAAAGCAAAAAAAACAAAACAAACAAAAAAATGTTTCTCATTTTACATCCTGAATACAACACTGATTAGACATCTGAAAGACACTTGCTTCCAACAAAAATTAATTAATTTTTTTCTCAATCATAAATCAGCTCTTCCTGGGAATCCTGCACTGATTCTTTTCCCTCCAACTTTGTCTATTCTTCACTCCACATTTCAGAGAACATGGCCCTGATGGTTGTGTCTGTGTGCGGTGTTGGCTGATCAGAAAGACAGCCTTGGGAGAGGCAGTATAGCCGGCCGGGGCTCTGCCTTGAACGCTGCACCGGGCTCAGTCCCTGCAACGTCATGCGCTCCCCACTCCCCACCGGAGTGG
Source organism: Sorex araneus (assembly GCF_027595985.1). NCBI lineage: Eukaryota > Metazoa > Chordata > Mammalia > Eulipotyphla > Soricidae > Sorex > Sorex araneus. Next base: position 214,335,000 of record NC_073306.1, read on the forward strand.
CTCTGAGCGCAGACCAGAAGGAAGCCTGCACACTGCTGGGTGTGACACAGAGAAGCAAAAAGCAGGAAGGAAGAAAGAACCGCGAAGTCGCCCCGCTGCAGCCCCGAGAGCTGCTCTGTAGACTGGTGCCCTGTGCTTACCAGAAAACTTGTTTTCTGTTTTAACTTATAAATTTTTAAAACACAATAACTGGTCTTTTAACGTTGACCCTTTTCTGCGCTCAGCGGCCACCTGGTGACAGGCCCAGAGGGTCCCAGGGCCCCTTTGGTGAGGGAGTGACCGGGAATCATAGCCCACATCTCCCTCAAATGCTTGGCTCGCGGGCACCGTCTTCCCTTCCAACCATCTGCAAGTTCCGCTTGACTTCCTTTGAGTCCTGAAACAATATTTCTTCCCCAAGTGTTATTTTCTTACAGAAACATATGCCACGGATTTGGGTTTTTTACTGAAGATTCCCTAAGCTTTATGGCCTCTTTTTAATCTCAGAGAAACACTGCAACACTTAATGTTTTGTTTTCATAGCTCCTGTATATGGATAGAAGATTTGTGTCGTGACCATTTATGAGAACAGGGCTGGAGAGACAGTTTGCCTTGCCCATGGCCTGCCTGGGCTCAGTCCCTGGAATCCCATACGGTTCCCTGAGCACTGCAAGGAATGATTATTGCATGCAGGGCCATGAGTAACCCCAGAGCATTGCCAGTGTGGCCAAAAAGTAAAACAAACCCTAAATAAACTTTTAAAGAGAAAATTTATGGGACTGGGAGATAGCTTACACATCTGGAGCTTCTGAGCCAGCCACCAGCACTCCGTGGCCCCCAGGAACACCCAGGGTGACCCCTGAGCATTTAGCCCCAAGCAGCATTTGTTTGTTGCTCCAAATCATTCAAAAGCAATAACATTCTACTGAGGAAAGAGTTTCTTTCTGTTTCTTGGCATTAAATAAAGAATAGAAATGTCTATTTTGTTGAAATTTTAATTTAATAGTAGTGTACGCCCATATTCCATGCACAAAAGTGTGCGCATGTCCATTAAGATGGTATTTGTTACTCAGTTTTAATATGGTTTATTTGCTTGGTCTTTATCTGTGAGCAAAATTCAAATTTTCAAAGTACTCCAAAGCACTTGTAAGGTTGTGATACCACATTTAACCTGATAGTTTGCTGGTGGGCTGGGCTATAGTGTAATGGGTAGGGCACTAGCTGTGCTCTTGGCCTACCAAGGTTCCATCCCTGGGGTCACATGTCATGCGATCATGGAATCATCCCTGAGCATGACCAGAAGTGACCCCTGTGAGCGCAGAGGCAGAAGGAAGTTTCTCTATATATACATGAGCACTGCCATGGCAGGGTGAAAAAAAAAGGTCCCTCCCTTTAGTTCTATACAACAAGAAATGTGTGATTCAAAACATGTGCATGGGCATAATAACAAGAAATGCACAATATACTGATTCCGTGTGTTTCATCCCAATGCAACATGCACTGGAACATTATAACCACTTGCAGTACAGAACAGTCTCGGGTCTCGAGCTTTATTTCAAATCTTTATTTACATACTGTGATTTGGATACAATAGAGTTTAAACAATAGAGTTTCGGACAGTCCCAACCCACACTGTCGCAAGGCCCTGGGTGACTCCACCCGTCCGCTTGATAAACTTTTTTTTTTTTTATTTAAGTGTTAAAGCTTGACACAGACGAAATGCCATAGCCCTGCTGCCAGACCCCGTGCCAGGCTGTTTCATTCAGGGCAACCGGAGGGGTGAGTGAGGCCCCTCCCTGCCCCAAGGACCAGCCCCTGCAGCCGAAACCTCCGGAACTCAGCTGTCACCAGGTCACGGCCGGCTCCCCACACTCAGACGGGCCTCACCGGGAGGGAGTCTTTCCCTGGACATCTTTACACCACTGACATGCCACGAGGGGAGTGCTACCTTTGATGGGGCCTCCAGCAGAAGGCAGGCAGCCTTAGGGAGAAATATATTTACACAGATACAGATAAGCACCCAAGGCTCAACCTTTAATAGTTTGTCACCAATCTCTTATAGAAGGGCTTAACGGCTCCTGGGTGAAATACAATAATCTTCACTGATACACTTTCTTTAAAGAAACCTTTTTTTGTGTCATTTTTAGTAGATTATTCATAACAAGCACTGTAGCACTGTCGTCCTGTTGTTCATCGATTTGCTCGAGCGGGCACCAGTAACGTCTCCATTGTGAGGCTTGTTACTGTTTTTGGCTTATTGAATATGCCACGGGTAGCTTGCCAGGCTCTGCCGTGCGAGATACTCTCAGTAGCTTGCCGGGCTCTCTGAGAGGTTCGGAGGAATAAAACCCAGGTCAGTCTCATGTAAGGCAAACGCCCTACCCACTGTGCTATTGCTCCAGCCAATACAAAATAAATTATTTTTTAAATAAATTATTGTTTATTTTTAAATTATTTTATAATTTAATAATTTTATAAATTATTTCTGTTCTGCTTGGGGGGACAGGGTTTGGGGTTTGGGATGGAAATATGGTGGTGGAAAGGTATAATGGTGGTGGATTGGTGTTTGATTATTGAATGCATTCAAATATTGTGAACAACTTTATAAAAATTAAATAAAGAAGTATTAAAGTTGGGTTATATGTTTATAATAAATGTTAACCTTAGGTTTTTTTGGGGTTTCTTTTTTTTGCTTTTTGGGTCACACCTTGTGAAGCACAGGGGTTACTCCTGGCTTATGCACTTAGGAATACTCCTGGTGGTGCTCAGGGGACCATATGGGATGCTCGGAATCAAACCCGGGTTGGCCGCGTGCAAGGCAAACACCCTACCCACTGTGCTATCGCTCCAGCCCCAACCTTAGGCTTTGATGTCCACAAATATGTCATCTCATCCACAGCAAAGTGCCCAAAACCCTTCCACCAGTGACCTTATCACTGTCACTGTCACTGTCATCCTGTTGTTCATCAATTTGCTCGAGCGAGCACCAGTAATGTATCCATTCACATGCTAGTGTAGCCCGATGGCATACTGGGGACTCTTTTGGGGTCAGGGGAATGAGGATAATCATTTTGTTACTGTTTTGGGCATATTGAGTAAGCCACAGGGAGCTTGCCAGGCTCTGCCATGTGGGCCGGGCTCTCCGAGAGGGACAGAGGCTTTTGGGGAGACCACTAATCGCCTTTATAGGTGCTCCCAGTCTACCGAATGTACACTATTATACCCAGCTCAGCTCATTTCCCACCAACCTCTTCTCCCCACTCTCTGTCTGTCACCCAGGAGCGAGTGTTTGTCATCATTTGAAAACTCCCATTCCTCTGTCCTGTTTCTCTCTATCTACAGTGAAATCACTCACTGTTTCTCCTTCTCCTCCGACTTAATTCACTTAACACGATACTCTACAATCCCATCCAAGTTGCAGCGAACTGCGCAAGCTCCTCTTTCCTTATGGCTGCAGTATCCCGCTGTGTGTGTTAGAGACCACGGTTCCTTATCAGTTCACCTACCGCTGGACACTGGGTTGCTTCCACGTCCTGCCATTGTCCGCAGCAGTGAGCAGAGGTGTGCTGCGTCTCCCCGACTGATACATTCACGTTTGGGAGTTGAGGCCAAGAACTGAAATCACTGGCTTCTGTGGAGCCTCCCTTTGCGCTTCTTGAGGAATCTTCACACGTCTCCCCTAGAGGGTGAACCACCAAACACTCCCACCAGCACTGAGTGAGACTTCCCTTTTTCACCGAGTCTCTGCCAACATGGGCTTTTTCCCGGCCTGTTGAGTATCTGCCCCTCTCACTGGTGTAAGATGACATCTCACTGCTGGACTGATCTAGGTTTCCCTGTTAACCAGTGGTGGCTAACACTTTCTTATCTGCCTCTGGGCCAGTTGTTTGTCTTTTATAGAGGAGTACCTATTCATTTCCTCCTCACTTTTTTTGATAGGGCTTTTTGTATGTTGTTGTTGTTGATTTTTGTGAGTTCTTCAGTTTTGAGTGGAAATAATTTCTCCTAGGCCGCTGGGTGCCTTTTAGTTTTAACTAGTATTCCTTCTGCCATGCAGAAATGTTCTAATTTAATGTATATCCATTTGTATATTTTTATTCCTTTTACTAATCACTTATATCACTGGTTTGTCAATTTGTTTAAGCAGGCGCCAGTAATGACCCCATTCATCCCTGTCGCGTGCTAGTGTAGCCCAACGGCGTCTGCTCGCTCCAGGAACACAAAGAGGCTCTAACCATTCATTCAGGGTCTTGACAAAGAAGTCTGACGAATAGAATTTTGCTTTTACTAATAGAATCATATCATTAAAAATACCATTAAAATCTAAGTGTTCTGCCAATATATTCCTGCTTATTCTGTGGATTCTGATCTAATCTCAAGGTCTTTGACCCACTTTGAACTGACTTCTGTATAAGGTGTGAGATACAGGTTTTAGTTTTTCTTTTCTTCTTTCCTTTCTTTCTTCTTTTCTCTCTTTGCGTGTAACTACCTAGTTTGCAAACGTCACTTGTTGAAGAGGTGTTCTTTTTTGTTTTGGTCAACACCCAGCATTTGCCAAGGGCTCATTCCTGGCTCAGGAGTCACTCCCAGCAGTGCTCGGAAGCCACCCATGGTGCCAGGTAGCATGTTGGGTGATCTTGTGCGAAGCAAGCACTAACCTGCTGTGCTACTCTGGCCCCTGCGGGAGTTGTCTCTACTCTACAGACCTCGCTTCCGTGTCACTCGCTACCTTCCCACAGGTCGAGGGCTTTGTCTTCGGTATTAATTCTAACCCACTGGTATAAAAGTCTACCCTTATTCTAGTGCTGCGCTATCTCTATTACTATAGCTCTAAAGTGTAGTGCCAAGCCAGGTAATGTAACATCTCCAATTTATTTCTAAGTATGACCTTGGCTTTTCAGGGGTTTTTTTTTATGCAATAAAAATTTTATTTGTAATTTTTTAAGTTCTTTAAGTATGTCATCAGAACTTTTATGAGTATCCCCAAAATCACCAGAAGTGATCCCTTAGCACAGAGCCAGAAGTAAGCCTTGAGCACTGAATGATGTGACCCAAAATAAAAAAAAAATAATAAAAAATAAAAGATGTTTCCTTATGATCAGAATATTTGGAGGAGGTGCAGTATTGGGCTACACTTGGAGATGCTCGGGGCTAACTCGGACCCTGTGTTTAGCGGTCACTCCTGCTGGTGCTCACGAGACTATCTGTGATGTCGGGGTTTAAACTGGGGTCAAGACAAATGCCTTTAATCCTACACAATCTCTTCAGCAAGGATCAGAATCTTTATTAAACAAAAACACATAAACCTTCTTTCAGACTCAACCAGTCTCAGACTGGATATCATTTATTTTTTTTCACGCCATGAAGATTGTTAAAATCCTCCTTATAACAGCAGTTTGGCAGAAAATACAGCCTGAATAAATAACCCTTTTCCAGTTAATATGCATTTATAGCTTCCTGTAAAAACAAAAAGAAAGAAAAGAAATATTCGAGTATGAACTGATGAAGGCGTGTTATCTATTAATACTTTTATCATTGTGAGATCTAAAGAAATAGCACAGGGGCGATGACTCTTCCCTTGCACACCCACGACACCCAGCCGACCCACATTCAATACCCGCTGTCCCTGTGATCCCCTGACCAGCCAGGAGTGGGCTCAGAGCCAGAGTAAGAGCTGAGCACAGCCTGGTGTGCACGGACACACACAGTGAGTGCACGCACACACACAGACACAGACACACACATACACACTGCGCGCACATGCATGCACACACACTCATACACACAGACACACAGATGCACACACACACAAACATACACATGCAGATGCACACACTTTTATTATTGAGACTTTTTGGAATTTCTTTTTGAGAGAACGCAATAGTCTTTTTAAAAATTTACCGTCATGTTCAGTTAACAAACTAACTCTAAGATATAGATCTGTCAGCTGGATTCTCATGTGTTTTTTTTCTTTTATCACCAATGCATTGACAAAAGATAGATGCTAGCTGCTCAAGAAAGGGAGATCTTTGTTTTCAGCCCCAGTTTGTGTCAGACTTACTTCTTACAAATCACATTACTAAGGGACTTTGAAATAACCATCAACTTTAAACCATTTCAACATTGTTGAGTGACACCTGAGACTTCCATTGCATTGAAAATCACGATCTTCAAAAGTCGTGTCTACTGGGTCATTTGTCTCTAAACGCCATCACGAAGAACAATGAGCTAGCTTCTCAACTCAAAGAGTCCTTTTCTTCTTTAGAATCTCATAGAACAAAAATGGGACTCACTATGTAAATATACTAGTACCTCCTGTAAACTGTACATTGGACTGTATACAATTTGTGCTTTGAGTGTTTTTTTCCCCCTTTTCTTTATCATGTCCAATGGAGATCTCTGGGAAGAGTAACTTAGCCCTCACAGCACTACGGTTTTCCAGGATGCCTGCCAAGTGAGTACTTAGAGGATGGCCTTTGGGCCGGGGGGAGTGGGTTATCCTCTCTCTGGGGACGGGCTCAGTCCAGGCGGCTCCCAGGAGGACAACTGTTATCTGATAGCTCTTTTCCATTCCTGCCTAAATTGATCTTCACAGTTTCCAAGAAGTTAATATTTCACGTTCGACCAATAAATGCGCTTCTCTGGCTGCTCTCTCCAATGTGGCATGTCCTGCCTCAATTGTTTGTAGTTTCTAGTCTCACCAACGTGGCTCCTGTCATTGATTTCTTTAACCGACCAAATGCAGAGTTTTGACTCTCCGGCCAGTGGCCCCCCAGGGCTGCTGTCCCTCGGGTCCCAGGAAGGCCAGTCATTCACTCCAACCCCGTAGAATTTATCTTATTCACCTTTTTCCAGTTTTAAGAATACTACTGTGTCCAAGCTATCGATGTTTCAAGAAATATCTATTCTTTCTTCATTTTGTCCATCTCCCCCTGTGTCTTGGGTGGGCTCACTCAGGCACGGACCCAGGGGCGCCCCCTGACAGTCTCGGCCAACCTGGCTGGCAGTCCGGTGCAAGAACATGTGGATATGGTTATGCCGGGACCCCTAAGCTCCCAGATGATGCTCGGGGCCTCCACAGCTGCCCGGTGAAGTTGGGGCTCAGGGGGGTGTCTGGTACCGAGATCAAACGCACCCCCACACTGCCTCCACTCAGGCACTTTTCACATTTTAATTTAAATTAGGGTTTCCTCAGCTGTGTCTCCGGGGTCCCAGGGCCAGTGCTAGCCAGGCTGGGGAAAGAGGGGGCACGTGCCATCCGTGGGCTTAGCAGGCAGGTGCTCCCCTCTCTGCACCATCTCCAAAGCCTCTATTTTTAAAAACTGAATCTGTAGCACTGTCATCCCGTTGTTCATCGATTTGCTCAAGCGGCACCAGTAACATCCATTGTGAGACTTGTTGTGACTGTTTTGGGCATATCGAATATGCCACAGGTAGCTTGCCAGGCTCTGCCGTGTGGGCGGGATACTCTTGGTAGCTTGCCGGGCTCTCCGAGAGGGGCGGAGGAATTGAACCCGGGTCAGCCACATGGAAGGCAAATGAAAAGAAAGCAAACAGTAGCTGATGCTTATTTCCTGAGCAGATGACTTCAGAGGCCCTGGAAGGCGGCTTTCAGCAGTACCTGGAGTTTCTGCGGGGGTCCCAGAGGTGTTTCTCGGGAGGCCAGAGTGGGCCGCGATGGCCACATGCAGCATGAGTTGGGTTCATTAACCTCTTCCCTAGCGTCTTCGTTTTCCCCAGGGGTGGGAGCTCGTGAGAGTTCACTTCCTGCAGGAACTTCTCCCTCAGTGAAAAACTGAATGCACTGTTACATTTTGTGAGACCAGTCAGATATTGCGCGAACATCGCAGTGACGTGATTTAGGCCACGTTTGAAACCATCTAAGAACTCTGAATTCGGTCCTAATACTGATGCCCAGGCTCACCTCCGTGGGCGAGCGAGGGGCCCGGTGGTCCACGGTGCCCAGAGGCTCCTCAGCTTTGTGCTCAGGAGTAACTGCAGGGGGACCCATCGGCGTGAACGGAGCCTGGGACAGAGCGGGTGCTGGCCGCCTTGCTAAGCAGGCGTCCTGACCCCTGCACAGTCTCTCGGGCCAGAGGTCCTCATTCTGGTCACGCGATGGACTATTCCAAGCCAGGGCACAAGCATTTTTAGCAACTTTTAAATCATTCTTCTCGCTGTTGTTGGTGGTGATGATGACGTTGTTGTAAATGCTCCAATGAGTCTAGTGTGAGGCAGACTTGGAGACTTTGGGATTGAAGGAGGAACTTGGAGCCTTGCTTGGGCTCATAGTTCCCAACTACTAAGGAGGTGAATTGAAACCATGAACTGTACAAGACACTTTTTTAAATCCTGCTATGACGTCTAATGATGAGGCTCACGAAAAGCATCAAAATGTCTCCAACTCCTCCCCGCCCCCACCCCCACACACCCCGCCCACCACCGTTCACCCTCTGTGGCTCTCACTCCTGGTCAGTGTGGAACTATTATCCCAGGTGGCTCGTATTTCTTCTCTCCCTAATTCTGGATATTGGGGAGAATGTTACAGCCCATTAACCATGAAATTACGGGAACACAGAGCATAAATCAAGGAGAGAAAAGAGAAGAAAATGAACACTGACCTAGATCTACCAGAAATTAGCAACGTCAATGCTTCGTTTCCTACAGTTCCTTAGCCACTCACTGTACAACGAATGGTATTGGATTCATCTCAAAGGTGACAATAGCTTCTGAATGATCGCAGTTAACCACATTTACTGTCCTACTATGCGAATTCTAGCCCATGGTCTTCTAGCTCCTAATTCATATTTAGACTAACTCCAAGGGACTATCAAAGATTTGTTCACTGGCGATGGTGCAGGGATTGAACCCAGGGCTTCCCACAGTCACAGCAAGTGCTAAACCACAGAAGCTTGCCTCTTCCCCACATGCCCTGGGCGTCCTTCCTTAGCTCGTCCTCCCAAATCGTCCCCCGTTTGCTCAGATAAAGCTTCTACCCATTACTTCAACTTGCCACTGAAGTTGGCTCTTGTTCCAACTTCCCTCTGTTCTGGAGTCGCACATTTTAAAGACGTGTTACGATCCTTAACTGTGGGTCCAGAGGATGGATAGCAGTTAGGATGGATAGCACAGCTAGATAGAGTCCTACCCACCTCCCACCAAAAATCCTTAAATATGTGTTTGTAATTCTCCTATTTTTCTGTCATCAGAAAAAAGAAAAAGAAAATAGTGAAAAACTTTCACCTTTATCACAGTTTTTTTAATTAAAGTTTGAAAACACTAAATATCTTATAAAGTCTCGGAGAGCCTGGCAAGCTACTGAGAGTATCACGCCCGCACGGCAGAGCCTGGCAAGCTACCTGTGGCGTATTGGATAGGCCAAAAACAGTAACAATACTTCTCACAATGAGAGACGTTACTGGTGCCCGCTGGAACAAATTGATGAGCAACGGGATGACAGTGACAGTGACAGTGAATTTTTACCAATGTTCGAATGATTTTTGTGCCTCCAAACCACAAATGAAGTATCATTTCTAAATTTTAGTTAAAATACATCTATAGTGTGTTTGCTTATGTTCCACTGTTTGCTTTAAAAAACAAACAAAAATAAATAAAGACTTAAAGCAGCACTTTAAAACTGTGAATAAATCAGGTCACCTAGTTGGCTTACAGCACGTCACCCTGAGAGCACGAATGTGTGCCTGGTTTCAAGAGACAGGACTGTCCTCTTCAAGGACACTTGGGAAGTGCTCTAAGGAAGCAGAGTCACTCTTGCGGTATCCCAGGCTATCAACACCCCCTCCCCTCAGATCTGTCATGAATCACAGTGGGTTTCACTGACCAAATACTGCGCAGGAAAACAGAGACTCCTGGGGAGTGTAGACACTGCAACGTGGTCAGAGAGTGCTGCCAGGACTCACAAATGAATCTCGGAACGGAGCAGCTCGCTGCACAGACATCTCCGGACTCTAAGTATTTGAAATTTTAGAATGCTCTGGACCACTCTTCCCATGTCCTGGTGTCATATGCACAAACTTCCTCCGGGCGCCATTTAAACACACTAAGGGCCGCGATCCAAAGACTCACAAATGAATCTTGGAACTGAGCAGCTCGCTGCAAAGATGTCTCAGACCCCAATTATCCAAAATTTAAGAATTCCAGAAGAGTGTGACCACAAAAGCGGCCACAGAACACCTCGTACTATTTTTATTTTTGCTTTTATGTTGAGTCACTGTGAAATAAACCCTTACAGACATCTTATACTATTCATAACAAGCAAACAAAATAAACTATCTAGCATCTGCCTGTGGGGCAGGCTTGAGTGGTGGCAGGAAAATTCGAAATAATGATGGTGGGAAGGTGTAATGGTGGTGGGATTGGTGTTGAAATATTGAATGTAATCAATTATTGTGAACAACTTTATGAAAATTTAAAAACAATTTTAAAAGAAACTGCTGGTGATTAGTACCTCCTCAGCCCCTGTTCTACTGGATGTGGTACAAGTGATCTGAGCACGTGAGATAATGTTTGTGACCTTCAGCACCCTAGAGAAAATTATTTCACCTTTCCCTTAGGTTTATTTTTAAAACTCACTAAGATAAATTTATGTATTACATTTAACAGAGATTAAGAAAAATTATAAATTGGCTGAGATGAAGTCCCGATCAGATTAAAGACATAAACAAATAAACTCTATAGTCCCTTCTGAGTTTATATTTCTAGAAACTGCTTCTTTTAGCTCTCAGACATTAATTATATAGTATAGAATAAGAAGGGAACATTTTCTTCAGTGCAGTATGTGTGTATATGTTTGTGTGTGTGTGTGTGTGTGCATGTGTCCATACATCTATGTGCTAGCTAGAGTGGTATAACCACCCAGTCATGGATCATTTGCTTTGTGAAGAAAAATATTTGGCCTATTCAGAAAACACAGTTGAATAGAATTGAAGACAGAAAAAGCTATAAAAACCTCAGAGTAGATTATATGCAGTGCTGGTTCACTTGTAGACAATAATTGGGTTCATTTTTCTGGGGGATGTAATTTGCAGACACAAGTGTAAAAAAGTAATTTATAATCTAATAGGAGGAAACTTGCATTATTCACATTTCTGTGGGGAACCAGAGAGATGTACAGCAAGTAAGTCACTTGCCTTGCATGTGGCCGACCCTAGTTCAGTCTTGAGCACTCGAGATGATCCCCTGAGCACTTCCAGGAATGATCCCTGAGCACAGAGATAGGAGTAAGCCCTGACATAGCTGGGTGGAAGACCCCATTGAAACATTCATGTATGAAGATTTGCCATATGATCCAATAGATCATGAGGGCAAAGAAAATAATGGTTAAATAATTATGGCAATTTGTGGAGAAGATATGATGTACCAGGAATCATACTAAGCAGAGGCATAGGTTATCTGGAATAATTTTTATTAAAATCTGTGATAAAGGCTCAGAAAAATTAAATGCTTCTCTTCCAATTACACAACTATTTAGTTATGGAATGATGATTCACATCCAGATGTAATCACTGTATCACTGTCATCCCGTTGTTCATCGATTTACTTGAGTGGGCACCAGTAATGTCTTTTTTACACTCCGTCCTGAGATTTTAGCAGCCTCTCCTTACTCGTCTTTCCCAACGATTGGAGGCTCTTCCAGGGCCAGGGGAATGAGACCTATTGTTACTGTTTTTGGCATATCCAATACGCCACGGGTAGCTTGCCAGGCTCTGCCATGTGGGCAGGATACTCTCAGTAGCTTGCCAGGCTCTCTGAGAGGTATGTATATATCTGTTACTGTATTTGGCATATGAATACACCACAGGGAGCTTGCCAGGATCTCCTGAGTGGGCAATAGAATTTCTGTAGCTTGTCAGGTTCTCCAAGAGGTAGAATTAGGCTATTAGATGTTGTGCAGCCACTTCCAGGAGCTTGGTTTTAGAGTCTCTGGATGTTGGCCATTGATGGGATTACACGGGCAGAGGGCAGTTTCTGCATGTGACTGCCTGGAAAACGGGGGATCTGGGTGGAAGAGGGCCAGTCCCGATCCAAGCAGACTTGGAGATCTCGGCCCCGGGTCCCACACACCTGGGTTCCTCTGCTGGTCCCTTCATGCATGAGGCTCATCCAAACGTGTGGAGAGTGGCCTTGAGCATGGCTGTGGCAGGGTTCCAGAGGTCTTCAACTGTCGAGGCTCTGCTCGGGTGGGGAGGGAAAGGCAACCCATCCCCTCCGAGGGGCCCTGGTGAAGACAGCCAGGCACGGGGGCAAGAGACTGCGTCACTCTCTTCCGGGAGGTTGGTTTTAGAGTCTCTGATGTAATAGTCCAGATCAATATATCAATGAATAAATGTGACGTTTCACATGACAAGGTCCTGGCCTTGACATTTGCCCTGGTATCTGGTTCTCTGACCAACAACTGAAAATCAGCTAATCTTATTACTGTGATCACATGTAACAGAAATTACTTTAAAAAGAAACAGCAGTTCCATGTCCAAATTTGACTTGGTCCACCATTCCTAATACGACGCTCTTATCACTGTGGCTTGCATTTCCTTTTTGCGATTCCTAGCTACCTGGACCAAAATAATAGCATCTTCCTTCATAGAATCCACACTAAAGCAAAGTTACTGAACAGACACTCGACCATTCTCACTGGTCTGGGATCTGAGACATAAGTCATCGCAGATAAGAGTCCTGTGCCACTTCTGTTCTTTCCGTGTCAATCCCCACTTTCCCTTCTACTTCAGGATAATAAAACTGGTGTACCTAATTGAAATTCAAATATTTCCAGGTCCATCTCAACTCCGTTGCAAACAGCCCAGATATGGATGTGACCAGCAGTGGGTAACGGCTGCAACGTGTTGCTCTGTCTACACTTTTTATCATCCAAGGACCAGCCCATAGGTTCCTTAGATTACTCGCAGTACCTAAGGTACAGTTTATTTTAAAATATCAAGATTTCTAAAAGTGTTAACTGTAGCATCTCTCTAAGGAGCAATTAAAACTTTATTATCTGAGGAGTTTGTTTCTCTGTATTTCAGATATCAGCATTTCAACAAAAGGACAGATATTTGTGCCAATGAAAAATTATCAAACACGTTAATAGATATATAGCTAAAGATTATATTTATTATGTTTGCAGATAAATCACAAGATAATCTTTTGCATCCATCTTCTCATTTAACATACATTTATTTAGTTTGTAATATAGGCCAGACATTTATTGTATTTGGCAGTACAGGCAAGTATAGAAATGAACAAATCAGGTTTCTACCCACACACCAGTCTCTGGTATAAATGATGGAAAGTAAAAAGTACTTAAGTCAATCTTCCTATCACCGCTCAAATGATAACAGCGAAAATTAGAAAAACGTATTTTGATTGAATTGCCTAGTTTTGTTTTGCCATAAAACTAGGAATAAAAAGTCAGTGGGTATGTGTAGTCATACAGCAAGGTATAATAGAATTTTTTTTTAATTTTGGAGCCGAAAACATGTCAAATACAGTTAACATTTCTCAGTCGGTAATTATATTTTCTTAGCAGTGACTATTACATTTTTAGAAACAGACACAACTAGTACTAGGGTTTCTTCCAGGAGAGAGGCGAGCAGAGTGGGTTTTGTTTTTTGAGATGAAATGAGGATAATAAATTTATGAGACCTCACATACAGTTGTAATATAATAAATTAGAAGGATTAATAGAATTGTGAGCTCCAGGAACCGGGACGGGTAGAGAGCCTGTTTTATGGCCCCGGGAATACAGTTCATCATCGGCTCCATGGAATTCCCACAATATATTAGCTGTGGTGTGACAATAAAGCACGCACAGCAAGGGGCATGTCCCTTTGGACACACATTCCCTTCCCACACTTATTTTACCAGGGAAACAACTCGGGTGCAGTTTAATTAAACTGCTTTGCAATGAATTAGTCCAGGTCCGAGCCCTCTGACAGAGGGAGGCCCAGCAGTACCACGGGGGTTTGCCCCCTTGTGACACCGAGGAGCCTTCAGAGAACCTGGGAAAGAAAGTGTCGGGGCCCCCAAACGGCCCTGTCACCGGGGCCCGAGGCTGTCAGGCGAGCCCCACGGAAGCACTGGGCCCTTCAGAGCTGCTTCTCTGTTTCCCGTTTGTTGTCACCGTCACTCTGTTGGAAACACCCAAGTTCCTTGGGGAGGTTATTGCTTTGGGATGACACTTGGGGCGATGGCTCGCTTGATCCTGGCTGTTCCCGACGCCCACTCTGAATCTCTCCCGAGCCTCCGTGAAAGGACTGAAAATAAACTTGGGATGATGGCAAGCTTGAATCAACTCCATTGGAAATAAGATAAGGATAAAGAGCTTTCCACTCCAAGGGAAAACTCTCCAGCTAAGCACCACCTAGAATCTCAAGACCGGAGCAGATGACAGAAGGAGCGTTATTTCCCCGGAGTTTCTGATCAACGGTGTAGTCAGGTTACACCCCACAACGACACAGACAGTCTTGCATTATTGATGCATATTCTTATTTTATCTGAAAGATGTTTACTAATTCATGAGGGTGTTTTGGAATTGAAAATAAAAATTTACAAAACAGCTGCATTTTTAATAACTGTACCTAGCTAGGTGAATTAAATATTCAAGCGAACCAGCACACAAAGACCTCAAAAGAATTGATTAGTCAGTGGCAATTAGAACTCTAATAACCTGGCTCCACAGAGTCACCGAGTGCCACTCAGATGCCAGACATGGCGCCTTAGTGATGGGGTACATGTCACCACCCTGCCTTTGGCGGGGTACCCTGAGAAATGTCAGTCTCACTGGGTGTCGTGTAAAGCAGCTGACCTCACACTTTCAGCCCTTGATCTCTGCACTGCAAGTGACCATTTGTCACTGTTACCCAGAGAAGCAACACAGGTGACTTCAATGTCACCACTGCTTTTCAAAATAAAAAACCAACCGCAACTGTGATCCAAGTCGAGGAGAAAAGATGCAAAGTTCTGAGAAAAATAGGTATGGTAAATTGATGGTAAACACCCGTTGCTCATCGATTTGTTTGAGCGGGCACCAGTAACATCTCTCATTAAGAGACTTATTGTTACTGTTATTGGAGAAAAATAGGCGATGAAAAGCAAAAAGTACAACACTTCACTCACAAGCAAACTTGTGAGAGAACACTCTCTGGTCATCAAAAAAGTATCTGGATTTGAAACATTTTGACCAAAACCAAAAATTATAATTTTCTGAAAACTGTTTTTTCTAAGTAGGTTAGAACTGTCCTGTCCTCTTCCCATTGCTCATCGATTTGCTGATTTTGAACCTAGGGAACCTAGGAACCAAAAGAAAAAAATTAAAACTAAATTTTTTGTAGAAAATAAAATAACTTAAGTATAAATAAAACAATAAAGAGCCAACAAGGTGGTACAGCAGGTGAAGTGCCTTTCTGACAGGCAGCTGACCTACGTCTGACCCCTGGAAGCACACATGGTCCCTGCATCCATAGGAGTCGTCCCCGAGCACAGAGCCAAGAGCACAGGCATGATCCAAAAGCCAAAAAAAAGGAAAGAACATTAAGATACGTAGTAAAACATAATATAAAGACATAGCTGGCTCAAATGAAGGAAATAAACATATCCCAGTGCCTGGGATAGGCCAGAACAGGTAGTTTGAAAGATTGACCAAAGAAAGTCTTAGTTGGTGAGATTGTGTGGCATACGGTGCTGTTAATGATGGTTTCTCGTGCGTATGATTCCAACACCACACCTTGGACCGCCATGCATCTCTGAGAAATGACAAAATCATGCCATTCACACCATGGGTGGAAGAAGACGGATGGAATTAAATCCATGTGAGGAAGATCTCAGATCTAGGAGCCCGAGGTGAAGGTCTTAATTTCTACACAGAAGAGGAGACGTGTCCTTGAACCCAGTACCGTGAGGAGGGAGAGATGAGGAGCTCTCAGGGGCCGGGGGGGGGGTGGTGGTGCTGGAGCCTTGGTGGTCTGGAGAATGGCGTCAGTCACACAAAACATGCAGAAGCATGAGACCAAACTGCTCAAATGCCGTAATATTATCGTCTATCAAGCCGATGGGGATTTTAGATTAGAAATACATATAAAAAAGAGCCTGGGGCCAGGACAGAGAAACAAGATATTTGGGCCCATTGAAAGCGGGTCCCCATTGTTCTGTTGGTGGGAGACCACGACGAGCAGTTATTTGATTCACACATGGCAGTGTCACGTGCCATCAGGCTACAGGCTCCCCAGCGCTAACTCTGGTGATGTTGTTTTTAGTTTTATTTTATTTTTATAAAGCTGTCACAGTGATTCATTATACTCAAGACTCCGACACCAAACCCACCACCATCACACCTTCCCACCACCATTATCTCCGATTTTCCCAAGCATCACCCAAGCCTGCCCCAATAGCAGGCCCAAAATGATTTATTTTATATTGCTTGTTACGAATAATTCACTAAAAATGATCAAAAAAGAATTCCTTAGAAGAAAGTACATGGAGATTCTTGTACCTCACCCTGGAGCCACTAGGCCCTTGCACCAAAGGGTCTACAGGCTAAAGAGGTGTTGTTTCAGGTTGACCCTTGTGTGTTCTCCTGATCCAGACTGGCCGCCTTCCGCTCTCCTCCTGTCCAGCATGGCGAGCTGCTGCTGGTGCAGGAGGGCTGCAGAGTTTGAGATGTCGCACGGCGGGCTAACAGCCTCTATGGTGTCAGGCTCCCCAAAGAACAGGGAGATGTGGGGAGGTAGCTTATCCTGATTCCGCGAGAGCCCGGAGATTTCAGTCACAAAACCTGTGCATTTGAGTTTTCCAACAGATTCGCTCCTGGATGAGGCTTTTCCCGAGCCCGTGGAGTCTGGCTGTGGGCAAGGCAGTGGCTGAAGTGTGGCGGTTTGGGCTGCCAGGGCTCCGTCTCACACACACACACACACACACACACACACACACACACACACACACACACACACACAGAGGCGTGAAGCCAAACTGCTCAAATGCTGTGATATTATCATCTGATCAAGAGGAGCCTCGGACGCGAGACTCAGCCTGGCTTGGGGTCTGGAGGCATCTCTGCAGCTTGTTGATCTCTTTCAAGATTTATTTATGAGTCTCTGAATCATGGCTGATGAATACCAGGTGACATTTTGCCTAATTTAAAAAGATCCCGAGAGGAAATTGGCCAACAAAGACAGAAGTAAAGCAAAGGCAAGTAGAAATTTTAAAACTCAGCATTTAACAAATTTGATTATTTGCCTTATGCATCGAGGTGTGTCAATTACTTCTTCATATATGGTAGAAAGTAAAAGAAATTATTAATCATAGAGACTGTCACAAACATCTTTCCATAAACTCGGTGAAGACAAACATAAGCAGGGAAAATGGCTACGATGAAAAAGAATAACATGCTCAGAGGAAGCAACTTCAACAAACAACCTCAGACACAAGGAATTCCAGAGATGCATAAGATAAAATGCTAGAAGCTGAAGTGCAGCCCCCTTCTCCAGATGGAGCCCTGGAGCTTCTACTAAAACGGCTCCGGTATGCGGGACTGACATCTCCGAACCACAGGAGGGGGGAGGGGGGAGGAGCACTGGAACACGGCAGCTCCAGCCCAGTTTCCAATTCACCCCGGTCACCAGAAGTCACACCCTCGACCCGCCCTCAGGGCCATCTTGCCACAATCAGCAGTGAAGAATCTGGGCCATTCTGGCAACACCGCAGGCCGGAGAACGCTCCGGACCCCAGACCAGGCCAACAACACTGGGGTGCCAGACGGAGAAGGTACAGCCAGCACGCCTTCTCCAGATGGAGCCCCGGCGACACTGAGCTTCTACTAACACGGCTCCGGGATGCGGGACTGGGACATCTCCAAACCGCGTGACCTTTCGTGATATACAAAATATATGCTCAGGAATGGCTCCGCCACCCCTGAGCGTCCATTATCCCAGAGGCACAGAAACCAATCTCAGAACACAGCGGCTGCTGGCAGATATACCCCTGGACTCTGAACTAAGCTACGGCCCCGTGCAGCCCCAGGAGGGGAAGGGTTTCTGTCCCTCGGCTTTTTCCCCACTGGACAGCATGGCGACCGCCACCGTTCATAACCAACTGGACAGAGAGGTAGGAGTTTGCAGTGATGGGACGGGATGCATGGAGAATCTTGCGATGGGGGAGGCAGAACCGGCCCTGCCTCCTGCCCAAATGAGACCACAGCGGTAGCCCATGGACAGCTCCTCCACTCCTGAACAGCCACAATCCCAGCACCACAGAAACCAATCTCGGAATGCAGCGGCTGCTGGCAGAAATACCTCTGGACTTAATACCAAAATTCCAAATCTGGGTGGCCGCTTTCACGATCGTGCAACATTATTTGCTCTTTGTTACCAACAATAGAAAACATACAACCTAATGATGCCATTCCGACAGGTCTGACTGGAGGGAAAAACTCCAAATACTGATAGTGAGTTTCCTGTCGAAAATTAAATGTAATCAAAGTAAGGAAAGAGAAAAGTGAAAATCATCTGCCACACAGGCAGAGGGGGAGTAGTGGGGGGTAATGCTGGGGTTTTTGGTGGTGGAACATGTGCACTGGTGAAGGGATGGGTGTTTGAGCATAGTATGACTGAGACTCGATCCTAAGAGCCCTGTTAACTGTTCTCATGGTGACTCAATTAAAAAAATAAATTAAAAAACAAACAAAAACAATTTAAAAAATAAAAAGAAGTGCGGCAATTTTTCTAGAGCATAGGATAGAAGACCACAACTGATGCAGCAAGAGAAGAAACACTGTCCAAATTGAATGAGATTTTACAAATAAAGCATGCACTAATTCCCAATATTTCTAATGGAAAACATGAGACTAAGCAAAAATGTTTTAAACTCACAGAACGTAGGCTTGCCTCTGGCTTCCGTCACGGGCCTCCTCCAGAGTGGGGGCAGAGGCCTCCATCCTGTCTGGTTCCTGCGGTCTCCAGGACTGACCTGTCCCTCTGGAGGGCCACACCACAGCTCCTGAAGGCCAAGGCTGCTTACATGCAGCATATGAGCGTCCCACCCAACAGATTACACACAGCTCACAGGATGCTCCCTGCTGTTCAGTGAGGACTGGCAGAGAAGAGAGAGCAACCTCTGGCCTAATCCCTCAGCATCTTGCAGGGGTCCTAACTGCAGACACACCCCAGCCAGAACACTAAAAAACCCACGGCGAAAATATGTAGAATCCCACCAAGTTCAATGAGCAGAAACATTATCACTGACAACGAGAGCAACACCAAACAGCTCAGCAAATCATCAGACAACGCCTTTAGTGACGCGGTGATAAGAATATGCAGTGAGCTCAGAGATAGCCAGTCAGCAAAGTCCAAGAAAGTATGAGCTAACACAGTGAAATACTTCTCAAGTCTTAAGAAAAGATCAAGGGCTAGAGCGATAGCACAATGGGTAGGGTGTTTGCCTTGCACGCGACTGACCCAGGTTTGATTCCCAGCATCCCATATGGTCCCCTGAGCACCGCCAGAAGTAATTCCTGAGTGCAGAGCCAGGAATAACCCCTGTGCATCACCAGGTGTGACAAGGAAAGAAAAGAAAAAAAAGAAAAGAAAAGAAAAGAAAAGAAAAAAAAGAAAAGAAAAGAAAAGAAAAGAAAAGAAAAGAAAAGAAAAGAAAAGAAAAGAAAAGAAAAGAAAAGAAAAGAAAAGGAAAGAAAGGAAAAGGAAAGAAAAAGAAATGAAAGAAAAAGGAAAGAAAAGGAAATGAAAGGAAAAGGAAAGAAAAGAAAAGAAAAGAAAAGAGAAGAGAAGAAAAGAAAAGAAAAGAAAAGAAAAGGAAAGGAAAGGAAAGAAAAGAAAGGAAAAGGAAAGAAAAAGAAATGAAAGGAAAAGGAAAGAAAAGGAAATGAAAGGAAAAGGAAAGAAAAGAAAAGAAAAGAAAAGAGAAGAGAAGAAAAGAAAAGATCAAGTCATACAATTTGCTGAAATATGGATAAGTCTGGGGAATATCATGTTGAGTGAAGTCAGTCAGAGGGAAAGGAGCAGACTCGGAAAGATCTCTCTCCTATGTGAGACACCAGAAAACCTTAACAGGGGAATACCGAATGCCCTGGCAATAGAAACTAAGAACAGAAGAACTGGTGTTCAGTACAGAGTTTGCTCTGGGAATGGGGTGGGGAATAAGTTAGGGAAGGGAGCCCAGGGCTTGGGCGGGGGAAGTGCCTGCCACAGAAGTGGGCTGGCGGGTGGGAGGGAAATCGGGGACGTTGGTGGGGGACTGATGAAGGCTTTGGTGTTGGAACAGTATATGCCTGAAATTCAATCATCAGTCTCTGTAACTCTATAATTCACAGTGATTCGGTAAAAAAATCATAAAAATACCATATCCCTCCAAGAAGAAAGAAAATATGAGTCAGAATGAGAAAAAAAAAACTACAGTCAGAAATGGCAGAAGCTAAGAGCATACTAGGTGGTATTAAAAACTCAGTAGAAATTGCAACAGCAGAATAACAGCAGTTCAGCAAGCATCAAGGAATGAGACCCAAGACGAGAAGGAAGAAACTACTGGGAAACAACAGAAGGTGAAAATAGCCCAAAAAGAAAAGAACAGCATAGCTGAGAACTGTACGATGAGTCCAAGAGGAAGATGTAATAATTATCAGAGCCCCTGAGGAACAGGGAAGCAAACGTGATAAAGAAACAATCAGGAAATCTTCGATCAGAATCCCCCACCTTTGAGGAGTACAGACCCCCAGACCCAAGAGGCAGGAAGGGTTCCAGAAAAAACAGACCCAACAAGGAAAACTCCAAGACACATTGTAATCAAAATAACAAAATCCGATGATAGAGACCAAATATTGCAGGTATTAAGTCAAAAAAAACTCACAGACAAAGGTAATTTCATAAGATGTACAGCAGATCAATTGAATGAAATTCTGCAGCATATGATCCACACAGAAACCCAACAGAATGGCCCCTCATCAAGAATTCCCTACTCCGCTAGATTATCCTTCAGACTGGAACAATAAAGAGCTTCACAAATAGATGACAACTTAGGAAATTCATAACCGTGAGGCCAGTTTTTCAAGAGGCGTTTAAAGAGCTCTTTTAAAGATCAGGAGAAACCTCCCAACAGGTGGCCTTGAGCATGACATCACAGATGGTGCGTAGTTGTTCTCTAGCAGATTAAGAAAAGTTAAAAACATGTAGAAACCAATCACCTCAATCTGACTTTTATTTACTTATTTTCTGATAAGTACATTTGCTATTTCTTTTTTTGGAACAAGTAATGTGAAATAACTGTATTTCCTATAAATCTGGGGGTAGAAGGGAACCCGGGACATTGGAAGTGGGGTTGGTATTGGAATGTCACACGCCTCAAACAACTCTTTCATGACAACTTGACCACTGCCATCCCATTGCTCATCAATTTGCTCAAGTGGGCACCATTGTGAGACTTGTTGTTACTGTTTTTGGCATATCGAATACGCCACGGGGAGCTTGTCAGGCTCTGCTGTGTGGGCGAGATACTCTCGGTAGCTTGCCAGGCTCTCCGAGAGGGGCAGAGGAATCGAACCCGGGTCTACCTGCAAACGCCCTACCTGCTGGGCTATCGCTCCAGCCCAACTTAAACACAATGCTTGAAAAATAATTTAAACATTTTTTTAAAGTACGAATGTAAAGAAAAAATAAGAAATACACTTTCAGGAGAAAAAAAAACCACAGAACAACCTTATTTCTCCCAGTGATTTGCAGTTATTCTTACTGCCCCAATAAGTGCACAAGTGAAGACTGACTGAATACAAAGGGGACAACTGCCCGTGCAGAAATTGAGATTCATTCATTCCCATTTAGCAAAATATCTTTCCCCCATGTTAGGCCACAGCCAGTGGTGCTCTGGATCTGACCGGACAGTGTTCAGGGAATGGATGCCCGGCACAAGGCTGACCGTCCAGGAAGCAAACAGGGCTCACAGTGTCGGCCTGCCTCGGCCCCACTCGCCTCTCTCAGGCCGGAGCCATCACACAGCTGGGGGGCTTGCCCTACCCAGGCTCGACTCCGGATGCCACATATACTCAGCATCCCAAGCCTGCCAGGAGGAGCCCTGAGTATCACCAGGTTTGGACCAAAACAAACAAAAAGAAAAGAATAAAGAAGACACATTTGCTTGGTGGCCAGAGTGATCGCACAGCAGGAAGGGCGTTTGCCTCGCACGCGGCCAACCCGGGTTCGATTCCCAGCATCCCATATGGTCCCCTGAGCACCGCCAGGAGTAATTCTTGAGTGCAGAGCCAGGAGTAACCCCTGAGCATTGCCGGGTGTGACCCAAAAAGAAAAAAAAAATTTAAAAAAAGAAAATGGGGGCTGGAGCGATAGCACAGCGGGTAGGGCGTTTGCCTTGCATGCGGCCGACCCTAGTTCTAATCCCAGCATCCCATATGGTCCCCTGAGCACCGCCAGGGGCAATTCCTGAGTGAAGAGCCAGGAGTAACCCCTGTGCATCGCCGGGTGTGACCCAAAAACAAAAAAAAAAAAAAGAAAGAAAGAAAATGCATTTTCTACATGACTTCAGACATAAGCGACATAACAAGGATGTGCATTTCTCTACCAACCCTGGGTGCTGTCACTGACAGTCCAATGCCCATTGTCATGGTTCTTACAAAAGTAAGAGAAATCTTACTTTAAATAAAATTGAAATGAAACTATTAACTTCATTTTTTTGGTTTTTGGGTCACACCCAGTGATGCTCAGGGCTTAGGCCTGACTCTGCACTCGGCAATCACTCCTGGCAGTGCTCAAGGACCATGTGAGTCGCTGACGCTCGAATCCAAGTCAGCCACGGACAAGACAAGCGCCTTACCCACATCCTAGCACTCTGCCCCCGTCCAGTTTTTAAGTGCACAAGTAAGGCCTCCTATAGTGGGAGTGTTACTCAAAGTGTCCAGGCAGCTCGGTCAGCAACGCGGAGATTCTCTGTGGGTGGAGAACCTCTGAGAGAACTTACCTGTCAGATCCCGCATAGCTCCATCCCAAGAGCCAGGGTGCTGTGAGGGAGCCGGAGCCTCGGCTGAGCCCGCGGGCAGCCACCCCCTCCCGCCCGCCCTCGTCCCCTAACGCACCGTCAGCCAGGATGAGATCTGCCCGCAGGTCTGTGCTACGTGTTTTGACAGTCTATCACTCGGGGGAATATGAAAACTTTTCCGCTGAATTTGGTTGTGATTTATTGAGACCTCTTCAGTAAAACTATCACTTTGTGGGGAAAGATCAGGGCAAATGCTTATTCACAAAAACCAAAGTGAAAAAGTAAGTAAACAAAATCACATGACAGGAGTAAAATTAGAACCAAAAATTCAAATATTGATCTATGCGGATGGAGGTAAGCCAGACAAATTAGGAAAAATAAGAATTCAAAAATATCAATTTATCATTAGCGGTAGAGCATCTGAAACATTAAGGTATCATCTTAGTGCTTCTCCATGGCGACATCGTCAATACACTCTTTTAACTTATCAACAAATGATTATCAAAATCAGCTCTATTTTATATAACTACTTATTTTAAAGTGACGTGGTCACGTAATATTTTTTAGAATTTTAAGGTGTTAGGAGAAAAATTAAAATAAATATCTCCTACTTCCATTTTCAGTAACCTTTTCTGGAAGTAAAAGTTAAATGTATTTTGATTTTCATTATAGAAATCTGGGGAGGATTATACAAGAATTTTTTTAAAAATACACAGCTATATTTATTTTATATAAATGGTTTTTTATACAAAATTTATAGTAAGAATCCACATATACCTCATTTTTCCTCCTAAAAGTTTACACTGATATTCACATGAATAATGTATAAAAATAATTCTTTTTCCACAATCTCAGCATTTTTGTAAATTGTAAAGCATATACCTTAAAGTGAATATTATTTCATATACAATTATCCATAACAGTAAAATTTGATCATATATTTCCCCATGTTATTCTTGACTTTGGAAGTACTTACCTTAGTTGCATAGTTGTTGAATTTCAGGCTTGGGCACCAATATGGAACTAGTAGTAATGGACTTTGTAACATTCATTGTGTAGAAGGCATAACTATATAATCCAATTTCCAGCACCTTAGCTGTATTGAAACTAGCATGGATAATTTTTAAAAATATATTTCAAACTAATACATTAAGTGATCACAAATTTTAGAAAAATATTTTTGTTCTACTTATATTCCTTTGTTCAAATTATGTGTTTTAAACATGTAAATATTTTTCATGCCCACAAATAACTTGGAGATGTTTACCAGCTCTATACTATATTCCCCCCAATGAATTCATACTCTCCAACCGTCAATGAGGAAACTTATCTTCTCTGGCATTAACAGAGAAAAAATTAAACAATTTCTTACCTGAAACACTTGAACTTCTTCAACAATTCTTAAAATTTCTTAAAAATTCTACCAAGTGGAAACTAAAAACTTCGTCACACCCAAGAAGGAAATGTTAGTTTTGGACCCCGGTGCAAGCTGTAGCTTCTTAGCAGAGAGTTTTCCCACTGCAAAACAGTTGTGGGCACAGCCTAGTTATAGCCTCAAAACAGCTGAGCTGTGGTATATTCATTTACACCTACTGTGCAATAAATGAGAAGCCAGAGGCCACGTGCAGGGCACATAACTTATTCCTTCAATATAAAGCAGGTTTTACACTTGCTAGCAAAACTATTTAAGGTATGACGTCTGAGAATGTGCAACGTGACAAACAAGTTAAATAGACTAAAATGTCATTGTATAATCAGCTTACCCAGGTGTCCAGAATACCCATGGTACATAGTGAAACAAAAAATCACCTAGACTTAGAGACTTTTTAATAGAGGAGAAATTGTCAATGAATACAATTATCAAGACAATATTTAATTGTGAAAAGTCAACATTGCCACACCAACTTTGTGGAAGTAAGAGTTGCCGCTAGCAGAGAGATCATGCAATGCTCATTTCTATTCCATAGGGCATTCGTGATTCTGGTCTGCTTTTTAAGAGTGCTATCTCAGGAAGGAAAAAGTAAATAGTCATAACTCCATTCATTTAAATGTCCCTTTCATTTGTGAGGGAGGAGGTGCTAAGAACACTGTATCAGCCGGGCATTAATGACACCATACATCACTGATAGCTTTATCTGCAGTGGCCGTCAAAGAGGCGTCCAGGCAGCGACTGGCCCTGGGGAAGGCCCTGCTAAGGAAGAGCCTTTATAGAACAAATAAGGAAGCCAGCCAGCAAACAGTCCAGAACTCCTGCTTACCGCTGGGAAACCCTCAGATGAGCTTTTGATCAGGGCCCCCAAAGCGTAGGCCGCCAGCAGTCACTTTAGTCTAAACTCGCTGCTGCTTTCTCATCTGCACTTCCTCAGTTGACTTCACCAATCAGTCAACTACACCCAAGTCCTTAGCTCAGAGTATGCTTGGGAAGCAATTTAAATAGGACAGTGGGGAAGACGCTTGCCGTGTCCACTACTGACCCAGGCACCCACAAGGTCCCTGAGCACCATCAGATGTGGCCCCAACAACAGAACTACACCAACTTTAAGAAGGCAGGACCACCAGGTCAATGATGGTTGGCAGCTGCCTCATGGGCTGGGGGGGGGGGGGGAAGGCGGCTGGGATGGAGAAGGGACCACTAAGTCAGGGATGGTTGGAGGGATCGCCCGGGATGGGAGATGTGTGCTGAGCGTAGGTAAAGGACCAGACCTGACGGCCTCTCAATGTCTGTATTGCAAAACATGATGTCCAAACGAGAGCAAGAGAGTCTGGGGGAAACTGTCTGCCACAGAGGCAGGGGTGGGGTTGGGGGATGGTGGGGGGGGGACACTGGGGACATCGGTGGTGGGGAATGTGCACTGGTGGAGGGACGGGTGTTGGATCTTAGTATGACTGAAACTCACACGTGACAGCTTTGTAACTGCATCTCACGGGGATTCAATACAAAATAAAAGTAGAGAAGTGAATGAAAATCAGAAAGAAGGCCGTGCAGGAGCCAGGAGCGAGGGCGGGGGGCCGGGCGCAGACCCCAGTCGCTCAGGTCCCAGGAGCGGCCCCCGCACTGCTGCTCCCAGGACCCCCGCTGAGCTGGGAGGCCACACTCTGCAGCCCACACTGCCCCGACACCCGCCAACACGAGGGTCAGCGCAGCTGGACAGGGCGCTGCACACACCCGCAGCCTGAGTCTGACGCCAAGGAGACAGGCAGCGGGGCGGCCACCGCACAGACACAGGGCAGAGGCCGGGGGTGGGGCGGCCAGGGGTCAGCGGGGGGAACCGCCTCCAGCTCAGGCGGGAGCTTGAGGCCTGCGGCTGCTTTTACTGGGCGGGGCTGCGAGGGGCTCCGAGTGCTGGGGGTCCTTGGCCGGCTCTGTGGGTTGGGCGTCGCTGACTGGGACGGTGCACCCAGCAGTGCTCAGGGGCCGTGAGGAAACGTCCCATCCAACACAGCAAAGCCAGCTCTTGGCTTCTACCCCCCAGCCCAGAAATACTCACTCAGAAGGATAGACGCACATCTCCGTCCATCACGGCGCTTAGCACGACAGCCAAGATGCGGAACAATGCCCAAATACAGATGAACAGATCAAGAAGTTATGGTATATGTACACAGTGGAATACTATACAGCTCTAAGAAATGACAGCACTATGCCATTTTTCCCTGACATGGATGGAGCTAGGTGCTACACTGAGTAAGGCCGGCCAAAGGAAGGGAATGGATAAGAAATTATCTCACTCATCCATAGGACTTAAAGACACGAGCAAGGTCGCAACAAAATGCCAAAAGCAGCACAACAGGAGGATTGATTCACAGCACTGAATCTGGGGACCCCCCCCCCGAAAGGGCGGACCATGGGGAGGGAGTTGGATACGCTGGAAAGAGGTGTCGTATTGGAGTCCGTATGCGTGAGAATGGAACTAGCAGCATTGTAAATCACAATACCTCGATGAATCAAAAACAAGCAAGTGACTCGCGGGCAGAGAGGTCTCACAGGGTGCAGGGCCCTGCCTGCTCGTGGTGGGCCAGGGCTCAGTCCTGGCTCCCACAAACCCCGCCAGGAGTCATCCCAGGCACAGAGCTCCAAGCAGGCGCCGAGCGCAGGAGGTGAGGCCCCAGACCCAACCAAACCGGCAAGTCCATATTTCTCTGTTCCGAGTGCTCGTGAAGAAGCTCGTGCGTGACCAGCCTCTGGAGGGCGGAAACCAATCACGTGGGTGCAGAGCAGCTCGTGAAAAGAGGGTTAGCCAGGCTGGTACCAGGCAAAATAGTTTCCAACTTTTTAAGGTCGTGAAAGAGGTTGGACACAATAAAATAATCATCAAGGTCAATATGTCACGAGGACAGACAGGGAGACGGTGCTCTCCTGGGGCCATCTCAATCTCAGACTACAGTGCTCAGGCCGGATCAGTCTTTCCTGTCCCTAGCAGGGTCCTAGTCTCATCATTACTTTTGGATCATGACAGCATTTGTCTATGATCAAGCTCTTAACTTATAGTTAAGAATTAGGCACCTTGGCCAGGCCCATCTCGATGCCAGGGTAGCACATAACTCACCGCTTGCCCTGGATCCATCCCATCCCTCGTTGCGACCCTGCTTTTGGAATGCTAGGAACTGAGGGCAACTGAGGCTTAAGTGGAGAAAGCAGATGCCCGGGAGGGAATAATATTCGAGGCCAATTAAATCCCAAGTTACAAAAGCAAAATATTGTCTTCTTGTGTCCATACAAAAAGGACATTGCTTTAAAGTAAATTATTCAAAAGGCACAAGAAGGGGAGAAAGGCAAATTAACTTATATAATATAAATTCAGTATCCTAGGAAGGTCTGACCTTACAAATTAGCAGAGTCAGATTAAGGGAAAGCCTCGGATTAACTCTTTTGGGGAAGAGAGCATGGAGAAGTGATTATAGCTAAACAAAGGGATGGGAGAGAGTCGGGAACACCTTGATGGGTGAGACTGGAGTAAGCCTAAACTCCGGGGAAAACCAGGACAAGCGACTCAGGGCAAGGAGGGAGAGGACAAAGTAATGTCATTCTACAAACATTCATCATCATAATACTTCTAAGGGAAGAAATGTCTCTCCTAAAATGACCTGTGACAGTTAACCGAAATCACAGGTGTGTGCCTGAACAGTGAGTGAGACTCAAGCCCAGGGTGTGGGTGGCGGTAGAGCCCGTGCACCGCCCGGTGAGGGGCCGAGCTCCTGACAGGACAGTCCTGGCCCGGGAAGAGCTCAGGGTAGAGTCCTGCCCCGCAGGCGTGGGGCTGTGGGACTGAACGTCTGATCCCTCGCACCGCCCACATGCCAGTGACATCACGGTGACTCTGTGACCCTCAGCGCCACAGCCAACGTGTGCAATCCCCAGTGTGCCACAACACAGTGTGCATAACTTCAACCCAAGGACATGAGTCCTGGTGAGCACAAGTGTGCAAGAGCCATAATGAAGCGTGTCACACACACAGGCGTCACAGGAAGAACAAATAGCAGACAAGTGAAGGAGAGGAAGTGAGCGCATGGGTCCCCTGAGAGCCACACGGTCTTCTCTCCGACCCCCACGGAGATGTCCCACCCTCTCCACCTTCTGAGCTGCGTGGCGGCATATACAGCTTAGTGACAGCTAGAGGGGACTTAAAACAAAGATTCCCCCTCAGCACAGCAGGAACACAGCAAACCCGGAGGGGAAGGTGCGTCAGACGCCCACCGGGCTCCGTGAGTCCAAATAGCCACATTTGGAATCATGACTGGAAGGTTCTACCAGTACCACGGGCTCTGTAAATGCCCAGAGGATGTCCAGTGGCTCCAGATGAGGATGTTTGATGAGCTCAAAGGTCGTCAGCAAAGTACAAGAACTGAAGAGTCGAAATGAGGAAGCTACAAGCAGGGCGACAGAATCGGGAGTAAGGCTGGTGACACAACAGACCCAAACCGGGGTCTGAGCAGCAGAACCGCAGAGCCTGAGGGAAGGCGCTCCCAGAGGAGGCGTAAGAAGCCTCTAGAACACAGCGAAAGGAGGAAAACCGTGTTCCAGTGAACAGCGGCCAGAGGGCTGGGGAGAGCTCAGGAGGGACAAGGTGCGAACCATCAGGATCCCTAAGAAGCAGGAAGCAGACTGGGTGAAGAGCCGCCAGCCAAAGAAATCCCAGCCGGGAGTTCCCAGAGGGAGGAGTGCAGGCGCTCTCCTGCACAGGGGAGCACGCAGGGTCCCAGCAAGGACAGGCCCAGACATGGGGCCGTGGGCCACACTCTCGCCGCCACCGTCCTCCAGCTGGACTGCCCAGTAGAATGTTCTGGAGTTTCTGGAGTGACGGCTCCAGACTCCACAGCACTGACACCCCACCACACCCTCGGACAAGCCCCTGACTGTCCTCGTCGTGAGAGGCAACAGTTTTCGTGAATTCTCTCCTATGGAAATGCTTTGACCATTCCGTTATCCATTGAATGATAACAAGCACTAGAAAATAAGTTACTGGGGGCGTGCCATGGGGGCAGGCCTGAGAGGAGGTCGGGAAGACGGAGAAACAATGGAGCGAAGGTGACAGTGGTGGTGGGATTGGGGCTGGAATGTTGAATGCCCGGAACTAATCGTCCCCAACAGCTTCGTAAACCACAGCGCTTAAATAAAGGGAGCAAAAACGAAAGAGGGAAAAATACCGTCCCAGGTAGAGAAACTCAATAACTCAATATCATCAGAATGACAAAAGCCAAAGCCAATGGCAAAATATTGAACGCCAAAAAAAAAAAAAAAGGAAAAAAAGGAAGTTACGTGTCAAGAAGATCCCGTAATAGAAATAAATACCAGGAGGTTGACTCCATGGCTTGGCGGCTGGCCTCACATTCTGGGGAAAGGGCAACTCAGAGAAGGGATCACCAACTATAATGTAGTAGAAGGCCATATGGGGGAAGGGAGTTGCGGGCTGAATGAGGGCTAGAGACTGAGCACAGTGGCCACTCAACACCTTTATTGCAAACCTCAACAGCTAATTAGAGAGAGAGAACGGAAGGGAATGCCCTGCCACAGTGGCAGGGTGGGGTGGGGGGAGATGGGATTGGGGAGGGTGGGAGGGATGCTGGGTTTGCTGGTGGTGGAGAATGGGCACTGGTGAAGGGATGGGTTCTTGAACTTTGTATGAGGGAAACATGAGCACAAAAGTGTATAAATCTGTAACTGTACCCTCACGGTGATTCACTAATTAAAAATAAATAAATTTATTTAAAAAAGAAGAAGATCCCGAAAGATTCATAGCAGATCCGTCAGGCCTGTCTCTGCAGGGAGACAGGAACTGTGGGTTGAGCTCAGGATTTGCTCAGGAGGCGAATGTAAAGTTCACCTTCCTTTAGTAGAACTTAGCAAGAGGCTGGTTGGAGTTTTTTGTTTGATTCTTTGCCATTTTATTGAGATACTGGGCTTTACCATCCCGCCAGTCACACTTCCCGTGCCTCTGTCGGTCCCACGGCCACTCGTCTCCAGAGTGGTCACTTGGCACCGCCCGGTAGACCATCCCTGCCCACCGGCTCTCTCCAGCCCCTAAGATGTCTCAATTATAGGAAGGAGGCTCTTCTGAAAGGTCGCTTTCTCAAAAAAAAAAAAATGTAATGTGTTGTCTTTGAAACGTAATTGTTACCATATAATCAACAAATATAAGGTAAAGGTTTGTCTGTTCTGAAGCAGCATTCCAATTTTCCTCAGCCAGCTCCTTCAGAACCAAGAATTCAAGTAAGTCTTTGGCAAAAATGAGACACTTAAGCTACTTGGCTTCTTCAAACAGTGAGGAAACCGATTATCAACTCAAGGACTAAGAAAGGAAAAGAGAGGTGAGTGGGCAAACAGCCGTGCAGTATCAGGAGGCTGAAATATCACGTTTCAGGAGATTTCTAGATATTTTAGAGTAGGTCCAATGCTAGTGATCTATCAGCTGATCCCTTACTAACAAAATGCAAGAAACATTACAAATTAATCACAATACAACTCGTAGGATGATCAAAGTCTAAAAGTCCATAGTTAAAAATAAATTTATTTATATTAAAATACTCATCTGCCCTGGGTTATTTTTCCTTCAATAAGCACATATTGGTTATTAATTTGGGGGGACACACACAGCGTTATTTAGGGCTTACTCCCAGATCTGCACTCAGGGTCACTGAGGACAGAAAAATCAAGTGCTTTAAAAAACGTCAGTTTTATAACACGGCTCCGGGGTTCGGGACTGGGACACACCTTTTCTAAAACCTGAAAACATACCATCTTTCAATGGAAAACTAATTATCAAATGCTTCCATAATAGGGTTATCTTGTTTGGGGGTATAACTCCCACAACAACAGTGAGTTTTGTGTTGAAATATGGAACGTAATCAAGGTGAAGAGAAAATGAAGTGAAATTCATCAGTTATACAGTTGGGGTGGGGGCGGGGATATACTGGGGATTTTGGTGGTGGAATATGGGCACTGGTGAAGGGATGGTGTTTGAATACGGTATAACTGAGACATAAACCTGAGAACTCTGTAACTTTCCACATGGTGATAAAAATAAAATTTAAAAAAAACAGTAAAATAAGATAAAGAAATAAAGTAATAAATTCTAAAAAATAAAAAAATAAAAAAATAATTTTAAAAAGCTTTTAAAAAAAAGTCAGTTTTAGCACATTATTCACAACAAACAACACAAAGTAAATTATTTTGGCTCTGCTTTGGGGCAGGGGTTGGAGTGGGGATGGACACACCCAAAGTGTGGTGGCGGGAAGGTGTGATGGTGGTGGGGTTGGTGTTTGGATATTAAGTGGGAACAAATACTGGGAACTACTTTATAAAAACAAAATTTTAAAAAATAGAAAAGTGAAAATGTCTCTCCAAGAAAAACAATAAGCCTCGAAGTCACATTTTCCTCATCCCTTTTCATCCGAGAGCGGCATCAGCCCTGCCTGAAGTCTGGGCCCTCTCACACCCTCAGAGGCACCAGCACCCCCAGGGGCACGGGCACGCATGTATGCATGTGTGTGCACATGCGTGCATGTGTGAGTGTGTATGTGCGTGAGTATGTGTGTGTGTCTGTGTATAGTATGAGTGTGTGTGTCTGTGCGTCTGTATGTGTGTCTCTGTGTGTCTCTGTGTGTGTCGCTGTGTGTGTCTCTGTGTATATGTGTGTGCACGTGTGTGCATGTGTGAGTGTGTATGTGCGTGAGTATGTGTGTGTGTCTGCGTCTGTGTGTGTGAGTGTGTGTGTCTGTGTGTATGAGTGTGTGTGTCTGTGCATCTGTATGTGTCGCTGTGTGTGTCTGTGTGTGTCTGTCTGTGTGTGTGTATGTGTGTGCGCACACCTTCCTCCGCCCTCTCTCCCCTTGGAGCAGCAGAAGGGCCGTGGCGTCTGCAGTACCTTTCCGGGGCCCATAGGGAGGGCGGCTTCTCCGTGCCCCCCACCCGGCCCTCTGCAGACCTGCCCCCGTGACACTGCTCTGTCGGGGAGACAATGCCAATACCTCGTCTGTCAGGCCCCGATCAGGAAGCCACGGGCTCTGGGCCCTATTTCTCTATCGCACACAATGCGTGGTGTCAACGCTTGATAAACATGAAATCACATTTTCAAAGGTTAAGAACAAGTGTCAGTCAGTCAAAAGTGGGTGACCATCCTGAGGGTCTCACTGGCTGACCTTGAACTCTGCCACGACCCTGAGGTCGACGCCGTGTCAGTAGGAAGGAATTCCTCAGAGATTAACGGTGAGCTCGCGTCTCTGACTCTGAGACTGACGCTAGAAACGGTATTTAAGTGCCCTTTTCAGACTCCTCCCTGGCGAGTCCCCACCCAGTGCTCTCCGGGGACCAGTCCTCCTTTCATCAAATTGGTGCGATGAGCCAACAATTTTCATGAACTTGATGCTAATAGGAGTGAATTCTTGCATATGTACAGTACAGTGAAATTTAAGGTTTCAATAAAGTCTCTTTATGAGCGGGGTGAAGGTAGCCCGAAACAAGGAAACGGTCACAGACGCCATCTCCTCCTCTAGTGCTGAAAGCACTGGGAGAAAGTTAACAGAGTCACGCACACACTCCAAAGGCCGGAGAGATTTGTGATGTTCACCTTTTACCATATTGTACATCATTTAAAAATATTTGGTTTTAGATTTAAGTCTCACAGTTATGTCACGTGAATACATTAATTCTATTCAAGGACTGTCAATGTTCATCATTAATACCAAAACTGAGGGGTTAAGTATGACCCAAGCCATGCTACAGTACTTGGACTGCAGAAAGTACCGTGTCTAATGACTCCCAAATGCAGTTAGTTCCTGAGGCAAGGGAGTGGAGTTGGCTGATTTTTACTTACTGGTTTGTTTGACTTTGCCAATCTGATAAATAAAAAAAGACAGAAAAAAATTAACTTACATGTTCTTTCCTCAATTACTCAAATATCAAAATTAGAAGCGATCAAAAAGATTTTTTTATTTTTTATTTTTTATCAAAGATACTTTAAACCCATGCCCCAGATCCGTTGCAAACTCAGATGATCATAGTGAATATCTTCCTTTATCCCTTTTCAGAATATTAAAAAAGTCAGCTTCTCTCTGCCCTCTCCGGGATGCACAGTAGGCGTAAGACCATAAAACATCTTATAACTTTTTCAAATATGACTTAAGAGAAGGAGGCAGCTGAGTATTCTGTAGAAAACAGTCGCCGATACAGGCCGTTGGGTCTGTGGGTCTGTGAGGTTGGGTTTCAGATGTTTTCAGCCACTGGGCGCTCCGTGTCTGTCTCTAGGTAAACTGTGCGTGACAATGACACGGGCAGCTTTATTTCTGTTTCGCATACTCAGATCTCTGGCCGTTTGCGTTTCCAACCTGGATAATCAGATTCAGCCCACTTTGCTGTCCCTGTACGTTCCCTTCCTGCTGTTTTCCAGGAGCGAAGATGGGCACGGAGGGAGGACAGTGCTCCAGCCCACACTCACTCGCTTCAGACCCGCATCAACTTGCGGAGAGACCCATGACAGATCTATTGTTCTGCAGTCCCGGGACATTGCCCCGCTATCTGAACTCATGCAGACGACGCAGGAAGGCCTTTGAATATTTAAGGCGAGGCTCTCGTGGTCCAGCCCAGTGGGAGCCACGGAAAAGGGGAACCTGATTAAATTTAATGTCATTGTCACTTTTCTTCATTGCGAAGAATTATATAGGTAGCCATAGCTACCACACCACTCAGACAGCATGAGCACAGACACTGGCGTCGACGGCTGAATTATTCACTCAAGGAATGTGATTCATTGGACGTGGCTCTTGCAAGATTAAAAGAGTCGTCACTGCATCAAATGCACGTACATAGTCGAAGGGCAAAAGCAGAAGCCTCTCTCCACCACCGGTTAGCCTTGGTCAGGAGATGCCAGGATTATTAATCTTTAGCATAGCCTAGACAGCGAGGCAGGGTCCCTCTCTCTTCATTTTTCCACTTGTAATGTGAGTTCGAGCATTTACGTTTTATCCCAAACCAATCAGGAGTTCAGAATAGATCCTCGTCCCACCTAACCCCTCTCAAGGAGAAAACGACTGACTCGTCCTTAGGTGCTCCCCTGAGGCCTGAAGCATCTCCAGGGGAAGTCAACAAAAGGATCAGTGACTCGGTATCCAGCACCAGCAAGGGGGAATTCTCAGAACACACAATGTTTACCACTAGAAGTCCTTCTCTAGAGAAATGGAATGTTTTCTCAAGTCTCTCTACAGTTTCCTTTGCCCGAGGTAGACATTTTCATCTCTAAGCACGTCACCCAGTGAGGAGAGACACGTCCCCTTGGTTTTCAGGTCAGGTGGCTGACGCTCAAAGCCTCCAGGAGCTCCAAGGCCTCTCGGAGAAGGCCTGCTCTCACTTACCCGTGTGCCTGTTGCTTGTGCTCCTCGTCCTTTTGCCCCTCCCCTCATGCAAGCACTGGCTGTGGCGTCGGAGTCCCCGGGAAGGTGATTGGTGGGTTTTGTAAACTCGGGAGAGAGGTAAGGAGCTTTTGTTCGCAGAATGTGCCCATCGGCTCAGACTCAGTCTCCCCGGACACGTCTGGTGAAGGGGGCCAGGGGTCTGCGGCTCAGCACGCCCCTCCTCACTGGTGCCCTTGCCTGACGTCCGGGGAGCCAGAGGGGCTGTGGGATTTGAACATCACCTGGCCGGGGAGGGAGGAGGCCTCCTGCCGGGGGGGCTCAGAGAAGCCAGTGATGCTGTGACAGTGCTCAGGCCCGAGTGTGGACAGGGCTCCCTGCTGTCCAGGCACAGTGGGTGCCTTTCCAACGCCCTGTGGCCGTGGGAGGGCACAGATGGCCGGAGCCCAGGAAGGGCCAGGGACCAGGCCGGGCGGAGCGAGGCGGGGAGCCCCCACCCGGTGCTGGGGCACGCAGGCCCCTTCTCCCGCCCTCGTCCTGCCCAGCCAGTGTCGGGCCTCCTGGGGCTGGGCCTGCTGCGGGTGAGTGGGGCCGGGCAGGGCACCAGCCAGGCCTCCCCTGCCCTGCCCACTCCACCCGCCTCAGCTCCCGACATCCCTGCAGAGAGGCCTGTGCCCCAGAGTGAGGGGCAGGGCCGGAGAGAGGCTGGCCACTGAGTGCAGGACCAGGAGGAAGCCCTGAGCACCCCCGCTGGGGCCCAGAAACCAGAACCAACAACAACAACAACAACAATAATAATAATAATAAAGTGAAATAATTGTGGCAACTCCCTTTGACTGGATTGCTGGGAATCCCCGTAAGCGCAGGTGTCTGCTGTTCCAGTGGCTCAGAGTCATGGCCGGGAAGGTGGCACAGCAGGCAGGAGCTTTCCTGGCGTGGAGCTGACTGGGTTCGATCCGGACATCAC
Organism: Sorex araneus; assembly: GCF_027595985.1. Taxonomy (NCBI): domain Eukaryota; kingdom Metazoa; phylum Chordata; class Mammalia; order Eulipotyphla; family Soricidae; genus Sorex; species Sorex araneus. The sequence continues at coordinate 214,370,788 of NC_073306.1, forward strand.
TTATGGTCCTCCGAGCACCACCAGGAGATTCTTGATTGCAGATGTGGGACTGAGCCCTGAGCCATGCTGGGATATGGCCCCAAAACAAACCAAAACAACTAAAGTCAAACTTAGCTTTGGCAAGTCGAGAGAGAGTATGGGGAATATTGTCTGCCATAGAGGCGGGGGTGGGGGGGAAGGTGGGGGGGTATACCCGGGATATTGGTGGGGAATGTGCCCTGGTGGAGGGATGGGTGTTTGGTCATTGTGTGACTGTAACCCAAACATGAAAGCTTGTAACTAGCTCATGGTGATTCAATAACATTAAACATAAAATAAGAAAACTTAGTTTTAGCTTTGAGAAAGCTAAGTGTTAGTTACAGTTTTAAAAGCACTCCCCACAGCATGTAGATGGGCGAGTGGGTGTTACCTCCCAGTACACTGAGGGGTAACCCAATTGAGGTGAGACTCCCAGAATCTAACTCTGAGGGAAGTTGTCAGAATGGGAAGGTATTCAGGGCAGGTCTTAAACGAGCTCCTAAGACATTCATCATTTTATCCCATATATTTATATCAATTCAGGCCTGTGGGTGTGTCAGACCTTCGTGGAAAAGTGTTACTTTAAAAAAAAATGAACATCTTAATTTATCATTTTTTAATTGAATCAGCATAAGATACAGGTACAAGGATTTTCACGATTGGGTTTCAGTCAGACAGTGTCCCAGCTAATAACAACCGTGCACACCTCCCACCACCAATGTCCCCAGTTTCCCTCCCGCCTCCACACCCCTCCTAGAACTGTCACTTTAAAAAGCGTGTTTACATGGTGGTGGAGGATGGGCACTGGTAGAGGGATGTGTTTGCGAACATTGTATGAGGGAAAAACAAGCTTGAAAATGTGTGAATCCGTATCTGTACCCTCATGGTGATTCACTAATTAAAGAACAAAATAAATTTTTTAAAAAATTCCCCTTACACTTTATATAAAAAAACAATTTTTAAGTGTGTTTACAGGGCAGAAGAGACAGTACAGTGGGTAAGTGCCCGCACACACCTGACCCGGGTTCGATCCCACGTTCCCCCATGCCCCGACAGGAGTAATTCCTGAGTGCAGCGCCAGGAGTAACCACTGTGCCTCGAGAGGTGTGACCCAAACAAACAAACAAAAGTGTGTACAGAATGACCTCGCTCCTGCGCAGGATATAAAGAGACTCAGTAAGGGACTAAGTGACGCCAGAAGGCGACAGAGCAGGAGACTGACTAGCGGGAAGGTCTCAGCTGGCCTTGGGAGGGGCGTTTCGGGAGAAAGGTCAAGGGAGGGGCCACTGTGGCAAGAATGGGGGGCAGTGGGCACTCCGGGCAGGCCTGGGTGCGGGAAGCAGGCGCAGCGTGTGTGGGACACACCCACGTGCATCAGGTGCTCACGCAACCATGAGTAACCTTGTCACTCCGGGGCTCACGGTGAGCAAATGTAAAAACGTTTAAAGAAAGAGAAACGTATGTGTCTAACATTCTTAGCTACATTCCTAGTAACGTGAGCACCCTAAAGTTGATGGAAAGCCTAGAGACTGGTGTGTTCTGGTTCACACAGAGTGAGGCAGGCGTTCCTGCCAAGTGCGGTGTGTGTTACAGGATCTCGCAGTGTGAGCTCTTGTAAAACCGGTACAACTCATGGCTTTTTCTGCTCTGTAGAAGATTGCCTTCTCTCCCCGGCAAGTATTCTTCTACCTCTCTCCTCTTCTCAAAGTAAGTTAATTTCATTAAAAACTACTTTACATCATTAAAATAAAAAAGAAAGAACTGAAAAACTGATCTAATTTGGGGCTGGAGTGATGGCACAGCGGGGAGGGCATTTGCCTTGCACTCGGCCGACCCGGGTTCAATCCACGGCATCCCATATGGTCCTCTGAGTTACCGCCAGGAGTAATTCCTGAGAGCAGAGCCAGGAGTAACCCCTGAGCATCACCAGGTGTGACCCCAAAAGAAAAAAATTTTAAAAAAAACGGATCTAATTGCTAACACTAACTTAATGCCTTGCATTGAGCTGGAGCATACGGCCAACTGCTTCCTGGGAAAGCCACCCTGCTCGAATTTGGCCACATTTGAAGTTACAGGTCACTACTCCGGTTTGTGTAGCACAGATGGACCTCCAGGAGTGACCCCTGAGCACAGACCCCGGGGCGAGTCCTCAACACAGCCCGTGTGGCCCAGAAACAAAAAAGAATATTAAAAGATGAAGTTGAGGCTGGAGAGACAGTGCAGTGAAGAGCCTTCCACTGGGCTCCCTCGGGCCCATCCCAGCACCCGGCCCAGAGCAGCTTCTGCACACTCGGCTGCCCTCGCAGGGCCGTGGACCCTGAGGCACGCCTTGCGCCTCCCACTGGCCGGGTTCCAGGGCTGGAGCCGGGGCTCCCGTTCAGAACACGCGTGTCCGTCTTGCCGGTGGCAGGCCCCGATCACCAACAGGACCTCGAACATGCTTCTGACTGAATTCTCACCTCTCTGTTGGATTTGCCAATGGAAACGTCAAAAAGAAAATTGAGGCTTTCTTTTCAGTTTAGTACATAGAGATAATTGATGATCTCTGTAGGAATGTCGGAATAGTCACAACTTTGGGAAATGCGGTGGGGATTCCTTCAGCAAGACCCGCAACTATCGCATGGATCCCCTTGGAGATGACCCACCCAAAACGTACGACGACACTAGTGCAAAGACACTAGCGCAAAGACACTAGCGCAAAGACACTAGCGCAAAGACACTAGCGCAAAGACGTCTGTAACCCCGTCCTGACCGCAGGGCTAGTAACAACCACTAACGTGTCAAAAGCGGGGCCCCAAATAGCGCCTTAGAGGACCAGCTGGCAGGCACTTGGGCATGGGTTAGAATCCTCCGTGTCCCGCATGTACTAAGGGGGCCCAGGCAGCTGTGCTGTCCGAGCCTGGACTCTGTCGCACCCAGCACCGGGTGCACCGCAGCCAGCGCTAGTGAGCACGGCAGGGAGGGGGCCGCCCTGCATCCCGACTAGAGGTGTGGCCCCTGGCGAGCGTGTGTGCGGTCTCAGGCCTGCCCACCCCGTGCTCTCCCCACAGCTCTGTGCCACACGCGGACTGAGGGTCCTGGGGCCGGCAGGTGCGGCCCTCGGCGAGCCGGGCCAGTGTGCGAGCGGCCTTCCGTGGGGCCCTCGGCACTCGGCTGAGCGCAGTGACAGACGCTCTCCTCACTCGGGAGGCTCTGGGTTCAACCCCTGTCCCGCCTGCTCCTCAGAGACAGCCGGAGCATCCACAGCTCAAGCACGGCCAGACGGGACCGAAGGAAACAGACCGACAGAAGCGGGCGGGCACCAGAGCGAGGCCCGAGGCAACGGCCTCACAACAACCCCCTGGACAGCATCCAGACGGGGAGGGAGCCCGATACCAGCCACCCAGATTTCAGTTTCATTTATTTATTTGTTTGCTTTTTGGGTCACACCCGGCAATGCACAGGGGTCACTCCTGGCTCTGCACTCAGGAATTACTCCTGGCGGTGCTCAGGGGACCATACGGGATGCTGGGAATCGAACCCGGGTTGGCCACATGCAAGGCAAACGCCCTCCGTGCTGTGCTATCGCTCCAGCCCCAAATCAACTAGATCTTAAATGAACATGTTTTCACACCCCCCCAAAAAAATTATGAAATTAACTCAGGACCCAACAACAGGATTAAACATGGAGCCTCTCTGTGATGCTCCTCAGGGATCCAAAGGTCGAGGCGAGTCTCAGAGACGTCAACGTGAGGAAGCCCCATGCGCACCCGTCTCCAGCCGGAAAACTCTGCCCCCCCCAAGGCGGGGCGGGCTTGCCGTGGAACCCCCCAGGCGGGTTCGCCCTGTGAGCTCACCCACGGATCCAGCTTCGCAGACTCACGACTAAATCGCGAGCTGCAGACCGAGCTGCCGAGATGCGCGGGGACACACAAGTCACTGTGCCCGCCAGGCTGGGGGGAGGGGGAGCGTGGAGGTGCCAGGGAGGCGCCTGGGGCTCGGGTCGGAGGCTGGTGTTGAGGCATCGAAAGCCCAAAGCCCGTCACCATCGCACAGTGAAGAGCCCTGCAAGCTGGGGTGTGGGAATAAAGGTGGAACAAAAGGCAGTGGGGACGGGCAGCCCCCTGCCCTCCCCTCCCCTCCCCTGCCCTCCCCTCTGCAGAGCCTGAAGCCCCACCACACCCGCACCCACGGGCAGCCTCACAGTGTGACAACCTCAGAGAGACCCGGGCAGAGCGGAAACCCACAGACACACCCGTCTTCAGGCTGAGAACTTGAGGTCCTCCTCAGGCAGGGGACAGGCCGGGAATCTTCCCTGTCACACAGACTCAGTCCTCCCAGAGCACGGCACCTCCAAACCCCACAGCACTGACAGCAAATGGGACGGCAAAGCCGCAGAGACGCCCGTTAAGCTCAGCCGGGAAACGGTCACATGGAAGGAAGGCGCAGCCAGCGGCAGGGGGGCGAGGCAAGACCCCAAGGACTGGACAGTCCCACGTGACACCTAACAGCTCTCCAGAGGACTGGGGAAGGAAACTCGTCCATGCAGTGGAATACTATGCAGCTGTTAGGAGAGATGAAGTCATGAAATTTGCTTGTAAGTGGATGGACATGGAGAGAGTCATGCTAGGTAAAATGAGTCAGACAGAGAGGGACAGACAGAAGGACTGCTCTCATTTGTGGAGTGTAGAATAACATAATATGAGACTGACAGCTAAGGACAGTAGAGACAAAGGAATATTGCCCCATAGTTGGAAGCCTGCCTCATGAGCCAGGGGAGAAGGCAGCTGGGATGGAGAAGGGATCACTAAGTCAGTGATGGCTGGAGGGATCACTCGGCATGGGAGACGTGTGCTGAAAGTAGATGATGGACCAAACAGGATGGCCTCTCAGTGCCTGTGTTGCAAGCTATAATGCCCGAAAGTAGAGAGAGAGTCTGGGGAATATTGTCTGCCATGGAGGCAGGGGGAGGGTGGGAAAGGGGGGTATACCCAGGATATTGGTGATGGGAAATGTGCACTGGTGGAGGGATGGGTGTTTGATCATTGTGAGATTGTAACCCAAACAGGAAAGCTTGTAACTATCTCACAGTGATTTTATAAAATAAAAAAATTAAAAATAAATAAATAAAAAGAAACCTAGGGGCTGGAGCAATAGAAAAGCAGGTAAGTAAGGTATTTGCCTTGCACGCGGCTGACCCGGGTTCGATTCCCAGCATCCCATATGGTCCTCTGAGCACTGCCAGGGGTGATTCCTGAGTGCATGAGCCAGAAGTAACCCCTGTGCATTGCCAGGTGTGACCCAAAAAGCAAAAGAAAGAAAGAAAGAAAGAAAGAAAGAAAGAAAGAAAGAAAGAAAGAAAGAAAGAAAGAAAGAAAGAAAGAAAGAAAGAAAGAAACCTAACCGTTCTCACAAGTTTTCTTTCACTGAACTACTTTTGTTATAATTCCACTTACCATTTTGTTGTAACAAACAATAGAAAGTAAATTATTCCCTACCTACTAAGGTAGCTTGCCAGGCTTCGCCATGCGGGCTAGATACTCTCGGCAGCTTGCCCGGCTCTCCGAGAGAGGCAGTACCCACTCGAGCAGATCAATGAGCAACGGGATGACAGTGGCAGTGACCTGCTAAGGAGGAGGGGCGGGGAACTGCCCACGGTAGGGGGCGTCTCACCTGTGGTGGGTTCATGCTGACCCCTCGGATGCCTGTAACTGTATCATGAACGACTTTGTAAACCAGGAGGTTGAAATAAAGCTAGAAAAAATAATAATAGATACTAAGTTGCCTTTTGCAACAAACAGAAGGAGTAAAGATAAGTAAGGGAGAGAGAGAAAGGCACGTGTTGGATAATTTCTCCGATGTGCACAACACGAGAATATAAACTTGATCCAAAATCAATAAATAAATGATACAAACCAGCGGACACTGATAGTAGAACTATAGTTACCTGGAGGGAACGGGGGGAGAGGGAGGGAGGGAGGCGGGTGGGAAACTCTATTCAAAGAATAAATAAATAAAAAGATACCAACTGGCAGGGGAGGCGCATTCAAGGGACACTTGGGTTGCATTCCAGGGGTCTGGGAAGAGCGACCTTTAGAAAGGAAAGCGTTTAGAGAGTAAAGCAGAATTTGGGAGAATTAAAGTCCCCCCCCCCACAACAAACGAGCCTCCCTGCCGCACAGCCCAGTCAGGCTGCAGCCTTGAGAGTGGCGTCACACGCCCTAAGCACAGTTCTGGAAATTAGATTTGTTTCAGCTTTACTCTTGAGAGAGGAGACTGAGAAACAATACATATGAAAAGAAGAATACATAATTTAAAGGTGAGTGATGGAAAGAAATAAACCATCGTTTGCGGCCATGGTTCGACAGATCTGTTTGCTCCAGCGTGACATGATTTTCCTAAAGTCCAGCAAAGGGTCCCGGCAGATCCACCGTGTGGGTGTTGGGGGGTCGGCGAAGGGAGGGCGGGAGGGAAAGACAGGTCAGTTCCGGGGTCCCGCTGGCCCGGCCCGGCCTCGGAGACTTGCCAGAGCAGGCTTGTCGCTCGGCAGAGGAAGTGCGGCAGCAGTGGGCACCTCGGGGCCGAGGGGCCCGTCTGGGCCCCAGGAGGGGGACAGGAGCAGAACGGTCGTGCACTGCTCTCGGGACGGGCCACGTGCCCATCCCCAGGTCAGGGCTGATCTCTCCTGCTAACTTGACAGTAAAATCCAAGCTGTTCACATGGAAAAATGTACGGAGTGATTATTATCTGATGGTGCTTTCATTTTCAAGAAATGCTGTGGTATAAGATCATCGGTTTGGGGCTGGAGTGATAGCACAGCGGGGAGGGCGTTTGCCTTGCACGCGGCCGACCCGGGTTCGATCCCCAGCATCCCATATGGTCCCCTGACACCGCCAGGAGTCATTCCTGAGTGCAGAGCCAGGAGTAACCCCTGTGCATCGCCGGGTGTGACCCAAAAAGCAAAAAAAAAAAAAGATCATCAGGTTATTTTTACAAAAAATAAAATGACTTTTTGTTTTTGGAAGATTAAGTTTCACAGAATGCCAAGTGTTTCCGTAAAGCTCTGAGCCCAGATATCACGGACTGTACCGCGACAGATCCTAAAAACAAAGAAGAAATTTCCAATAATCACACGTATTGAACTGGAAATTCAAGGACTACCAAAGGACATTTTCACTTTATTTTAAAAATAATATCTTCAGGGCAAGGTGCGCTCAGCAGAGCTTCACAGGCTTTGTGATTTTTAGTCCCTCAGAAGTGCAGTTCCTGGAGTTCCTGGAGTTCCAAGATCTCTCTCGACACTCGGAACCGCAGCCCCTCCTGGGCCAGGGAGACAGGACGGTGGGGCCAGCGCTTGCCTCGCCCGGAGCCAGCCTGGGCCCGCCACCGCCCAGACAGGAGTGAGCAAACCCTGAGCAAACCCCAAAATTAACAATCAAAAGCAATCCAAGTCCTCTACTGTGGAGTCGTGGGGCCGGGGGTCTGCTCGGTGCTCGGTGAGGCACCTGGGAGCCTTGAGTCCCCGACACACCCACAAGCTCACTGGGCAAAATCACCCGGATCTCCTTCTCAAACCGGCTGTTTAGAACACTTGCGACTTCACAGCTCGGTGTTTACTTGAATCGTTTCAAAACACCTTTTCTATGAACGAGGCAACTTTTAAGCTGCCCAAGACAGGAGACCACTTCTTGCTCTGCTCTGAAATATCATATCGCCCGTCTCCGCTGATTCCTGGGGGTCCCGTGTGCTCCTAAGCCAGCCGGGGACTAACAGGAGCAGTCGGGAGGCCTCTGGGAGGCAGGAGCCGAGAGCCGTCTGTCACCACCATGCAGAACCTGTTTTGTTCATGGTTTTCCCCCCACCTAGTGGACAGGGAGCGGCATTGTAAATCACAGCTCCCGGCCCGGCCCCAGGCCAGGGAACGCAAGGCGACTCACCAGGGTGTGTGTGAACCTCAGGCTCACAATTAACCCGGCGTCTAGAGGTTGACTCGCTGTTCAAAATTTCGGAGAGAGAATCTGAAACCATCTGCAACTCCAGGAGGAGGATGACGCCACGCGAAGACGCCGTCTTGGAGAGTGGAAAGGACCAGAAGCAGGCGGTCGTTTTTCTGGACAGTCGCCCCTTGTTGACTTGGGGTTTGCGAGTCAGTCGCTTGTACTTCGCTCAGTGACACCCCTGAGAGTTTGCAGCGCCCCTGTTTTCTAAGGCTCCGCCCTCTCAGGACCTCACGGTGGTTTGTAAAAAGTGCCAGGTACTGAAACGTAATCAAAAAAGTTTGTCCATCTATAACTGTGTCTCACAGTGATTCATTAAAAAAAAAAAAATTTTAATTCCCAGTGGGGGGGGAAGAAAGTGCAAAGTATTTATTAAAGGAAAAGTTCTTTTCCCATCCAAAGACATTCCTTAGCGTATAGTATTCCTTCCATGCCTTTCTGGAATGAATGAGTGAATGAAGGAGAACACAAAATGAAGAAAACCTATAAATGTTTTTCTTTATTTATATTTAATAAAATTTTTCTATAATAAGTTTACTAAAATGATGTGACTAAGAGAGTAATTCAGTGAAAGAACACGTCTGTAGGCCTTGGATTCAATCCCAAAGAGGGAAAAATTCTTTGGAAATAGGAAGCTAGAGGAAGGGAGGAAGGGAGTGAGCAGGCCCGGTACGGGCAGGGGCAGGATGGGGCACTGCATGCAGCCCACCCAGGGTCCATCAGGCACCCCCATATGCCCCCCGAACTTCCAGGAGTGTCCCTGAATCGAACCCTGAGCACAACCAAGCCCTGAGTGAGGAAGGAAGGAAGGAAGGAAGGAAGGAAGGAAGGAAGGAAGGAAGGAAGGAAGGAAGGAAGGAAGGAAGGAAGGAAGGGAGGGAGGGAGGGAGGGAGGGAGGGAGGGAGGGAGGGAGGGAGGAATAAAGGGAGGGAGGAAGACAGGGAGGGAGGGAAGGAGGAAGGAAAGAAGGAAGGAAGGGAGGAAGGAAGGAAGGGAGGAAGGAAAGAAGGAAGGAAGGAAGGAAGGAAGGAAGGAAGGAAGGAAGGAAGGAAGGAAGGAAGGAAGGAAGGAAGGGAGGGAGGGAGGGAGGGAGGGAGGGAGGGAGGAATAAAAAGAGGGAGGAAGGGAGGGAGGAAGGCAGGGAGGTAAGGAGAGAGGGAGGGAGGGAGGGAGGAAGGGAGGAAGGAAGGAAAGAAGGAAGGAAGGAAGGAAGGAAGGAAGGAAGGAAGGAAGGAAGGAAGGAAGGAAGGAAGGAAAGAAGGAAGGAAGGAAGGAAGGAAGGAAGGAAGGAAGGAAGGAAGGAAGGAAGGAAGGAAGGAAGGAAGGAAGGAAGGAAGGAAGGGAGGAAGGAAGGGAGGGAGGAAGGGAGGGAGAGAAGTAGGGAGGGAGTGAGGGAGGAGGGAGGGAGGAGGGAGGGAGGGAGGAAGCTAGAGGAAGGGAGGAAGGGAGTGAGCAGGCCCGGCACGGGCAGGGGCAGGATGGGTCACTGGGCGCAGCCCACCCAGGGTCCATCAGGCACCCCCATATGCCCCCCGCACTTCCAGGAGTGTCCCTGAATCGAACCCTGAGCACAACCAAGCCCTGAGTGAGGAAGGAAGGAAGGAAGGGAGGGAGGGAGGAGGGAGGGAGGGAGGGAGGAAGGGAGGGAGGTGGGAGGGAGGGTACATTCCTTCAGTATGGAGGAACATACTGAAGGAATGTACCGTACATAAGTCAGTGCTGTACCACACAAAGCGACAGGAAAATTCAACTTAATGCGACCATTCCAGATAGAATTGCAAATGTAATCGTGTGTGCTTATTATTATCATTATTATTGAATTTGGGGCCACACCCGGCCATGCTCAGGGCTGACTCCTTGCTCTGTGCTCAGGGTCACTCCTGCCGGGGCTCAGTTCCAGGGAGCCTGAGTTGACTGTGTGTCCGGCAGGCACCTTACTACTTGGTCATCTCCCCGCCCCAGACGGCTGCGCTCAGCCGCAGGAATGGGAGCTACGGCGAAGCTGAGCGTGGGAGCACAGTACGCAGTCCCGGGTGATCTTAAGTGAGATATGTATATACGAGCGAGCAGACACATTGGGCTACACTAGCACGCCACAGGGACGGATGGAGACATTACTGGTGCCCGCTCGAGCAAATCGGTGAGCAACGGAATGCCAAGTGAACAAGTGATACACGCAGTCATCTGTTTAATATTCTTTACAATGCCACAAGATGAGCCCTATTTTACTTTTTATATTTTACTTGAGAAAAGTGAAGTACCGAGAGATTGATTGCCCAGAGCAGACAGCAATGAAACGGTGGGGAGTAAAGGAATACCTAAGGCTAAATGCCTAAAGTTCTGAATTTCTCAACAGCAACACTTTATTGCTGACAACAGTATGACAGTCAACACTGGAAAGCAAATATATTAAGTCCACACAAAACTGCTACCCCAATTCCCCAATGCTGTGAAATTCCACTTCAAAACTATGAACTTCATTATCATACATTGTAGGCGTTAATAAATCCTTTAGATTAATTTTACATTTGAGAAAATGAACAGCATAAAAAAAAAGTGCCTTCTTGCAAAATCAGCTTGTTGCTATAGATTAATATGTAGAATGAAAACAGATAAATGACAAGGCTCTGTACCAACTTGCAACAAGAAAACAATGTATTTAATCCAGGATATTAATTTGTGTTTTTCTTCAGAAAGGTTTTTGTGCGTGGTGGGGGAGGAGGTGGTGAACTGTTTATAACCTTTCAAAGACATTGGATTAGAAGGAGATTTACCTTTTTCTTTAAAAACAGCTTGCATGCAAAGGTTTGGAAGTTTCCCAGTTCGGGGTGATAAAAGGTACAGGTTTAGACAAATGTACTCTTCTTCAGGGATGTTTGGAAGTGGATTTAATTAAATAAGTAATGTTAATTTCAAGGTATTCTTGAAGTTTTGAAAGGTCAAAATATCAAACCTGCCATTATAGCACCGGGTGGTAAAATTTAATACCAACCTTTGTAGTATTGGTCATTGTTCTTACCAGCAAGAACATAATCTGCTCAGTTCATGACTATTAGTAAGTTTAGTTCTATCTTTTGTAATGGTGTGATTTTTAGCAATATAATTTAATATAAGGATTATGCATCAATTATCTGTAATTCTGAGAATTCCAGAACTCAGATTACATAAATTTCTTAAACCAGGAAAGATAAAATTTTGACTCTGTTTAGTACCAACTTTTGTAGTATTTAATTTGACACCAACCTGTGTAGTATTTAATTTGACACCAACCTTTGTAGTATCGCTCCATATTCTTACCAACAGGAACGTGATGTCTGCTCAACTTACAATTTTTAGGAAGCTAAGTTCTATTTCTGTAACGGCGTGATTTTTAGCAATATAATTCAATATAAAGGCTATGAGTTAATTCTCTGTAATTCGGAGAATTCTAGAACTCAAATGACGTAAGTTTCTGAGCCAGGGAAGAGGAACCCGTGGCCGAGAAGTGGCCCAGAGGAAAAGCTCCACGTGGACTCGACCACTGACGTCAGAAATAAATCAATAAGCAAGAGGGAAGGAATAAAATGATCCTTTTCACTGCTTTGGTTTTAGAGCTGCAGGCGCTTCTCCTGGCTGTGCCCCGGGGGGCCCGGGGCGTGCGGGGGCCACGGGCCGGGAGGGCCCAGCCCAGCTGTCTCCCACCCAGAGCCCGGCCCCTTGGCTGGACGACTTCTGTGTCCCAGGGCTTGGCCGTTGGCAGAGTCCCAGGCAAGGGGCGCGTCTCTGGGCGCCCAACGAGTGGGGGTTTTGGCTTCCCACTAGATCCCAGTGCCAGGAGAGCCCCCGGGACACCCGCCGGGGATCCGCGACCCCCAAGGCCGAGGGGAAGCGGAGGAGCGGCCTTGCAAAGGCCCCGGACGGCTGTGCGAGTCGTGAGGGATTCTCCCATTTCAGCGGCTCGAAGTGGGGCTCCAGCCAGCGACGGCGCCACCGCGCAGAGCCTGCGGCTGGAGGGACTCGGGGCTGCGGTGCTCCCGGAGGAGGCCAGGTGGGACGCAAGCTCGGGGCAGAGGGCGGCCCCTGAGCACCTGCAGGTGCGGCCCAAGAGCCAGGGAAGAGAAGAGAAAAGATAAAGCTCATGAAGCCGGAATGCAAAACTGTTTCCCAGTCTAAATGGCAACTAACGTCAGATTTATAAGGGGCAGAGAGACGGCAGTGCGGGGTGCTTGCCTTCGACCCCCCAGAACTCCCTGACGACACCAGGAGTGACCCTGAGCACAGGGCCGGGAGTCATTCCTGAGCACAGAGCCGGGAGTCAGCCCTGAGCACAGAGCCAGGAGTCATTCCTGAGCACAGAGCCAGGAGTCAGCCCTGAGCACAGAGCCAGGAGTCATTCCTGAGCACAGAGCTAGGAGTCAGCCCTGAGCACAGAGCCGGGAGTCACTCCTGAGCATAGAGTCGGGAGTCAGCCCTGAACACAGAGCTGGGAGTGAGCTCTGAGAACCGAGCCAGGAGTGAGCACAGAGCCAGGAGTCATCCCTGAGCACAGAGCTAGGAGTCGGCCCTGAGCACAGAGTCGGGAGTCAGCCCTGAGCACTGCCAGGTGTGGCCCCAAAGGAAGAGAAATGAAAGGGCACGGGGGGCCGTGTTGTGCCTGAGCGGGGTTTAGCCGTGCATTCTCGGACCCGGGCATCGCCCTTCTACAAGTTTCCTCAAAATGCCTCTTTAGCTTCGACCGCATTGAAGATCTCTGCTTTGCTTCCCCTGGGAGGGCGCCTCCTCCCACAGTGCTCCGGGCTCAGGGCCGCTCCTGCCCTTCCCGGAGGTGTCCCTGCCGGGAAGCCCAGGCCTGTGGAAGCAAAGGAGGAAGCGCAAGACCCGGACGCCTGGTGTCATTGACTTGACTTTGGCTGGGGGCCAAGGCCCAGTGTGCCCAGGGCTGACCCTGGCGGGGCTCGGGGACACCCAGTGTGCCCAGGGCTGACCCCTGGCGGGGCTCGGGGACACCCACTGTGCCCAGGGCTGACCCTGGCGGGGCTCGGGGACACCCAGTGTGCCCAGGGCTGACCCCTGGCGGGGCTCGGGGACACCCGGGGGCCGGGCTCACTCCTGGTGCCCCCAGGCCGGTGCCCACCTGCGCCCGCTGTGCGACTGCGCGGCCTGACCCTGCTTCCCTTGACTCTCAGTGGGGGGCGGGGTGAAGCCCCCTAGCTGGGCTCAGGCCTGTCACCCGGCACAGTCCCCGACCCCAGCTGACTCTCCCACCTGTTCCCAGGCCCCTCCCGCCCAGGGCCCGCCCCGCCCAGGGCCCTCCCGCCCAGGGCCCACCCCGCCCAGGCCCCGCCCGCCCAGGCCCCGCCCGCCCAGGGCCCGCCCCGCCCAGGCCCCTCCCGCCCAGGCCCCGCCCCGCCCAGGCCCCTCCCGCCCAGGGCCCGCCCCGCCCAGGCCCCTCCCGCCCAGGCCCCGCCCCGCCCAGGGCCCGCCCCGCCCAGGGCCCTCCCGCCCAGGGCCCGCCCCGCCCAGGCCCCTCCCGCCCAGGCCCGCCCCGCCCAGGCCCCGCCCCGCCCAGGGCCCGCCCCGCCCAGGGCCCTCCCGCCCAGGTCCTGCCCCGCCCAGGCCCCGCCCCACCCAGGGCCCGCTCCGCCCAGGCCCCTCCCGCCCAGGCCCCTCCCGCCCAGGTCCCGCCCCACCCAGGCCCCTCCCGCCCAGGGCCCGCCCCGGCCCCTCCCGCCCAGGCCCCTCCCACCCAGGGCTCCTCCCGCCCAGGGCCCGCCCCGCCCAGGGCCCGCCCCGCCCAGGCCCGGCCCGCCGAGGCCCCTCCCGCCCAGGGCCCCTCCCGCCCCAGGCCCCTCCCGCCCAGGCCCCTCCCGCCCAGGGCCCCTCCCGCCCAGGCCCCTCCCGCCCAGGGCCCGCCCCGCCCAGGCCCCTCCCGCCCAGGGCCCGCCCCGCCCAGGCCCCTCCCGCCCAGGGCCCGCCCCGCCAAGGAGCCGCACGTGCAGCCTCGCAGTTGGCTGCTGGGGTCTCGTGTTTTCAACCTGCCGAGTAGCGGCCTGGACCCCTGGGCCCCCACTCCTGGCGCTGAGCCCCGGTGTCTGTCCGCCCGAAACTCCTGGTTCTCCCCCCCCCCCTTCCTTCTCTGCCGGCTCCTCTGCAGACTCTGGGCCAAGAAAGCCCTTTGCTGGGCCCTCTCCTCACCCCTCCGCCAGTGCTCCACACGGGTGAGCCCGGCCCGTGCCTGACCTCCTCCTCCTCCCTTCACTCCGCACGAGTCTCCGGTCCCAACCCTCTCGCCAGTGGCGTGGTCCCGCCGCCCCTCTCCGCTGCCCAGTGCCCGGTGTGACAGTCCGGTATTCTGCAGCTGGACTCCGAGGTTGATTCTGCACCTTAGCCACTGTCCTGGGTACAGCAGCCAAGTAGTGCTGTGCAGAGTCCTTTTGAGAGCGTGTTTTCATGCCCGGGGAAGATACCCGGGAGTGGAATCTCTGGTCGTGTTGGAGTCCGATTCTGGGTTTACTGAGAACTGTTGGTGCCGTTCTCCACAGCCGCCCCGACGGCATCCCCTCCAGCAGGGGGTGGGGCCCTTCTTCACCTCTCACCAACAGACTGTGCCTACTGTTTTTGGTATGTGGCATTCTCTGTTTTTTTTTCACTTTTTTATCTTTATTTTTAATTGTATTGAGTCACCGTGAGATAGTTACAGGCTTTCATGTTTGGGTTACAATCTCACAATGATCAAACACCCATCCCTCCACCAGTGCACATTCCCCACCACCAATATCCCGGGTATACCCCCCTTTCCCACCCTCCCCCTGCCTCCACGGCAGACAATATTCCCCATACTCTCTCTCTACTTTGGGCATTATGGCTTGCAACACAGACACTGAGAGGTCATCATGTTTGGTCCATTCTCTACTTTCGGCACACATCTCCCATCCCGACTGGTTCCTCCAGCCACCATTTTCTTCGGTATGTGGCATTCTCGCTGGTGTAAGATCGTAGATCATTGTATTCTTGATTTGAGTCTCTCTGACAATGAGTGGTTCAGAGCACTTTCTCGAGTGCCTACTCGATGCCTCATTTTAAAATGTTGTGATGCACTGAGCAGCAACTAACACGGCTCCAGGATTCGGGACTGGGACACATCCGAGCCACGGGGGGGCACTGGAGTGGGGTGGCACCAGCCCAAAACTCCAAGTGGTCCCGGCCGCCGGAAGTCACGCCCTCGACCCACCCTCGGCGCCATCTTGCTGCCACAATCCACAGAGAAGCAGCAGGCATTCTGGTGAGCAACGTGGCCCGGACAATGCTCCGGACCCGAATCGGGGCCAGCAACACCGGGGGGCCGGAAGGAGGAGGTGCCGCCAGCACACCTTCTCCAGATGGAGCCCTGGCGACACTGAGCAGCAACTAACACGGCTCCGGGATTCGGGACTGGGACACATCCGAGCCGCGTGGCTGCATTAGCGGCCGCGTGACCTTTTCTAAAACCTGAAAAAACATACAATCTTTGAATGGAAAACTAATTATCAAATGCCTCCTTATTAGGGTTATCTTGTTTGGGGATATAACTCCCACAACAATAGTGAGTTTTGTGTTGAAATATGGAATGTAATCAAGGTGAAGAGAAAATAAAGTGAAATTCATCAGTTATACAGTTGGGGTGGGGGGCGGGGAGTATACCCGGGATTTTGGTGGTGGAATATGGGCACTGGTGAAGGGATGGTGTTTGAATACGGTATAACCGAGACATAAACCTGAGAACTCTGTAACTTTCCACATGGTGATAAAATTTTTTAAAAAATAAAAATAAAAATAAAATGTTGTGATGCAAAGACAACACTAAGAAATGTAAAGGGAACATTCCGGACCCTTGTCATACTTGCAGCCAACCAAGTAGGATCCCTGGCACCCCATAAGGTCCCCTACCCCCCCCAGGAGTGACCCTGAATGCAGAGTTAGGAGTAATCCCTGAGCACTGAGTCAGGAGTAGCCCCTGAGCACTGCCCAAAGCAAACCCAAAGACAGGGCTGGGCGCAGCCTCTGACCATCCCCCCCACCCCTATGTAGCCTCAAAACCAAAATAATTAATAAATAAGTAAATAAATAAAACTTTTACTAAAATTCTGTCCTCCTTTGTTTTAGTGTAACCATTTTATTTAGACACTATTGAAGGAGAGAGGAAGGAAAGAAATTGCAACTGAGCTGGGAAGTGCAGGCCCCAGAAGGCAGGGTGTCCGCAAGCCTGCATTCCCACACCCAGCCCCTGCCCCCGAGAAGCACAGAGGTGACACCCACAAGGCTTGGGTACGACGTGAAGGCTGTCTTACGGGGCAGCCACACAGGGCAGCCGCCCGGCCCTCTGCTCCGGCGTCACCCTGGCGCTGGGTCAGAGCGTGGCGCCCTGTCAGGAACACGCCCCCCAGCCACGCAGAATTGCCCGAGGCGAGAGATCCCAGATAAGCACCGACTGGGGAGGGAGTGAATGAACCGAGTGAGGTGTTGGGGCATTGGAACTTGATTCTGGGCACAAAGGAGTTAGTTACCTGGAATAAATGTCGGAGCCTTTCGCTACAAAGTATCACACCTTGCGTGATTCTTTTCAGACAGAATCACTAGAAAGCAAACCTTTCAAGGACTGCACTGGCATTTGCGTGGGCCTGGGGAGTGGGATTAACTGCAAGGAAGGGGAGGAAGTTCTGAGGGTGAAATAAATGACTCTAAAATAGAACTGGATTGTCCTGCGGGGCAGAGTCGCAGCACAGCGGCCGGCACCTGCCCTGGCCCTGCTGACCCCCACCACGGAGGGTCCCCCAAGCGCTGCCAGGAGTGGCCCCGGGACACAGGGGCAGCAGGGGGCCCTGAGCACCACCAGCGGAGGCCTGAAATGGAAAAAACAATAAACCTTAAAGTTGTTCATAAAAATTACTCTGTTTCCAAGAAGGTGATGGAGCGGGGCCTTAAATGTAGAACTAGCACAAGGTGCAGCCTTTGTTCTCTATTATAGCTTTTTCCTATAAAAATTAGTCTTTGATGGATCAACATGGAAAGTATCCTGCTGAGTGGAATGAGTCAGAAAGAGAGAGACAGACACAGAAAGGTTGCACTCATCTGTGGAATATAAAGTAGCTGAGAGGTACGAACTCGCAACGATGCAACTTCTGGGAGAAATTCCTCTGGACTTTGTTACTAAAACACTAAAATACAGAAATCCAAAACCATGCGGCCGCTATTGTGGCCACACGACCTCATATCTCTTCATTCTCAGCAATGGGAAACAAATTATCAAATGCTTCCTTTCCAGCAGGTCCGACTTTGGGGAGAGGAAACTCCAAACAATAATAGTGAGTTTTTCGTTGACATATTGAATGTAATCAAAGTAAAGTGAAAGTAAAGTGAAATTTATCAGCTACACAGATGGGGTGGGGGGATGGGGGGGTGGGGTGGGGAGAGGTTTACTGGGGTTCTTGGTGGTGGAATATGTGCACTGGTGAAGGGATGAGTGTTCAAGCATTGTGTAACTGAGACTTAAGCCTGAAAGCTTTGCAACTTGCCACATGGTGATTCAATAATAAGTAAATGAATGAATAATTTTTTTTTTTTTTGCTTTTTGGGTCACACCCAGCGATGCTCAGAGGTTACTCCTGGCTCTGCACTCAGGAATTGCTCCTGGCAGTGCTTGGGGGACCATATGGGATGCCGGGGATCGAACCCGGGTCGGCCGCATGCAAGGCAAACGCCCTACCCACTGTGCTATCGCTCCGGGCCTGAATGAATAAATTTTTAAAAAATAAAAAAAAAATTAGTCTTTGAGGGCTGGAGCGATAGCACAGCAGGGAGGGCATTTGCCTCACATGCAGCAGACCCGGGTTTGATTCCCAACAGTCCATATGGTTCCCTGAGCACCGCCAGGAGTAATTCCTGAGTGCAGAGCCAGGACTAACCCCTGTGCATAGCCAGGTGTGACCCAAACAGAAAAAAAATTAGCCTTTGAGATTTTTAAGTAACCGGAAAATTAACTAGTTTAGCAGTTGGCCTTTAAAGCATCGTTTCACATTTCCTTGGCCTTTAAGACTGTGGTCAATTGTGGATACTTGCAGGTCACCTGTAATTTGCCAACAAATTAATCTTTATCTTTAATTTGCCAAGAACCAAAGGCTAAACAGTTAGCTTTTAAAATAAGTCTTTTTGAAAGTGGCTTTTTCTCCTTTACGAATCAGCAGCCACACAGCCTGATTTCTGCTTCCTACATTCGTGTGTGTGTGTGTGTGTGTGTGTGTGTGTGTGTGTGTTTTATTTGGGGGCCACACTGGGAGATGCCAGGGCTCACTCCCGGCTCTGCGCTCAGACGTCAGTCCTGGCAGTGCTCCGTGGAGCCCGTGGGGTGCTGGGGACCAAGGCAGGTGCCCTGCAGCTCGCTGCTGCACATTCCAACGTCTCGAGGCCAAGGCAACAGAGAAGAGCCCGAGAAACAGGCCAGTGGGCGGGTCCCGGCACCCCACGGGCTCCCCGCCTGCCAGCAGTGAGCCCTGGGCAAAGACCGGGGCAAACCCACTTGGTATGGCCCGAAGCACAGCCAGCCAACAGAAGCATCATTAACGGGAGCGAAGCGCCTTGTCCACCTCCCGGGCGTAACGGGACACGCCGGTAGTCTTGCCTCTGAGACTTGCATCAAGCTTGTTTCCTACACCCCTGATCATCCTGTCTTAGTAGCGAAACCTAGAGATATGCTAGAAAAGCAGCTGCCAGGGGCTGGGGGGATAGTGCAGTGGGTAGGGCCTTGCAGGCACTCAAATCCCCAGCATCCCTTCTGGTCCCCTGAGCCCACCTGAAGTGATCCCGGAGCACAGGGTAAGCCCTGAGCACTGCCGGGTGAGGCCCAGCACCCGTACCCCCAAAGAGGAAAGCATCATGTCTTAACCCCCAAAAAGGAAGCATCTCGGTGGGAGGCACCGGCCCCTCCCACCGCTGAGATGTGATCCCGGGGGCCGCACGCATGTGCGGCCTCTCCGCAGCTGTACAAGCGTGAATCCAGACCCAGCAAAACCTCTTTCGGCGTGGGCAACTCCTCGCAGAATGTCTCCAGCCTGAGAACTAAGCCTCAGCCCCGTGCCCGCCCGGGAGGGGAAAGGAATTTCTCTCTCTCGCCTCTTTCTCTCCAGGGATGAAGGGCGTGGTGGCTGCCATATTAAGATGACCACAGATGGGATTTATGACAAAAACTGCAGCAAAAGGACACGAGGGTGCTCTTGGGAAGGTGGGAGGCACCGGCCCCTCCTACCGCCGAGATGTGATCCCGGGGGCCGCACACATGTGCGGCCTCTCCGCAGCTGTACAAGCGTGAATCCAGACCCAGCAAAACCTCTTTCGGTGTGAGCAACTCCTTGCAGAATGTCTCCAGCCTGAGAACTAAGCCTCGGCCCCGTGCCCGCCCAGGAGGGGAAAGGTATTTCTCTCTCTCCCCTCTTTCTCTCCGGGGATGAAGGGCGCGGTGGCCGCCATATTAAGACAACCACAGATTGGGTTTTCAAGCCTGCAATTATCTAATATCTGGAAGAAATCTCCCTGGACTTCTTGTTAAAGTACAGAAATTCAAAACCTTATTTGTCTTCACAGTAGGTCTGAATCTAGTGGGGTACTCCTAACAACAATAGTGAGGTTTGTGTTGAAATATTGAATGTAACCAAAGTAAACAGAATGTAAAATGAAACTTATCAGTTACAAGGTAGGGGGGGTGGGGGCAGGATGGGAGGTGTACTGTGTGGGTTTTTGGTTTTTTTTTTTTTTTTGGTGGTGGTATATGGGCACTGGTGAAGGGATGGTTGTTTCAGCATTGTATAACTGAGACCTAAGCCTGAAAGCATTGTAATCCTCCACACGGTGATTTAATAAAATAAAATAAAATTTAAAAAAAAAAAGGAAGCATCTCATTTCGAAGAGCAGAGTGAGGAGTGAAGCAGACTCCTAAGGCAGTGCTCGTGGGTTAGCCACTGGGCAGCCTTTCCCTCCGAGAAAGCTTCCCGCTGCAGCCGGACCGAGCTGCTCCCTTCAGCCTAGCGGGGCCATAGTCTTGTAGCTTTGTTTTCAAAGCTACTTCATTTAGCAATGCTTTTGTTGGTGTGGTGCCAAGAATATGCTGGAGGCAAGGCCCTAGGGTACGGGGAGAAGCAAGTGCTCCTGTCAGAGACAGGAGCGCCAGGGCGGGCCTCAAGGCACTGCTCGGCGTGTAGGTAATCCCGGTTTGAACCCCCAGCACCAGAGATGGGCTGCGGGCAGTGCCAGGTGTGGTCCTCCTGCACCGCCAGGTGTGGCCCAAAACACAGAAAGGAAAGTGACATCATCTCTCCGGGCTGTCTGCTCTCAGGAAGGCCACATTAGCAGGAGTCAGACTCTCTGGCAGCGAGAACCAGGTTCCCAACCACTTCCCGCTAAGCGGCAACTCGAACCCTTTTTCTCCTTCCCCTGGTGACAGTTGGATGTTCTCCAAACCTTTGAGCCGTCTCCCCGGCCACTAAGTGAATTCTTTTTTAATTCCAAATAAATATTCTGGGCTGTTGGATTATGGTTCTAAGCATTTTAAGAAGTAACACTGGTCTGTCCTTGCTCCTTCTGCAGGAAGCTTAGGTTCCTTGGGTTTCTCCCACCACAGTGCTCCTGAGGCACCCCCAATTCTACAGGTACTCCTAATTCTCTGTGTTTATCTTTAACCCGTCCTGTGTGCTCAGCCCCTGTCTGTTAATCACAAATATCCTCAAATCAGGCCCTGTAACCTGTAGGGCAAATCTTCCCAGGGCTCTGATTTTGTATATGTAAGTGAAATATTGGTTTTCTCTTCTCTTTATGGCCTTTGCATAGTTTAAAGCAATGTCCTTTTTGCATAGACACAGGGAGACAGTTAATGCCATGCTCTTATAACTTGAGAGTTAAATGACTCCAAATAATATTCACTCCTGGGCATCTGTCATATTTACTCGACTTAAGCCTCAGTTGCCCTTAGTCCCTAGCAGCCATAAGGGGGAATCCCAGTGATGGACTTGGATCGACCCAGGGCAGGCCCTGAGCTACCCTGGCATTGGGCAGGGACAGGCTGTGTGCCAGAAGTATAATAAGTTAAGAGCATGGTCATGGAACAAACTGTCATGACCCAAAAAGAAGTGACTGAATAAGGACCCTGTCGGGGGAAGAAAGACTAGCCTGGCCTGAGGACGGTGGTCTGGGCTACACAGTGAGAGGCCCCCGGAAGAGCCAACCTTTGTGCTTAATATATCACACTGTGTTCATACAAAATGACTAGAAATATTCATAAGAATAAGTGTAGTATCATTGTTTAAATGGCTCCTGGCTAAGGAAAGGAGCAACAGCCCCATAGAAGGTTCCGTCCCTGGGCGGGTCTCCTGTTAGGGACCGGTGTGAGAGGGGAGGTTAGATGAGATTTTGTCTTTGAGTAAATGCCCTGGAAGAGCGTCCCCTGAGGGAGGGGCTTCACGTCTGATCACTGTTCGTGGTACTGTTCGCCCACACCTGTGTGTAGTTGCTGCCCCAGCCCTTCAAGATTCCTCTATAACTAATGCTGTGAGACCGGAATAAAGGGCCACTGATAGCCAGCCGGCCTGTGCCCCTGATCCTCCATCCTGATGGAGGCGGGGAGGCGGGGAGAGGCCCCGGCAACGAAACTCAGGTCAACAGAACTTCTGGGAGGAACATCCTGAGACTGATCCACCCTGTGGGTACAGGAAACAGACCTGACAAGACCTTCCCAGACCCTGAGGAGGTTGGACCCTCCCCATGGAGTTCCTCGAACCCTGGAACTCTCCCTTAATCCGATTCACATTAGTGATTCAGCCCCAGAAGACCCCAGAACTTCCCGATCAAGACAACCCGAGAGGAGCTACAAACGCCACCTTGAACAGAGGGAGGGCGCGCGTGTGCTGCCCGGCCCGTGTGCTGCTTGCGCCCGCGTGGCCGAGCACATGTGGTGCCTGAGCACGTACGTCGCCCGCATCCTCAGATGTGGACTTTCATGCTTTCCTGCCTAACGCTGGGGTGTGTGTGTGCAGGGGTCTCTCCGCTCTTGGAGGAGCCTGCGTCCTCTCTTGAGCACTTTACTCTCTCTCTCTCTCTCTCTCTCTCTCTCTCTCTCTCTCTCTCTCTCTCTCTCTCTCTCTCTCTCTCTCTCTCTCTCTCTCTCTCTCCCTCTCTCTCTAACTCTAACTCTCTCCCCCTCCACACCTTCAAAAACCCTCCAAATGAAATCTGTTTTACTTCACTGCTCGTCTACTCCTGAAATTCCCTTCTGCGGGGTGAGACAAGAACCCAGTAACCCGGGTCCCAGGTTGCAGAGGTGGATGGGGAGAAAGTGACCGTCTTTCTCCTCCCTGCTTCACATGAGCCACCCGTGGGGCCACCGACATCACACGCATCGCCGTCGGCCAGCTGAGGGGACGGTGACTGACCCGGAAAGCACCAAGGGGCCCCGGAAAGAGCGACCCTGGACACGATGCATGCATCTCCCACGCACTGCTGTACAACTCCAGGGCAGCGTTAAGGAAGAGAAATATCAGGAGACAAGCAGCTGACTCAGTGCACATTTGCTTTCATCATTGCTGGAACTATCTGGACTTTTTCCTTTTTATTTTGAGTTCCAGGGATCCAACCCAGGGTCTTGTGCACGCCAGGGACAGACACCACCACTGAGCCGTGTACCTAGTTGTCGTCCTAGGAAAAGCAGGGAAATAACCAAATGGAAAAAGGGGCCTCATGCCCTGACTTGCCAGGAGTGATCCCTGAGCACAGAGCCAGGAGTAAGCCCTGAGCATTGCCAGGTGTAGCCCCCATTTTTTTTAATTTATTTATTTTTAATTAGTGAATCACCGTGAGGGTACAGTTACAGATTTATACACTTTTGTGCTTATGCTTCCCTCATACAAAGTTCGGGAACCCATCCCTTCACCAGTGCCCATTCTCCACCACCAGTAAACCCAGCATCCCTCCCACCCTCCCCAATCCCATCTCCCCCCACCCCACCCTGCCACTGTGGCAGGGCATTCCTTTCTGTTCTCTCTCTAATTAGCTGTTGTGGTTTGCAATAAAGGTGTTGAGTGTAGCCCCCATTTTTTTTTTAAGTAAAACATTTTATTTGGAGACTTTTAGGAAGGGGAAGGAGGGAGAGAAAAATGAATATTGTGCTCAGAGGATAACGTGGGTTTCCCCAAAGGCGGAGAGACCCCTACACACCTCCCAGCATTAGATATGGGAGCAAGAAAGTCCACGTCTCAGGGGGAGATGCAGGCGACACGTGTGCTCGGCCACGTGGGCACAAGCAGCGTATGTGCCCCAAAATATTTTAAAATAAAAATGTTAGAGCGAGAGCTATAGCAGAGGGTACCCTCACCTCGCATGCAGAGACCCGGCATCCCCTGCAGCCCCCCGAGCACTGCCAGCCTCATCCCTGAACACAGAGGGGGAGTAACCCGGGAGCACCAGAGGGTGTGGCCCAACAGCCCCCGGAAACTGTGAGGGGGGATGCAACCCCCCCCAACCAGCCTTTGTTTTTCCTGGCCCTACATACTCAAGGGGCAGGGATTGATGTCGGTGGACCCCACGGGGGGCTCATGTGAGTCGGGAGGGGAGAGACAATCACTTTCTTCCGACCCGCCTCTGCCACCCGGGACCCAGGGTTACTGGGTTCTTGGCTCGCTGGCAGAAAAGAATTTCAGGAGTAGACAAGCAGTGAAGTAAATAGATTTTATTTGGAGGCTTTTTGAAGGGAAGGAGGGAGAGAAAAAGTGGGAGCGTGGATGTGTAAACAAACAAAAAAGGGGCACAGGGCAGCGGCGCTCTATCTCTCCCGCAGCGGAGTTCGGTAGTCTCCAGCTGCTTCCCCCACCCCGGGAAGGTTGATGGCGATGACGAGGCAGGCGGAGGAAGGAACGGAGCCAGGCTGGTTGGTCTCAGTTGCAGTTTATTCCATTCCCATCTCCGTTCTCCTGATTCTCCTCCTGCTCCTTCCTCCCCCGGGCTACTTCATTCTCCTCCTCTGGGTCTGGATCTCGATCTGAATCCCCCAGATCTGGCACTGGGACCCCCAGGCCACTCTCTAGTTAAATCCGCCAGCATGAGGGGTCGGGGCTTACACATAGGTGTGGTCACAATCAATAGGGGTAAAGTTCTTTCCCTCAGGGGATGCTGCTTCCAGGACAGATTCTCTTTCAGCAGGACACCCGCCCAAGGGCGGAATCCCATGGGTGTGTTTCTCCTCTCCTTGTCCAACATATAAGTATTCATAATATTAATCATTGTGTATGAATATAGCAAGAGATGCATTAAGCTTATAGAATTGCTCTCCTGGGGTCATCTCGATCTCAGACTACAGTGCTCAGGCCAGATTAGTCTTTCCTATCCCTAGCAGGGCCCTAGTCTCTTCATTGCTTTTGGATCATGGCAGCATTTGTCCATGATCAAGCTCTTAACTTACAGTAAGAATCGTGGCGCTTTGGCCTGGCCCATATTGATGCCAGAGTAACTCACAGCTTGCCCTGGGTCCTTTCAGTCCCTTAACAGAGTCTGGTTAGGGGGAGAAGGTGATAGACCGGTTGGGAAGAAAGCATAGAGAGGAGTTTACAGATAGACGCAGTGGAATGGAAGTGCCTTGGGAGCACTGTGATAAACCTAAGCTTCCCGTGGCAAGGGGAACAGGACATACCAGTGTTGTCTTAAAATGCTTAGAGGTTATTATCAGATAAACCTAAACTCTGTGGCAAGGGAGAAAGGACAAACCAACGATATCCTACAAGTGGAGAGTAAGAGAGTCAGAGTTACACGCTCCAGAGAGAGCGGGGGCTTCTCCAAGGGCGGAGAGAGCCCTACACACACCCCAGCATTAGACACGAAAGCATGGAAGTCCACAACTCAGGAGGCGAGATGCGGGCGACACATGTGCTCGGGCACCACATGTGCTCGGCCACGTGGGCGCAAGCAGCACACGGGCTCGGGCAGCACCTGTGCGCCCTCCCTGTGTTCAAGCGGCCTTTATAGGCTCTTCTCGGTCGTCTTGATCCCGAAGTTCTGGAGTCTCCTCAGGGCTGGGTCACACTTTAATCAGATGAAGAGAGAGGTCCAGGGTTCGAGGAACTCCATGGGGAGGGTCCAGCCTCCTCAGGGTCCGCTGAGGGTCTTGTCAGGTCTGTTTCCTGTACCCACAGGGTGGGTCAGTCTCAGGGTGTTCCTCCCGGCAGTTCTGTTGACCTGAGTTTCGTTGCCGGGGCCTTTCCCCGCCTCCCCGCCTCCCTCAGGATAAAACTGTGAAAAAGTCTTACCTGAGGGCCTGAGCAACAGCAGGGCCGGGCAGGCGCTTGCCTTGCACACAGTAGGGCCAGGGTCAACCCTGCCATCCCCTGGGGTCCTCTGAGCCTGCCAGGAGCAATTCCCGAGTGCAGAGCCAGGAGCAGCCCCCAACATCACTGGGTGTGGCCCCAAACACCAAAACAAAGGCATCAACACCTTGGGGGCCAGAAAGACGGTCCAGCTGGGGGCGAGACAGCAAGGCCAGTGCCCACTTGGAGTCAGTCCTGGGCACCCAGAGGGTCCCACAAGCCCTCCCAGAAGTGACCCCTGGCCTGGGAGCCAGGAGTAAGTCCTTACCATCGCTGGGTGCGCCACACACACACCAAAAAAAAAAAAAAAAAAAAAAGCAAAACAAAATTTTGGAACTTCACTGAACTGCCTAATCGGTGGGCCCAGAGGTAGCTCGAGGCGCTGGACCATGAGCACAGGCTTGGCTTGCTGGCCTGGCCTCTGCCACCACGTGATCTCCAGGGACCGGAGCACCGAGCCGGGAGTCCCCCACGCCCCTCCTCTCACCACACCTGGGCGTGACCCCAAAGAGACCAACAACAAACAGGACCCGAGAGCTGCCTGAGCAGCCCCGAAGGTCTCTCCCCCGCCCAGGGGGCCTTCATCTCACTGACCCGGGGCCCCTCTCCCCCCTGACTAGGACCCTTCCCTGCTGAGGGGAGACCAGGCGCCTGCTCAGAGCGGGCTGACTGTGGTGCTCTTCAGACACCACCAGCGCCTGCAGAGCGACTGGGCGTCATCGGGAGAACGCTGACACCTCGCTGACACCTCCCGCCACCTCAGCCCCGGGCCACCCTTGCAGCACAGGAGGCCTCTGTTGGCAGCCCGGTGAGACGCCACAGGAGGTGACAGTCCCCGGTACTCACCCCGCCCCGCCCGCCCCGACGGTCTTGGGTGTGCAACGGCGCAGAGCAGCTGCCTGTCGAGACAGAGTCCAACCCCCACGGCTCCCTCTCTCCCGCCCGCTGCCGCTGTTCTTCCTTCAGGCGTCTGAGGGGAGACGCGGGTTATGCAAATGCACGGGACTTTCTCCAGCCTACCCAGCCCCGATAAGCGGCTGAGGTGAGATTAATGCAACCGAAACCCTCCTGCCAAGAAAAGCAAAACAAAACGCGTCGATTGTGCCGAGAATTAATGAGCCCAGGAGCGGGCATGGCACCTGCCCCTTATCTGCCTCGGGAGTGCCGGGCGCTTTGGGCCAAGGGCCCTTGTCTGGAAATGTTTGCCTACCTGGACCGGGTACAGGAGAGGCTCCTCACCACCAAAATGCAGGCGTTTCTGGTCCCCCCCAAAGCCTTTTGGGTGAAGGGCCACACCAGGCCCTATTCTTAGGTTACCCTGAGCTGTGGGGGGCTGGAGGGTGGGGCAGGGGCAAGGGGGGGTCCGGTGCTCCTCTCCCTCCCCCTGAGCTACCTCCCTGGCCCAGAGCACTTTTAAAACTACTTTGGTCTTTTCCGTGCCTCCTAACAATCTGACAGTGTACACAGAATCCCGCGCTTGCTTGCTGACCCGAATCCAAAGGCGCTTTTCTTGGGGGGGGGGGTCTACCTTAAACTTCAAAACAGATAAAATGAGCTTTTAAGATTGATAACTGTCTTGCGTGAGATTTGGAGAATTTACTCTGCAGCAGAAAGTCTGTCCCTGTCATCCCGCTGTTCCTCGGTTTGCTCAAGTGGGCACCAGTGACGTCTCCGTTCTGAGACTTGGTTGTTACTATTTTTGGCGTTTCGAATGCGCCATGAGTAGCACCCCAGGCTCTGCCGTGCTGGTGAGATACCCTTGGCAGCTCTGAGAGGGACGGAGGAATCGAACCCGAGTCGGCCGTGTGCAAGGCAAACGCCCTACCCACTGCGCTATTGCTCCAGTCCGCAGCAGAAGGTAAGCCTGTTTAAAATAAAAATACCAGGATCGAACCCTGGTTGGCCACGTGCAAGTCAAACTCCCTCCTTGCCGTGCCGTCCTCCTGTCCCCGCTGTTGGGTCATCTGTCTATTTTCACTTCCCCAAAACTCACTGGAGGGGAGAGGGGAGAAAGGGGAAGCAAGTGTACGGGGGCATGGACCAAGGAACCACTCAGGAGGGCAGGGCCGAGGGGAGGAGAGCAAAGGGGTGCAGGGCCCTCGGGGGACGGGGAGGGGCTGGCTGGGCTGGTGCGGATGATGTCAATGTCCGTGGGCCCTCGGGTGACTTTCGTGAAGTGGGGAGGAGAAAGACGGTCCCTTTCTCCCCAACCGCCTCTACCACCCGGGACCCAGGTTACTGGGTTCTTGTCACGCTCGCAGAAAAGAGTTTCAGGAGTAGACAAGCAGTGAAGTAAACAGATTTTATTCAGAGGTTTCTGAGGGAAGGAGGAAGGGATAGGTGGGAGAGAAGAGTAAGAGTAACGCGCTCCGGGACTGGAGCGATAGCACAGCGGGTAGGGCATTTGTCTTGCACGCGGCTGACCCGGGTTCAATTCCCAGCATCCCGTATGGTTCCCTGAACACCACTAGGAGAGATTCCTGAGTGCA
Source organism: Sorex araneus (assembly GCF_027595985.1). NCBI lineage: Eukaryota > Metazoa > Chordata > Mammalia > Eulipotyphla > Soricidae > Sorex > Sorex araneus. Next base: position 214,398,620 of record NC_073306.1, read on the forward strand.
GAGCCAGGAGTGACCCCTGTGCATCGCCAGGTGTGACCCAAAAAGAAAAAAAAAAAAAGTAACACGCTCAAGAGAGACCGTGGGCTTCTCCAAGGGTGGAGGAAGCCCCTACACATAACTGAGCTTCCGACACAGAAGCATGAAAGCATGAAAGTGCACATCTCCAGAGGGGAGATGCGGGCGACACATGTGCTCGGCCACGTGGGCACAAGCAGCACACAGGCTCAGGCAGCATATGCGCCCTTCCTTTGTTCAGGGTGTCTGTTATAGGGTTTCTCCAACCTGCCCCCACGTGGGGCCCCTTTCCTTTCAAGGAAGGTAAAAGTAAAAGTTCATTGCTAAGGAGGTTGGGGGGGGGCTGGGCGTGGTGCTGGCCTTCTCTGGGCTGAGTTAATCAGACTAAGGGAGAGTTTGAGGAACTTCCTGGGGAGGGTCCATTGTCCTCTGGGTTTGCCAGTGGTCTTACCCCGTCTTTTGTTTTCTGAATCCGCAAGGTGGATCAGTCTAAGAGTCTCCTTCCAGAGACTTCCATGATCAAGGTCGCTGCCCAGGCTCTTCCCTCTCTACCTGCCTAGTCAGGGAGAGCCTGGGCAGAGCAGGGCCTTCGGGAGCAGCCCGGGCAGTGCTCGTGCGGGAACAGAGAGAGCCACCGCCTCCTGGTCCTGAGCTGGTGGGGTCTCCTGTCTGCAGGGGAGGGCTGAGCTGGTGGGGTCTCCTGTCTGCAGGGGAGGGCTGAGCTGGTGGGGTCTCCTGTCTGCAGGGGAGAGGTGAGCTGGCGGGGTCTCCTGTCTGCAGGGGGGGGCTGAGCTGGTGGGGTCTCCTGTCTGCAGGGGAGAGGTGAGCTGGTGGGGTCTCCTGTCTGCAGGGGAGGGCTGTGCTGGTGGGGTCTCCTGTCTGCAGGGCAGGGCTGAGCTGGTGGGGTCTCCTGTCTGCAGGGCAGGGGTGAGCTGGTGGGGTCTCCTGTCTGCAGGGGAGGGCTGAGCTGGTGGGGTCTCCTGTCTGCAGGGGAGGGCTGAGCTGGTGGGGTCTCCTGTCTGCAGGGGAGAGGTGAGCTGGCGGGGTCTCCTGTCTGCAGGGGAGGGCTGAGCTGGTGGGGTCTCCTGTCTGCAGGGGAGAGGTGAGCTGGTGGGGTCTCCTGTCTGCAGGGGAGGGCTGTGCTGGTGGGGTCTCCTGTCTGCAGGGCAGGGCTGAGCTGGTGGGGTCTCCTGTCTGCAGGGCAGGGGTGAGCTGGTGGGGTCTCCTGTCTGCAGGGGAGGGCTGAGCTGGTGGGGTCTCCTGTCTGCAGGGGAGGGCTGAGCTGGTGGGGTCTCCTGTCTGCAGGGGAGAGGTGAGCTGGCGGGGTCTCCTGTCTGCAGGGGAGGGCTGAGCTGGTGGGGTCTCCTGTCTGCAGGGGAGAGGTGAGCTGGTGGGGTCTCCTGTCTGCAGGGGAGGGCTGTGCTGGTGGGGTCTCCTGTCTGCAGGGCAGGGCTGAGCTGGTGGGGTCTCCTGTCTGCAGGGCAGGGGTGAGCTGGTGGGGTCTCCTGTCTGCAGGGGAGGGCTGAGCTGGTGGGGTCTCCTGTCTGCAGGGGAGAGGTGAGCTGGCGGGGTCTCCTGTCTGCAGGGGAGGGCTGAGCTGGTGGGGTCTCCTGTCTGCAGGGGAGAGGTGAGCTGGTGGGGTCTCCTGTCTGCAGGGGAGGGCTGTGCTGGTGGGGTCTCCTGTCTGCAGGGCAGGGCTGAGCTGGTGGGGTCTCCTGTCTGCAGGGCAGGGGTGAGCTGGTGGGGTCTCCTGTCTGCAGGGGAGGGCTGAGCTGGTGGGGTCTCCTGTCTGCAGGGGAGGGCTGAGCTGGTGGGGTCTCCTGTCTGCAGGGGAGAGGTGAGCTGGCGGGGTCTCCTGTCTGCAGGGGAGGGCTGAGCTGGTGGGGTCTCCTGTCTGCAGGGGAGAGGTGAGCTGGTGGGGTCTCCTGTCTGCAGGGGAGGGCTGTGCTGGTGGGGTCTCCTGTCTGCAGGGCAGGGCTGAGCTGGTGGGGTCTCCTGTCTGCAGGGCAGGGGTGAGCTGGTGGGGTCTCCTGTCTGCAGGGGAGGGCTGAGCTGGTGGGGTCTCCTGTCTGCAGGGCAGGGCTGAGCTGGTGGGGTCTCCTGTCTGCAGGGGAGGGCTGAGCTGGTGGGGTCTCCTGTCTGCAGGGGAGGGCTGAGCTGGTGGGGTCTCCTGTCTGCAGGGGAGGGCTGAGCTGGTGGGGTCTCCTGTCTGCAGGGGAGGGCTGAGCGGGTGGGGTCTCCTGTCTGCAGGGGAAGGCTGAGCGGGTGGGGTCTCCTGTCTGCAGGGGAAAGGTGAGCTGGTGGGGTCTCCTGTCTGCAGGGGAAGGCTGAGCTGGTGGGGTCTCCTGTCTGCAGGGGAGAGGTGAGCTGGTGGGGTCTCCTGTCTGCAGGGGAAGGCTGAGCTGGTGGGGTCTCCTGTCTGCAGGGGAAGGCTGAGCTGGTGGGGTCTCCTGTCTGCAGGGGAAGGCTGAGCTGGTGGGGTCTCCTGTCTGCAGGGGAGAGGTGAGCTGGTGGGGTCTCCTGTCTGCAGGGGAAGGCTGAGCTGGTGGGGTCTCCTGTCTGCAGGGGAAGGCTGAGCTGGTGGGGTCTCCTGTCTGCAGGGCAGGGCTGAGCTGGTGGGGTCTCCTGTCTGCAGGGGAGGGCTGAGCTGGTGGGGTCTCCTGTCTGCAGGGCAGGGCTGAGCTGGTGGGGTCTCCTGTCTGCAGGGGAGGGCTGAGCTGGTGGGGTCTCCTGTCTGCAGGGGAGGGCTGAGCTGGTGGGGTCGCGCATCACCACCCTTGTACCCTGTACGCTTGCTCGGGGAGAACACGGAGCAAGGGGAAAAGGAAAGAACCAATGACGTAGGCAGGTAGATAGGGAAAGGCCCTTGACAATGAAACTTAGATTAACAAAGTCTCTTGGAAGGAGAATCCTGAGACAAACCCACCCTGTGGATACAGAAAACAGACCTTCAGCAGACCCTGAGGAGGTTGGACCCCTCCCCATGAAGTTCCTGGAATTCTATCGACCTCTCCCTTAATCTGATTAAAATGTGATCCAGCCTCCCTGGTAACCTCCTTAGCAACAGACTTTTACCTGGGAAGAAGCCCCCACGTGGGGGCAGGTTGAAGAGACCCTATAAAGGCCACCTTGAACAAAGGAAGTGCGCACATATGCTGCCTGAGCCCATGTGCTGCTTGTGCCCACGTGGCCGAGCACATGTGTCGCCCGCACCTCCCCCCTTGAGATGTGTACTTTCATGTTTTTGTGTCCAGTGCTAGGATGTGTGTAGAGCTCTCTCCACCCTTGGAGAAGCCCGCGTTCTCTCTTTTTTTTTTTAATTCTTTTATTGATTCACCATGTGGAAAGTTACAAAGCTTTCAGGTTTAAGTCTCAGTTACACAATGCTCAAACACCCGTCCCTTCACCAGTGCACATATCCCACCACCAAGAATCACTGCGTTCTCTCTTGAGCGCGTTACTCTTACTCTTCTCTCTCCCACCTATCCCTTCCTCCCTCCCTCAGAAACCTCTAAATAAAATCTGTCACTGTTTGTCTACTCCTGAAATTCTTTTCCGCGAGCAAAGACAAGAACCCAGTAACTCTGGGTCCCGGGTGGTAGAGGCGGTTGGGGAGAAAGTGACCGTCTTTCTCCTCCCCATTTCACATAAGTCACCTGTGGGGCCCACCGACATCACTAAGAAGGAAAAGAAGGAAAGGGCCAAGCGGTGGCCAGTGGGGGACGGCTGCCCTGGTCTCGCAGGCGACCAGCGGCTGGGGGCAGTGGAGGCTCCCCCAGAGTCTATTTTTTGGTCTCCTGGGGTCTTTTTTTATCTTTTTTTTTTTTAGTTTTTGGGTCACACCCAGTGACGCTCAGGGGTTACTCCTGGCTCTGTGCTCAGGAATCACTCCTGGTGGTGCTCAGGGGACCCTATGGGATGCTGGGAATCAAACCCCGGTCAGCTGTGTGGAAGGCAAACGCCCTCCCCGCTGTGCTATCGCTCTGGCCCCCCAGGCCCTCCGTGGTCTTTTGACACAACCCCCCAACAGGAGCGATTCCTGAGCACCACTGGGTGTGGCCCCAAAACAAAGACAAGAAAAAGTTTCCGACTCTTGGGGCTGGAGCGATAGCACAGCCAGTAGGACAGTAGGGCGTTTGCCTTGCACGCGGCCAACCCGGGTTCAATTCCCAGCATCCCATAGGGTCCCCCAGCACCACCGGGAGTAATTCCTGAGTGCAGAGCCAGGAGTAACCCCTGAGCATCGCCGGGTGTGACCCAAAAAGCAGGAAAAAAAAGAAAAAAGTTTCCAACTCTAACACAATGAACGGAACTTCATAAGCCAGAGGCTGTGCCAGTGTGGTCAGTGCTCACAGTGTGGTCAGTGCTCACGGTGTGGTCAGTGCTCACAGTGTGGTCAGTGTGGTCAGTGCTCACGGTGTGGTCAGTGTGGTCAGTGCTCACGGTGTGGTCAGTGCTCACGGTGTGGTCAGTGTGGTCAGTGCTCACGGTGTGGTCAGTGCTCACGGTGTGGTCAGTGTGGTCAGTGCTCATGGTGTGGTCAGTGCTCACGGTGTGCTCAGTGCTCACAGTGTGGTCAGTGCTCACAGTGTGGTCAGTGGTCAGTGTGGTCAGTGCTCACAGTGTGCTCAGTGCTCACAGTGTGGTCAGTGCTCACAGTGTGCTCAGTGCTCACAGTGTGGTCAGTGGTCAGTGTGGTCAGTGCTCACAGTGTGCTCAGTGCTCACAGTGTGGTCAGTGGTCAGTGTGGTCAGTGCTCACAGTGTGCTCAGTGCTCACAGTGTGCTCAGTGCTCACAGTGTGGTCAGTGCTCACAGTGTGGTCAGTGCTCACAGTGTGGTCAGTGCTCACAGTGTGGTCAGTGCTCAGTGTGGTCAGTGCTCACAGTGTGCTCAGTGCTCACAGTGTGCTCAGTGCTCACAGTGTGCTCAGTGCTCACAGTGTGCTCAGTGCTCACAGTGTGCTCAGTGCTCACAGTGTGGTCAGTGCTCACAGTGTGGTCAGTGTTCACAGTGTGGTCAGTGCTCACAGTGTGGTCAGTGCTCACAGTGTGGTCAGTGCTCAGTGTGGTCAGTGCTCAGTGTGCTCAGTGCTCACAGTGTGCTCAGTGCTCACAGTGTGCTCAGTGCTCACACTGGAGTGAGCAGGAGCTTCACTCACAGAACCCCTTTGTTCTGTCGTGTTGTGTGGCGTCCCACACACAAGCACCCAAGCCTTAGCTCCAGGGCTATACCCTTGGTATAGGGGGTCCTGGAAGAGGAGGCCTCAGTTTACCCTTGCCAGCTGGCCCGTGCTGCAGTCTTGACTCCCTGGGCCGCCTGATAAACAGGGAGGTAACAGTTACTCGTCCTAAGCTTCTTCCCCAGAGCTTACGCTCACAGGAAAGATCGTGACAGCACCTGGCCAGAGGCCAGAGAGACGCCGGCCAGGCCGGGGGGGCCCCGCGTCCTCCTCTGCGCACACGTCCACTGGTAAGAATCAGAAGGAGCCTGGGGACGAACAGCCCCGCCAAATGCGTCTGCTCGGCCGTGCTGCTGCTTCCCGTGGTGCTCAGGGGACAACGGGGCGGGGGTGGGGGCCGCAGTGCAGAGGGGGCCGTGCTGGGGGTGCGGGACCCCGGCTGCCCCCAGTGACCTGCTCAGGAGAACCCAGGCTGGTCCCCCCTGCCGGAGCCCCGACCACTGCCCTGACCGCTGCCCGTCCCAGCCTCTGGTTGCATCCTCGGTTACCTAATGATCGCTTCATGGAAAGGCCCGCAGGCAGGGAGGGTGGGATGGGGGGGTGGGTGGGGGAGGGATACTGGGATCATTGGTGGGGGAGAATGGGCACTGGCAGAGGGACGGGTAAACGCTCACTGTATGACTGAAATGCAAACACAAAAGTTCATAAGTTTGTAACTGCACCTCACAGTCATTCTCTAATAAAAAATTTTAAAATAAAATAAAAAATAAAATGCCAGGAGAGGGAGAACACCCTATCTTAAAGCCACCAACACTTGATCAGGAACAGTTTTCTTGCCTCTTAAACTAATGACATACTCTCCTTCATTTTTTAATGGTGAATAGCAGAAGGAATGACTAGTATATTCTAAAATGAAAATACAACGAAGTATCATGTAATTACCATAGTTCATTGAAGTAAAATGGCCTTTAGTTAAATTTCTAATAGGAAACTCCTGATATTTTTTTGAAAAGCAATTAAATGCAAAAGTGCTGGTTTGATTGTTGAATCACATCCACTTTGAATGAATTTTGTCAAAAATAAATATTTCATTATCTTTTGAGAGCAAAAAAAATAGATCTAAGAGGGATGCTGAGTGAAATGAGTCAGAGGAGAGGGACAGACACAGAATGACCGGACCCAGTTGTGGGACAGAAAGAAACACAGTGTGGCAAAATACCGCGGTCAGTGGAAACGAGAGAGGGCAGGAGCTGGCCGTGGGGTGGAGGGACAGAGAAGGGACCACTGTGACCATGACCGCAGGAAAGGCCCTCTCTGCACAAGGGCCAAGGGATTTACAGGCTGACCTTCCAGGAGCCAAGAGCCCAAAGTACAGAGAGAGGGAAGGAGGAGAGGGAGGAGGAGGGGGAGAAGAAAGGGGAGGAGAGGGAAGAAGTGGAGAGAGGGGAGGGGGAGGGGAGGAAGAGAGGGAGGAGGAGGAAGAGAGGGAGGAGGGGGAGGAGGAGAGGAAGAGGGGAAGGAGAGGGAAGGAAGGAGGGGAGGAGAGGGGAGAGGGGGGAGGAGGAGAGGAAGAGGGGAAGGAGAGGGAAGGAAGGGAGGGGAGGAGGGGGAGGGGAGGAGAGGGAGAGGGGAGGAGAGAAGGGAGGGGAGGAAGACGGGAGGGGGAGGAGAGGGAAGGGGGAGGAGAGGGAAGGGGAGGGGGGGAGGGAGGAGGAAGGGGAGAGGGAGAGGGAGGAGAGGGAAGGAGGGGAGGGAGAAGGAGGAGAGAAAGGGGGAGGAGGGGGAGAGGGAGGTGGAGGAGAAGGAAGGGGAGGGAGGGGGAGGGAGGGGAGGGAGAGAACCATTGCAGATATTGGGGCTGGGAAACGGAACGCTGTGGTGCCGGAACCCTCTGTAACTGTGTATCTCACGGAACCCTCTGTAACTGTGTATCGCACAGCTGAGGTGAGAACAAAGCAAGAGGAAGGAAGGGCGTAGAGGCAGGGAGGAGGGGGCGGGTCCCCCTCCCAGGCACTCTAAGGGCTGTTTAATTTAATCCTTTCCCGATCCAGAAATATCCTTCACAGATACTCTAAATGGTCCCAATTACTGTCGCTTAAGCCGGTCTTTAGAAGTTGAGAGAAATCTAAAGAGCAAAATTTTTTACATTTCTAATCCATGAAAATTAAGTCCAGAATTTTTTTCACTATTAAATGCAATTTTTAAATGCCTTCCTCGGGGATTATAACATTATGTTTAACAGATATGAACAGAAATGTTTGAAATTCAAGTGATTTAAGAAAATCTCATAAAAAGTATCCTACTAGTCTAGAGCTTTAAGGGAAATATAATTAAAGTGTTGTGTTGTTTTTTTTTTTTAATCATCAGTGTCGATTTTTCAAACTCTTCAGAGTTTGTAGTTTTTTTGTTTGGTTGGTTGGTTTTTTTTTTTTTTTTTTTTTTTTTGCTTTTTGGGTCACACCTGGCAATGCACAGGAGTTACTCCTGGCTCTGCACTCAGGAATTATTCCTGGCGGTGCTCAGGAAACCATATGGGATGCTGGGAATCGAACCCAGGTCGACCGTGTGCAAGGCAAACGCCCTCCCCGCTGTGCTATCGCTCCAGCCCCAGAGTTTGTAGTTGTAAATGTTTTGGATTATATTTCAGTAGTGTGACCACAATATGTTTATGTTTTCAGGTGCAAACTGCCCCCCCCAACATACCACAAAGGGGCGGGGCAGCCCCCCTGTCCGGGTGCCACCTCTGTTCCCATCTTCACTCTGTAGCTCACTGCTATAGCGCCACCTTGTTGCTGTGGGTCCTGGGTCTGCACCCAGGGGTCGCTCCCGGGGGTGCAGGAGCCCTGTGGGGGGCTGGGGAGGGAGCAGGGCTGCCTCGGGCAGGGCAGTGCCCTGCTCACAGGACCATCTCTCCAGCCCCTCCCAGTTTGGGTCTTAAAAACCACCTCCTGTGCCTGCCCTCTGCTTCCCCATGTCCACCTAGTGGACACTGCCCCTGAGGGCCAGCACTCGGTCCATTTGCCATCCCTGCACCGGGTCAGAGTGCCCCAAAGACACAGACGACAAACACAAAATGTAGAAAATGTAGTTCCATTATCACGCGTGAGGAAAAAGGATGGCCGGAAAAGAAAGGACGCTGAAGGACACTGCTGCACCCTCCTCAGCGTGCCCAGCCTCCTCGCCACCCCTCCCTCCTGCGTGGCCTACGCCCCGCCCCTCCCCTCCCCCCTCACCTGGCTCCTCTCCTGTCCCTGTCCTGCCCTGCCTTCTGCTAAGGCAGCAGAAGATACCGCGGGCTCTGTGTCCTCGACCGTGGGTGTCGTGAACTCTGACCCCAGCCCGGTTCAAGAACGGTATATTCAGCTTGCTTGCTTCCCTTTCTATTGATTTGTCTTTTGGTTTGGGGCTGTTCCCTGGCAGTGCTCAGGGATGGCTCCTGGCCGTGTGCTCAGACCCCACCGGGGTTGGCTGTGTGCAGGGGAAGTGCCCGCCCCACGATACTCTTGCTCCAGCCCCGATTTTTAAAATGTTTACTTAATTAAATTTGATTGTTTTTATTTGGGGCATACACTGCGGTGTTGGTGGTGCTCGGGGTCACTCCTGGGAGGCCGGGACCAAACCCTGCTTGGCTGCGTGCAAGGCAAGCACCACCCCCACGCTCCGCTGCACCATCACGCCAGCCCGCTGCTTGCCCTTCAGATATCCCAAATGAACCTGTTCTCACACAGATCCCGGGACGCCCTGTGGCCCCTTGAGCTGAGCTGCGCCTTCTCGCTGGTCCTGCCCACAGCCTCTGGTCACTTGCTCCCCTTTGAGAAGTCAATCACTCTTTTGGGTTTTTAAATTTTTATTGTGCCACCGTGAGATTCAGTTACAAAGCTTTCGTGTTTGATATTCAGCCATACGGTGACCGATCACCCACCCCTCCACCAGTGCAAGCCTCCCCCCACCAATACCCCCATTATCCCCCCCGCTTCCCTCCCAGCCCTCACCCTGCCTCTGCGGCAGACTCTCAGACACTCAGAGTCTGGGGCATTATGTTTTGCTCGGATCGTCCCACCGCCTTTCAAGCCGGCCTCCCGGGGCAGACGCTGGATCCTTTAGTTTCCATTGCTCACTGTGCATACAGGAGAGGCCGCGGCTTCAGAGAAACAGTCCTGTCCCCACATACCGGAGCCTGGAGAAGCTCATGGTCGCCGGGCTTCCATCTGGGGCGTCCTGGTGGTACCAGCTCGGTCTGGGGCCCGGAGACGTCTCCGGTGTCGTGGTGCCGTGTGCGGGAAGATGGCGCCGGGGTGGGGTGGAGGCATGGTGAGAAGCCAATAGCTCCTAACGCACATTCGGGGCTTCCCAAGTCCAGTGTTTAAGACCCCCCCCCCAGATTCCTGCAGGCTCTCTCCACTTCGTGCTTCTTGCTATTTTTCAGCTATCATTGTTACTTTGAAAAAGAAAACTTTGAGGGGGTCACACCCGGCGGTGCTCAGGGCTTCTCCTGGCTCTGCACTCAGGAGTCACTCCTGGCGGTGCTCAGGGGACCACATGGGATGCCGGGATCGAACCCAGGCCGGCCACCTGCAAGCAAGTGCCCTCCCCGCTGTACCATCACTCAGCCCCTATCACTGTTCTTGGTATCTTTTTTTTTAACCTCGTAGTCTGTTTGGGGGCCACGCCCAGCCGTGTTGGAGGGCCACACCCTGCCTTGTGTGCGGGCTGTATGTGGTGCTCCCGGGACATCTGATGGCTCTGGCACACGGGGACTGCCCCGACCCACAGGGCAAGGCTCAGCCCTCTTGCCCCTCTCCCACCCTACACCCTAGGAGGGTGTCTGCTTCTTACTTTCTGCTCAGCCGCTGCCAGGGACTCTGGTGGGGCCATTCACCTTTCATCTTGCAGGATCAGTGTAATCTAGAACAGAAGCATTCGGCTCAGAGTCAGTCGGCTGACGACGTCTTTGTACCCAAACAAGAAGACCACTTGCTTTCAATCAGTCTCTCGTCTTTTTTTTTGGTTTTTGTGCCCCACCCTGCAGTGCTCCAGGCTCACTCCTGGCTCTGTGCTCAGGGGTCCGTCTGGGTGCTGGGATTGAGCAAGTGTGCTACCCACTGTCTCTAGGGCCCAGCAATTAACAAGTTCTTGTGTTCGCTTTCTCTTTACAAAATGCCAGAGTAAATATGCGATATTTGGGATGCTAAGGGTTTTTTTTTTAGGAATAATTAGGATGCCCTACCTAATAGATCAAAACCCAAAAAGTGTTTGGTAAAAATACATAAAGATGAATTAATATTTTGTGAGCTGATGAACTGCATTCTGGTTAAGAAGAGCTGTGACTCTGAGGGTCTACGAAACTGTCCCTAGTTCAGCTTTTTATAATCTTTACATCAAACCCATAGGATCAACCTTATATCAAAGTGTGACATGCGAAGTTTAAATTGCAGTTCTGCGCTCCACATCTTTGAATTTGCTCTGAACTTTCTGTGAACCTCCTCGCACCAGCGAATTCTTTTGACTTAAATGCCTTATCTTCTCTCTGATCAATGGGTCAGAATTGAATGCTCAAGGGGAGAAAAAAATCACATTTATATTGACAGTTAAATTTTTATAAAGGTTCTGAGAACATGAAATGGAGTAAAGGCAACCTTTTCAACAAAGGGTGCTGGGTAAACTGGATAATACATGTAAGCAAATAAAGCTGGATTCCTGTCTCGCACCCTAGACAAAAATCAACTCAAAGTGGATCAAAGACCACTTGGCTTGTAGATCTAAAAAATTTAGATTGGGGGCTGGAGTGATAGCACAGCGGGTAGGGCATTTGCCTTGCACGTGGCCGACCCGGGTTCAATTCCCAGCATCCCATATGGTCCCCTGAGCATGGCCAGGGGTAATTCCTGAGTGCAGAGCCAGGAGTGACCCCTGAGCATCGTTGGGTGTGACCCAAAAAGCAAAAAATAAAAAATAAAAATAAAAAATTTAGATTAAGAATAATACAGGAAGAACATTCCCAGACTGGGAGCTCAAAGATGTCTTCAGTGATTGAACCCCTGGCAAAGGCAACAAAATCAAAAGAAACAAATGGGACTGCGACAAGTAAGAAGGTTTCTTCAGGGCGAAGGACACGTGGACCGAGCTGAACGGGGAGACCCATTCACGCCGGACAGAGTGAAGCCCTGATACCCGGGAAATGCAGGTTCTCCTAAAGATTGGCCCCAAATTTCCTGGTACTCTATCCAAACAAAGGTAGGGGAAGTGAACAGACACTGCTCAGAGGAAGACGGGCGGGTGCCCGTGAGAGTGCTCCCCATTCCTATGGCCAGGGAAAGCCAAATCAAGATGACAATGAGACGCCATGTCACATGGTGAGGGCGGCACCTGCGCCTGATGGAGGCAGGCAGAGAGGGAAAGGCCCTGGGCAGTGAAACTTAGATTATGGAAGTCCCGGGAAGGAGAATCTTAGACTGATCCACCTTGCCGATTCAGAAAACAAAAGACCTGGTAAGACTATCCATTGGCAAACCCAGAGGATAATGGACCCTCCCCAGGAAGTTCCTCAAACTCTCCCTTAATCTGATTTATGCAGCCCAAAGAAGGTCATCACCTTCTTCAACCTCCCCGGTAACCTCCTTAGCAACGAACTTTTACCTTCCTTGAAAGGAAAGAGGCCCCACATGGGGGCAGGTTGGAGAAACCCTATAACAGACACCTTGAACAAAGGAAGGGCGCATATGCTGCCTGAGCCCATGTGCTGCTTGTGCCCATGTGGCCGAGCACATGTGTCGCCCGCATCTCCCTCTGGAGATGTGTACTTTCATGCTTTCATACCTTTGTGTCTAAAGCTCGGTAATGTGTAGGGGCTTCCTCCACCCTTGGAGACGCCTGCGTTCTCTCTTGAGCGCGTTACTCTTACTATTCTCTCTCCCACCTATCCCTTCCTCCTTCCCTCGGAAACCTCTGAATAAAATCTGTTTACTTCACTGCTTGTCTACTCCTGAAATTCTTTTCCGTGAGTGAGACAAGAACCCAGTAACTCTGGGTCCCGGGTGGTAGAGGCGGCTGGGGAGAAAGTGACCGTCTTTCTCCTCCCCGCTTCACGCAAGTCGCCCGGGGGGCCCACCGACATCATGCGTACGGGATGGCCCAGCGGGTAGGTGCTTGCCCTGCTCACGGCTGGCCCAGGCTTCGTCCCCAGGACCCCGTAGGGCCACAGAACTCCCAGTTTTTATCAGGTTGTTCCCAATAATTCACTACTCAGCACCATTCTCACCACCATTGCACCACTGTATTTCGAATGTCCCCGCCCCAAATCCCACACCGCGGCCCCCAACACCGAAACACTTAGCTTTGTACTGCTTGATAATCCGCTAGAGACGGCCCTAAGGTTTCCCGGGAGGAAGTGTGAAGGGTGCTGTCTCACCCTGGCGCCTCCAAGCCCCTGTTTGAGAGATGCCGACCCTGTTTGCTCGAACGCTGGTGCTGCTCTCGCATGTCCATGTAGCGTGTGTGGAGTCGCTCCGGGACCCTGACATTCAGAGCACGATGAGACGGCGTGTTCCCTCGAGGGGAGGCTTGCCCGAGCCTTGCGGAGAGGCTGTGAGCGTGGTGGCCACTGAGTTCTGTGAGGACAAGAGGCTCCGGAGGCCACGTCCAGCCCTCGGGGTCAGCTGCTGGGGCTGGAAAGTCATGGACCTTCCGCCGTCCTCTCAGTGGTGCCGGGAGCCTGCGATGTGGCCTGCGGGGGCCTGGGGTTGGGCCCTGCCCTCCAGGGGCCTCGAGACCAGCTTCTCAGTGGGGCCGGACGGGTCCTTCGAGGGGAGGCGGAGGGAGGGCGACATGAGTGGGGCAGAGAGGTAGGACGGGGAGAAGGCACTTGGCTTAATCCCGCACTGCATCTGATCCCACCCCCCGCCCCATCAGGAGTGGTCCCCGAGCACAGAGGCAGGAGTAAATCTCGAGCACTGTCAGGCCTGCTCCAATGCACCCCCGGGCCCTACCAAAAAAGAAACAAAGAAAGAAGAGAAAAATCACAAAAAATGGGAATGCACAACACACGACTAGGGGTCAAACGGTGGGAAGGGAAGATGATGGGCCAAGGTTCGAGGGCCCGGGCTTAAGTCCACGGAAGCCTCCGTCCAAGCCCGACTGCTCTGCCCCGCGTCTGCTAGAGACGGACGCTCGCTCCCGGCTCCCGAGCTTTGGACCTTGCAGTGTCCTGTCCTGGGATGGGAGTTTCGCTTGCACAGGGACCAGGCCAGACGCGAGGAGGCAAATGCGAGGCATCTTTGCTGCTGGCTCGGGCCAGGGTCTGAGTCTCATCCAACGCAGCGGAGCCTCGACGAGGACCCCGACCCAAGTCCGGGGAACAGTGTGTGGCGCATGGCTCCCTTGGACACGAGGGGGCAGGAGCAGCTCCATCTCGCCCGCTCCTGCCCCACGTCTTGCTTTTCTGTTTCAATCATCTTGTTTTCCTTTAAACCCTGCTCCTCCCCCCCTTGGCCATCTGGGCTGATAACTCGGCCTTGGCTCTCAGAATTCTGCTTCTCCCCACCCCCACCCACCTTCTGCTGGGAACCACCCGGACAGAGCTGGGGGGGGGGGTGGGGGGAACAACCAGCACAACGGCCTGGGACACGGGTAAGACGAGCTCTGTAACTGTTCCCTGCGCTGGATGAAATCAGGCGGGAACATGCACTTTTACTTATGTCTCTCTTTGAGCCTGTAAGCGAGGGCTAGGACGCACACGCTGACTGTAAGATCTGAGGCGCTACCCTTGTCCGGGGTCTTGCTTTGGCCTGTGGCCTGAGCGCTTGACCCCAGCTAGCTGGCTTGAGTCAACTCCGCTTGCGTGTTGCGTTACTGGCTGGGTTCGGAGGGGGAAATTACTCCGCGCGGTTCAGAGGGGGAAGTTGTCGACCCCAGACCCTAACAGCTACATAAGCAACGCTGGCAGTTTTCCCAAGAATCGTGACGGAGCTGTCGCAAGAGGCAGTCACGAGTCTGTGAGCTGACTGGCCGTGCCCACCTGCCGTGCCCAGAGATATCCTACTTATCACAGGACTGGCCAGAGGCGTCTCGGGGACTTCCAGCTCCGGCCAAGGACAGGGAATTCTTTGGGGGAAACAGAAACCTAGGCCTGGTGCTTGTTTTGCTGAAGAGCAGCCTGTCATGGCCCATGTGAGGCCTCGGAGTCACTGTCACTGTCGTCCCGCTGCTCACTGATTTGCTCAAGCGGGCGCCAGTCACGTCTCCATTGTGAGACTTGTTGTGACTGTTTTTGGCTTATCAAATACACCACAGGTGCTTGCCAGGCTCTGCCGTGTGGGCGGGATACTCTCGGTACCTTGCCAGGCTCTCTGAGAGGGACGGAGGAATTGAACCCGCGTCGGCCGCGTGCAAGGCGAACGCCCTACCCGCTGTGCTATCGCTCCAGTTTTATTCGGATATTTAGGCTTATCGATATCCAACAACTGTTGGAATCTGGACACTTGCGCAGGCAAAGTGTAAAATCTCTCTAGAAACAACACGTGCTCACGTGTGCTCCGCTGTGTGGGTGCTGCGTGGTTCAAGCACTTGGAGGCTGCTCTGGGTTTCTCCTTCCCTTACGTAATTAATATTCACGTGGGAACTCACCCTGTAGTGACTGTCTGGGTTCTCGTTTACGACCGCAGCGGGCCGCGCTGAGTGATGTCCCGGGGACAGGTCCTGACACATGTGTTCAGGAGCGGCAGCTGGTGTGTCTCCGGCAGGAATGTGCCTGGACGGGGCTGTGTGCCAGCACCTCGAACCAATCGTAAATCAGTGACTGAGCGGAGAGGCGGAGGGAGTCCGGCCCAGGTGCAGCCCATCGTCTCTTGCTGTTGCTTTTTCCGAAACACGAAAATTCTAATTCTGAGAATTTTTGCTGTTCCAAACAAATGGGTGTGTTTTTAAAACTCCATTTGCTTGGCTCAGGGCGGCAGCGCCTGGGCCAGGGTTCGTGTGCTGGACCCGGCTCAGCCCTGGGCCCTTCGCTGTCCCCCAGCCCTGAGCACTGCGCCAGCAGCAGCCCCTCAGGCCCTCGGGTCCTTAACGCTGTCTAGACAGTCCCCACGTCGCTGGAGCAGGTGGGTTTGTGCCTGGGGAACTGTGTGCCCAGCAAGCACCCGTGGGTCCTGGCCCCGCCGTGGGTATCACCGGCCCTGAGCTCACTTTGCAGAATCGTGAGAAACGTCAGAAAAAATGCTGTGTTGATAATTACTGACGGCGTATTATAAAGTGGCCGAGAATTTGAACAATATGTAGTTCCATGGGGGGGAAGGGGTCACACCCCGTGGTGCTCAGGAATTACCCCTGGCGGTGCTCGGGGGACTAGATGGGATGCTGGGAATCGAACCCGGGTCAGCCGTGTGTAAGGCAAACGCCCTCCCTGCTGTGCTATTGCTCCGGCCCCCCGTAAGGCCACATTTACTGCCCTCTTTTAACCCATTGTGGGCGGGTGGGGGGGTCTCTACTGTGCTTTGCGCTCACCCCTGCCTCTCCTGGCAGCCCTTGGGGGCTGGAGGGAGGCTGGGGATCAAGTCAGGCAAGTTCCCTCTCCCCTGGGCGACCTTCCCAGCCCCCTCCCCAGTTTTATTGAAGAAGGATCAACCCGCATCCCTGGACAGGCTTGAAGCATGTTGGTGACGGTTTAACTGGGAGTCCTGGGAAGAGAGCACACGGCATGACGGCTGGAACCCAGCCTCCCTCAGAGCTAACCGCGGGGGAGGCTGGGCCGGACGTCGGGGCACTTGACTGCCGAGCAGCTGCCCTGGATGTGTGCGGCCAGGAGTGGCCTCCGAGCACCGCTGGCCGGGGTCAAGCCCGCCACCCTCCCAGAGGGAAGGGGAAAACGTGCATAAGAGAGACGCCAAATTCTCTGCTGGGAGAATTCCTGAACTACACACTCCACACCTCCCTGTGTGTCTCGGAGACACCCTGTACCACACTTCCTGAACTACACACTCAACACCTCCCTGTGTGTCTCGGAGACGCCCACACTTCCTGAACTACACACTCGACACCTCCCTGTGTGTCTCGGAGACGCCCACACTTCCTGAACTACACACTCGACACCTCCCTGTGTGTCTCGGAGACAGTCACACTTCCTGAACTACACACTCGACACCTCACTGTGTGTCTCAGAGACACCCACACTTCCTGAACTACACACTCAACACCTCCCTGTGTGTCTCGGAGACGGTCACACTTCCTGAACTACACACTCAACACCTCCCTGTGTGTCTCAGAGACGGTCACACTTCCTGAACTTACACACTCAACAACTCCCTGTGTGTCTCGGAGACGCCCACACTTCCTGAACTACACACTCGACACCTCCCTGTGTGTCTCGGAGACAGTCACACTTCCTGAACTACACACTCAACACCTCCCTGTGTGTCTCGGAGACGCCCACACTTCCTGAACTTCCACACTCAACACCTCCCTGTGTGTCTCGGAGACGGTCACACTTCCTCCTCCCCAGGGAGCAGCCGGCCACCTCACACATCAGCCCTTCCGCCCCGGGGCGAGGCCCAGGATAATCCCGCGGTAGATCAGCAGACAGAAGCGGCCTGGCCTGCAGGTGACCAGGCTCAGCCCCTGGGTGACACATGGTCCCCCAAGCACCGCCAGAAGCAACCCCGAGCATTCCAGGTGAGGGCCCCCAAACTAAAGCAAAAGGAGGGCCAGAGCGATAGCACAGCTGGTAGGACCTCGGCCTTGCATGTGGCCAACCCGGGCCCGAAAGCCGGCATCGTCAGGTGTGGCCCCCAACAAAGCAAAGCAAACAGAAAGAGGTGGGAGACCACCCTCGTGCCTGCCCTGAAGTAGCAGGACCCCGGGGCCCGGCTGCAGCCCAGGGCGGGAATCACGCTTCACCAGACCCTACCTTTCATGTGGAGGGTTTGGCACCCCAAAAATGAAAATGGAAAAGCTTCTAAGATGCCAGCGCACAGGGGAATAGGAGAGGATTAGGAAAATAGTCCCAATGAAGTAATTTTAAATCCAATTAAGGGCCGGAGCAATAGCACAGCAGGTAGGGCATTTGCCTTGCACGTGGCTGACCCAAGTTCAATTCCCAGCATCCCATATGGTCCCCCAAGCACCGCCAGGAGTAATTTCTGAGTGCAGAGCCAGGAGCAATCCCTGTGTATCGCCGGGTGTGACCCAAAAAGCAAAAAAAAAAAAAACAAAACAAGTTTTCTTTCCTTTTTATTTATTTATTTTACTGTGAAATGGAGCTGGAGCAATAGCACAGTGGGTAGGGTGTTTGCCTTGCATGTGGCCAACCCAGGTTCTATTCCTCTGCCCCTCTCAGAGAGCCCAGCAAGCTACAGAGAGTATCCTGCCTGCATGGCAGAGCCTGGCAAGCTCCCCATGGCATATTTGATATGCCAAAACAGTAATAAGTCTCACAATGGAGACATTACCGGTGACTGCTCGAGCAAATTGATGAGCAACGGGATGACAGTGACTGTGAAATTGGTATTTTCCCCGTAGATTTATTTAAGTAGTTATTTTAAAAGATCTCATTATGTGACTCTAATGATCGATTATGTACATGGTAAGAGATTCCGTTTAAGCACCGCCTCCTCCGTCTCCTACATCTCGTTGGTACGGCCACACTCTGCTCTACATTCCTCCTAGCCCCTGGCCAGGTACAATCACCCCCATACCATCGGCTTTGTACGGACTCTGAAATACTGCATGGCAGCTGATCCTTCTGTTCTTCATTTTCTCCTAAAGATCACGGTAGCACTGTAGCACTGTTGCCCCGTTGTTCATCAATTTGCTTGAGCGGGCACCATTAACGTCTCCACTGTGAGACTTATTGTTACTGTTTATTATTATTATTATCATTATCATTATCATTATTATTTATTAAATCTCCATGAGAATAGTTACAAAGCTTTCAGGTTTAAGTCTCAGTCACACAATGATCCAACACCCATCCCTTCACCAGTGCACATGTTGCACCACTAAGTATACCAGTATAACCCCCCATCCCACCCCACTCCCGCCTGTGTGGCTGATGATTTTCATTTTACT
Source organism: Sorex araneus (assembly GCF_027595985.1). NCBI lineage: Eukaryota > Metazoa > Chordata > Mammalia > Eulipotyphla > Soricidae > Sorex > Sorex araneus. The sequence goes on from NC_073306.1 coordinate 214,416,872, forward strand.
CTCTCTTTACTTTGATTACATTCAATATTTCAACAGAAAACCATTATTATTTGGAATTTCCCCCCAACAATCAGACCTGCCGAAAAGGCGTCATTAGATCATTTGTTTTCTATTGCTGATAATGAAGAGCATATGATGTCGCACGGCCAGAGGTATTTCTGCCAGCAGCCGCTGGGTTCTGAGATTGGTTTGTGTGCCTCTGGGATCATGGACATTCAGGAGCAGAGGAGCTGTTCATGGGCGGCTGCTCGGGGTCTCGTGTGGGTGGGGAGCAGGGCCGGTTCCGCCCTCCCCCCGCATCTAGAGATTTCCTGTGTGCCCCATCACTGCAAGCTCCTACCTCTCTGTCCAGTTGGCTCTGAAAGGTGGGGGTCGCCACACTGCCGCAAAGGGGCAAAGGCCGAGGGACAAAAACCCTTCCCCTCCCAGGGTGGCACGGGGCCATAGCTCAGTTCACAGCACAGGCGAATTTCTGCCAGCAGCTGCTGCGTTTCCGAGGTTGGTTTGTGTGCCTCTGGGATCATGGCCATTCAGGGGCGGATTGTTGTTACTGTTTTTGGCATATCGAATACGACACGGGGAGCTTGCCAGGCTCTGCCGTGTGGGCAGGATACTCTCAGTAGCTTGCCGGGCTCTCTGAGAGGGCCGGAGGAATTGAACCTGGGTCAGCCACGTGCACCCGCTGTGCTATCACTCCAAGTCCTCTTAAAGATCACTGGTAAACAATTCAAATACAAACACAACTAAACTTTGTAATAAAATGAAAACAAAAACAAACAACAAAATGCTCGATGCCTTAGAAGGGGGACTGCGAGCGCCTGCGGACCACGAGCTGCGTTGCTGTTTGGATCTGCTTGTTGCTATTCTGCCGTTCCTCACCCGTGGCTGCAAAACCTGTGGGGGGAAGAAACAACCTTTGCTGCTGACAGTTTCTCCTCCCTCGACGTGTGGCTGCGTGGCTCAGAGGTGTGTGTGAGGCCCGGGGTTCCATCCCTGGCACCTGGCAACAAAAGCTGCCGTGATCCCCGGCCTGCGGGCGGGGGAGAGCCTCCTCGTGCCTCGCGCCAGCTGCTCCGGTGGCCGTCCGCCTCTGGCGGCCAGGCAGGCCTGCAAGGACAAGTCGCTGCTGGGGTAATGATTTTCCTTCTCACCTGTGGAGCCTTTCCCCAGAGGGCAGCCCGGGGGGCTGGGCGCGAGCGTGCACACTGCAGGCCTGGCTTAATCCCGACTCCGCGTGAGATCCCTGAATGGCACGAATGGCGCAGTGGGTGTCTGACCCCACAAACCTCCGATGCAGCCGTTAGATCAGGAGACCACAGGGCCTTGCTGGGGCTGGGAAAGTATGTTCCATAGCTCAGTTGTGCTGGGTGTGTGACCACGTACGTTCCTCAAGCTCATGTACAATTTAGCAGTGACGTTTTCTGCTTGTGAACGATACCCCAGAGCTGTCCCGTGGGGACCAGAGCGATAGCACAGAAGGTAGCCCTTGCCTGTGCAATGCAGACCCAGGTTCAATCCCCAGCATCCCGTATGGCCCTCAGGGCAACGCTAGGAATGGCAAAGCCAGGAGTGAGCCCTGAGCACCGCTGGGGGTGGCCCAAAAACCAAAAAATCATTTTAAAAAATATACTGCCCCACAGCGTGGAAACTGGCCTCACATGCTGGGGGAAAGGCAGCTGAGATAGAGAAGGGAACACCCAGTAGAGGATGTGGGGAGGACCCATTCGGGTTGGAAGATGTGAGCTGAAAGTAGACTATAGACCGAACATGAAGGCCACTCAGTACCTCTATTACAAACTACAACACCCAAAAAGAGAGAGAACAAAAGGGAATGCCCTGCCACAGAGGCAGGGTGGGGTGGTGGGGATGGGGTGAGAGGTGGTGAGAGGGATACTGGGATCATTGATGGAGGAGAATGGGCACTGGTGGAGGGATGGGAAAACTATCACTGTATGACTGAAATGCAAACACGAAAGTTCATAAGTTTGTAACTGTACATCACAGTGATCCTCTAATACAAAATTATTTTAAAAAAATACTTGCTTTATCATTTGCTTTTGGTTCTTGGGTACTTCCCCCTGCGTCACTCCTGGTGGTGCTAGAGACCCCGAGGTGCCAGGCCCCAGCCCGGGACCCCTGCAGGCAGAGCAAAGGCTGCCCACGGCACACTCCCGACCTCTCACATGATGCGTTTTATAATCACAGGGACAAGGGAAGAAGCGTGAGTGAAGGAGAAGGTTGTCCGGGAAGGCTTTTCACACGTGTTTAAGAATCACCTGCTGGGCTGCTGCTTTTGCTTGCTCTGTCTGGGGACACCCGGCCGTGTTTGGGTCTTGCTCCTGGCTGTCACTCAGGACCCGCCGGGGACGCCTGGGCTGCTGGGACTGGACCTTCTTCAGCTGTGTGCAAGGCAAGGGCCCCGCCCTCCAGGCCCTGAGGGGCTGTTCTGAGGTGCCGGTCAGCGGTGGCCGAGAGGAAGGGGCCAGTGAAGGAGGGTTGGCCCGGCGACCGCCCTGTCCTCAGCGGGCTCGACTAAAGGGCCGGAACTGGGCTCACGCCGCCTGAGTTTTATCCCCACCACATGCCTGCTGTTTGCCACGGACAAGCGTGGACCAACAATGGAGACAAAACAATTATTTTAGAGCAGGAATGTAAACGTCTGCTACTTGGAGTTGCCCTGAGAAGAGCGTGTTTGCCTCCGCGAGCATCAGGGGAGACCCTCTGCCCTCGGGAGCTTTCCTCGCCGGGCAGGGAGTGACTTGGCTGTCCACTGCGCGGGGCCAGGCTCTGCCGGCCGGGGTCTGCTCAGCTGCTCTCCCCGTGCTCTCAGGAGGGTGCTTGTTTTTCCGTCCTGAGTTGTGTGGATGCTCACGTGTGCGGCCCTGAGCCCTGTAGTCGGACGAGAGCGTGTGTTTTCTCTCCCCTTCGGGGGTCACTTCTTGTTTCCGTGATGTGTTGGGTTGACGGGATTCTGCCGGCTGAGTTCTGCTCCTGCTGCTCCCTCCATGGAGCTGAGTCACTGGAGCACACCTCACGGGGGGTATCTGCTCCCTTTGATGTACCGTGAGCGCTCACCTCTAACACCTAAGTATTTAATCCAGTCTCAGTTAGCTTTTGTGCATGGTAAGAGGCAGTGACCCAATTCTTTCTTTTGTATGTGCCTCAACAGTTTCCCAAATCCATCAATTTAGTTGTTTTCCCGATCTCCCGTGTGGCCCGTGGCTCAGCAAAGTGGGGAGCTGGGGGCGGGGGATTTAAGGAAAGAGGGTTTCCTCCTCTGGCCAACCTGTCTCAGCAACCGACCCATCTCGGTCCCACTGAACAGACCCCAGAAAGGCATGAGGAAGGCTCCCTCCCAAGCCCCGAGTCTCTTTGCCATCTCACTGGCTCTCTCTTAGTCCTCTCTCTCTCTGTCTCTCTCTCTGTCTGTCTCTGTCTCTGTCTCTGTCTCTCTCTCTCTCTCTCTCTCTCTCTCTCTCTCTCTTGCTTTTTGGGTCACACTTGGTGATGCTCAGGGGTTACTCCTGGCTCTGTACTCAGGAATTACTCCTGGCGGTGCTCAGGGAACCATTTGGGATCGAACCCATTTTGGCTGCATGCAAGGCAAATGCCCTACGTGCTGTGTTATATCACTCTGGTCCTGCTCTCTCTCTCTCTCTCTCTCTCTCCCTTCCTTCCTTCCTTCCTTCCTTCCTTCCTTCCTTCCTTCCTTCCTTCCTTCCTTCCTTCCTTCCTTCCTTCCTTCCTTCCTTCCTCTCTTTCTCTTCTTTTTTCTCTTTTTCTCTCTTTCTCTTTCTCACTCTCTCTCTCTCTCTCTCTCTCTCTCTTCTTTCTTTCTTTGCTTTTTTTGGTCACACCCAGCAATGCTCAGGATTTACTGCTGGCTCTGCACTCAGGAATCACTCCTGGCGGTGCTTGAGGGACCATATGGGATGCCGGGGATCAAACCCTAGCTGGCCGCGTGCCAGGCAAATGTCCCACCCGCTGCACCACCGCCCCGTCCTGACGATTCCCTTTCTCTAGGCAAATTCCTAATCGTACCTGCCTGTTTCCCTTTACTATCACGGCTGGGTAAAAACAAATCAAACAAAGAGCAGCAGAAAGATCCTGCATCTCTGCACCCGTTGGTGCCTGTCAGCATCGGGCATCTGCTGTTCTCCTTTGCCCCTCTCGGCCATGCACTCCAGACACTAAACATTCCGTTTGTAGGAATATCATCATTTTTAACTTTGGTTTTAGGGCCTCACCTGGCAATGTTCACTGGTCACTCCTGGCTGCTCTCAGGAAATACTCCTGGTGGTGCTCTGGGGACAATATGGGACATCATGGGTCAAACCCAGGTCGGCTGCGTGCAAGGTGAACTCTCTGGCCCCGGTTTCGAGTTCTTAGAATGGTACCAAAGTCGTCCTCTCCAATCTACGGTCTGAGGAAAGAAGCACCTACTTTAAAGTTGGTCATATTTGGCTGAGTTTCTTGTTTCCAAAGGAGGAGAGGTCTGTTTGGTTTCATGATTTGAGGTACCTTATCTTTTTCATTTTACACCAAGTGTGGGAGGTCACATTAGCTTATACAAGTTTCCATCACCACCCAGGTGGCTTACATCTCCGAGATAACAGGCTTAGGAGGGACCGAGGTTTGCAGATTTTTAATCTCTGTTTGTGTTTGTTCTAGTTCATCAAATCCTCATTTTTTCCTCCTCCCTCCCTCCTCCTTTCTTTCTTTCTTTCTTTCTTTCTTTCTTTCTTTCTTTCTTTCTTTCTTTCTTTCTTTCTTTCTTTCTTTCTTTCTTTCTTTCTTTCTTTCCCTCATCTCAAAATCTCAAAGGGCTGGTTTGAGCCCAAAGATAGTTCAGCCTCTAGGGATCTTGCCTTGCGTGACGCCAACCCGGGTTCAATCTCTGCACCCCATATGGTCTCCAGAGCATGACAGGAGCAACCCTAGCACAGCTGGGTGGGACCCAAAACCCAAAATAAATAAATAAATGAAAGTTAAAAGGCTGATTTCCTTTCTTTTTCGTTTTTGGACCACACTCATTAATGTGCAGGACTTACTCCTGACTCTGCACTCAGGAATTACTCCTGGCGGTGCTCAGGGGGACAAGTGGGATGCTGGGGATAGAACCCCGGTTGGCTGCATGCAAGGCAAATGCCCTCCCTGCTGTACTGTCGTTCCAGCCCTAGGACTGACTTCCTTAAAGTGTTTCATGATGGTATGTCAGTAACTGCACTGTAGCACTGTAGCACTGTCGTCCTGTTGCTCATCGATTTACTCGAGCGGGCACCAGTAACGTCTCCATTGTGAGATTTGTTGCTGCTGTTTTTGGCATATCGAATACACCACAGGGAGCTTGCCAGGCTCTGCCGTGTGGGCGGGATACTCTCGGTAGCTTGCCGGGCTCTCCGAGAGGGGCGGAGGAATCGAACCCTGGTTGGCCACGTGCAAGGCAAATGCCCTACCCGCTGTGTTATCACTCCAGTCCTAAGTAAAACTAAAATCCCCAGGAGGAAAATACGTTTATTGCTCTTATGTCTTGGAGAAATTTGTCGTTTCTGTCAAGCATTATCGTCGCGTCCTTCTCAAGACACCATGTCCCGAAGACAGTCAGGGTACCTTAGGGTTCCCGGAGAAGGAAGCTGCCAGGTCCCCCCCAAGCAGCGGGGAGACACCTACCGCGCAGGCTTAGCTGGCCTTGTGAGGCTTGTGACTCCGTGCATCAAAGCCGGAGACTTTGACTACTGTTACATTGTTACCTAAACTACAGTAAACACAGACACCAAAGGCGCGGCCCCAGCCTCCCCAGCACCTCCGGAGTCATTTCTGGCTGCAGAATCAGGAGTCAGCCCTGAGCACGGCTGGGTGTGCCCGGCCCCTGCCAAAATACGACCTGCCCCCCCAAAAAAAACATTAGAAACAAGATCAAAGATCATGGCGAATATCCACTCTCTTAAGTCTAACACAATTTATTCACAGTTTGCTTCTCAAAACCTAAACATTTTCTTTTCGGTTTAGTTTTATTGTTTTGCATCTGGTTTTTGCTTTTTGGGCCACACCTGACAGTGCTCAAGGCTGACTCCTGGCTCTGTGCTCAGGGCTGACTCCTGGCAGTGCTCAGGGCTGACTCCTGGCAGTGCTCAGGGCTGACTCCTGGCTCTGTGCTCAGGGCTGACTCCTGGCAGTGCTCAGGGCTGACTCCTGGCTCTGTGCTCAGGGCTGACTCCCGGCTCTGTGCTCAGGGATGTCTGCTGGTGGTGCTCAGGGGGCCGCATGGGATACCAGGGGTAGAACCTGGGTTGTTGTCTGCAAGGGAGACGCCCTCCCCGCTGTTCTCTGGGGTCCGGGAACCAGGGAGCCATGGGTCCCAGACAGCGAGCCCCCTGGGCAGGTGCCCGTGTGCAGCTGTGGACTAGAGGGTCAGGCTGACTCCAGGCACTGGGCCGGGCGGGGTCACCCTCTGCGGTGCTGGAAGAGCACAGCCCCCAGGAGCTGCTGGCCACGCCCACCGCCCTCGGAACTGTCCTGCTAAGGTCTGCGGGGCCAGTGACTGACCCAGAGCTCGGTGTGGTTCCTGGCGGCTGGAGGGAGGCCCGGGGCCAGCAGACATCCCCCCCCCGAAGCCCAGCCGCGACGGGCCCAGAACAGAGGGGCCGCGGCCCTGACCCCCAAGGGACCCGGAGGGAAGAGCCGGACGCCACGCCTGCTCCTTTCCCCTGCTCTGCCCCAGACCTGCACCCAGCTGCCCCCTGCGGCAGCCCCAGGGGGCCGCCCCTGAGGGAGCAGTGTGTGTGTGTGTGTGTGTGTGTGTGTGTGAGTGTGTGTGTGTGAGTGTGTGTCTGCGTGTGAGTGTGTCTGTGTGAGTGTCTGTGTGTCTGTGTGTGTATATGTGTCCATCTGTGTGTATCTGTGTGTCTGTGTGTGAGTGTCTTCGTGTGTGTCTGTGTGTATATGTGTCCATCTGTGTGTATCTGTGTCTGTGTTTGTGTGCATGTACATGAGTGTTTGTTCATATGTATATGTGTCCGTCTGTGTGTATCTGTGTGTCTGTCTGTGTCTGTGTGTTTCTGTGTGTGTGCGTGTGTCTGTGTGTGTATATGTGTGTGTCTGTGTGTATATGTGTCCGTCTGTGTGTATCTGTGTGTCTGTCTGTGTGTGTGCGTGTGTGTGTCTGTGTGTATCTGTGTGTCTGTGTATCTGAGCGTGTGTGTCTGTGTGTGTTTGTGCACGAGGTGCATGTTCATCTGTTTCCTGTTCTTCTATGTCAGTGCAGAAGTCCCAAGCCCAACTGACCGCTCTGGAGTCGTGGGAGTCGGCTGCAGGCCTTCTCTGTGCGACACTCAGGTACTGATGTCGTTGGGCCCCACGGGGGGCTTCTGTGTGGCGAGAAAGGGACGATACTTTCTCCCGATCCGCCTCTGCCACCCCGGCCCTCTGGGAAGCCCAGGGCTGGCGAAGTCGGCCACGAGCCCTGAGCCCCACCAGCCCGCTGGGTGGCCGCCAAGCCACAGCTGACCGTCTCTGGGCTTCTCCCACGGGGGTTGATCCCACCACCCGGTTTCTCTGCCAGCCCCGGGCTCAGGTGGAGGAGGAATTGCTCTTTGCAGGAAAGGAAAGTCAGTCGGGCCTTACCCGGGGGTTCTTGTCTCGCCTCGCAGGAAAGAATCCCAGGAGCAGCCGAGCAGCGGAGGAGACAGATTGTAGGTGGAGGCTCTGGGGAGGGAAAGGAGGGAGTGAGGGAGAGAGACGCACCGAGAGAGGACGTGGGCTTCTCCAGGGCCCAGAGCAACACGGGCCCGCAGTAGACAGGGAATTACAGTCTCAGGAGGGGAGAGGGGCCACGCGTGTGCTGGGCCACGTGGGCACACCAGCACTTGGGCTCGGGAGCAGATGTGCTCCTTTGTCCAAGGTGGCCTTGACAGGGTGTTTCCAACCCGCCCCCTGAGGAGCTTTCTAGCTAGGTAAGAGTCTGTCGCTGGGGTTCTTCCTAACAGGTGGAGTTGGGCGTGGTCTTCTGACCTTTGTTCCTGCTGGGTCTTCTCCGAGGGCGGGTCCAGCCTTCTCTGGCCTGGGCTCCTGAGGGATTCAAGGATGAAGGGTTCTGGGTAATTCCCTTGGCCGGCCCTGCAGGGAGGGGTCCCGCAGGCAGGAGGTCTCACCAGGTCTGGATTTCTGCGTCCCCAGGTAGATCAGCCTCGGGGCTGGCGGCCCTGTTACCTCCCAGAACTTCGCCGCCTGGTGTGTGTGTGTGTGTGTGTGTGTTGGGGAGGGGGCTTCCCTAGCTACCTGCCTACATCAGCTTCACAATTTTGCCTCCTCCTGAGATTCTTCTCTGTGAGGAAAGACGAAGATGCAGAAGGCCTCTGCTGGGGTTGGGCCTGACGGCGTCTGGGCCGGCCCTCCGCGAGCACTGCAGCTGGGTGGGCGAGCAGGGGGAGCCGCTTTCCTCGAAGCTCCTTTTTCTACTCCGCCCCCGTTTCCCAGTGCCCGCTGCCCGGCCGCTGGCCTCCTCTCTGGCTTACAGTGCATGATCTCTGACCTTTCCTCCTTGCCCAGCCCCTAGGCCGGTCCCACCTGCGGCCTCCCATCCCGCCCCGAGGTCCTGCAGCGACAGGGCAGACGGGAATGTGAAGGACGCGGGCGGAAGCTTCGCCAGAACAAATCTCTAAGAAGCAAACGCCGTGTCGTCACGCTACATTGGAGCCGAATCTGATTTACTGTCGTAAAGCTCCATTTTTTTTTTCTTTTTGGGTCACACCTGGGGTTACTCCTGGCTCTGCACTCAGGAATTAATTACTCCTGGCGGTGGTGCTCAGGGAACCCTATGGCATGCTGGGAATCGAACCCGGGTCGGCCGCGTGCAAGGCAAACGCCCTCCCCGCTGTGCTGTCGCTCCAGCTCTAAAATAAACTACAGGCGTTAGAAATAGTATCCGGGAGTAAAGTCAGGCTTGAGTGCTTTCTTTCGCTGTTCCTGGGCCCACCCAGGACTCTGGGCTTACTCCTGGCTCTGCACTCAGGGCTGGGTCCCGGTGGGCACGGGGGCCCGCAGGGAGCAGCAGGACTGGAGCCCGAGGAGGAGGCTGCCCCCAAGGGAGCCCTGACCCTGCCCTGCGCCCAGGCCCTGAGGCGGAGTCTGCTCTGTTGGAAGGAGAAAGGCATCGCTCGGTCTGGGCCGAGCTTTCTCGGGCTCGCCGTGCTTCAGTTGGCCTGGAATGATGAGATCGTCAGGTCTTTCAGCAAACTACTCTTGGCTTTTGTTGTTGTTGTTGATTTTTAAGAGAGCTAAACTTTATCAGTAATTTTTAAAATCTTTGCCACTTGGGCTAAGTAAGTTTCAAAGGTAAACTGATTACATAGTCATGTCTGTGTTTTAAATCTTCTTAAAATAACTATAACAACCTTTTTTTCATAAAAATACTGAATCATGGGGAGTTACAAAGTCACAAAGATATTGTGATTGATACTCAGGCGTACGTGTCCTACGCGGGTCCCTTCACCGCAGTCACCAGCCTCCCCAGCGTCCCAGCTTCCCGCCTGCCCCCAGCCCGCCTCTGGCAGGCGCTTTCCCTCCCCCGCTGTCGTGGCGCTTTGTTCCCTGACTACCCCCACCCCCAGCCCAGTGCCAAACTTCCTACTGAACACCAGTCTCTTGCTCTTCATTTCCTTTGCCACTGGGCACTTGATATTGTCCTATGAAGTTTTTTTATGCCCCACACATGACAGAGACTGTTCTGAGTCGTTTCTCTCCCTCTGACTGACTTCACTCAGCACCATACTCTCCAGGTCCATCCATGTTGCAGCAAATTGCATGATGCTATCTTTTTTTTTTTTTTGCTTTTTGGGTCACACCCAGCGATGCACAGGGGTTACTCCTGGCTCTTCACTCAGGAATTACCCCTGGCGGTGCTCAGGGGACCGTATGGGATGCTGGGGATTGAACCTGGGTGGGCCGCGTGCAAGGCAAACGCGCTACCCGCTGTGCTATCGCTCCAGCCCCTAATCCTCTCCTCTTGAAACTATTTTCTGAGCCGAAGCAACGGGCCACAAAGAAGCAAGGCAGCAATCAGGGCTGATTCCCCTCCCCTGCAAAGAGCAGCTCCACCTGCCCTGCATCAGGTGGCAGGTGCCGCCTCCTGGGACGCACCTGGAGCTGCTGAGAGGGTCAGGGCCTCTCGGCACACCGCGGGGGGCTCCTGGGGGCCGGGACTCTCCGGATCCTCTGAGCGCAGCAAGGCGGGCGCCCCTCTCCCTGTTCCATCGCGCCTGCCTGCCATAGTACCGCTAGAGGGTCATCTGTCCCGCGCCCCCCCGGCCACAGAGTGGGCAGGGGGCTTAGGACCCTCCTGGGAGCCCGGGGTCCCCTGGGTAGGCCCAGGGCGTTCTCCTGGGGAGGCCTGGGGATCACACCTAGCGAGGCCCGGGGGTCCCTGCCGGTGAGGTTCTGGGGGTCCCTGCCAGTGAGGCCCGGGGGTCCCACCTGGTGAGGTTCAGGGTCCCTGCTGGTGAGGCCCAGGGGTCCCTGCCGGTGAGGTTTGAGGGTCCTGCCAGTGAGGCCTGGGGGTCCCTGCCGGTGAGGTTTTGGGGTCCTTGCCGGTGAGGCCCGGGGATCCCTGCCAGTGAGGTTCGAGGGTCCCACCCAGTGAGGTTTGGGGGTCTCTGTGGTGAGGGGGGGTCCCTGCGGTAAGGCCCAGGGGTCCCTGCTGGTGAGGTTTGGGGGTCCCTGCGGTGAGGGGGGGTCCCTGCGGTGAGGGGGGGTCCCTGCGGTGAGGCCCGGGGGTCCCTGCGGTGAGATTCGAGGGTCCCTGCGGTGAGGCTGGGGGGTCCCTGCCCTGCCGGTGAGGCTGGGGGGTCCCTGCCGGTGAGGTTTGGGGGTCCCTGCGGTGAGGGGGGGTCACTGCGGTGAGGCCCGGGGGTCCCTGCGGTGAGGTTCGAGGGTCCCTGCGGTGAGGCCCGGGGGTCCCCGCCGGCCCTGCCCCGTCCGCGCGCGGACAAAGCCCGCCCGTCCCCCGGCCGCGCCGGCCGCTGGACACTGAGCCTGGCCGCTGCCCGGCCCCCTGCCCGGCCCCCTGCCCGCCAACCCCTGCCCGCCGCCCCCTGCCCGGCCCTGACCCCTGCCGGGCCCGCCCCGCGCACACTGTCCGACAGCGCCCGCGAGGCGGGAGAACAAAGGCGGCGGGAGAACAAAGGCGGCGGCGCGCGCGCCCGCGGGACCCGCCATGATGGCGGCGCGCGCTCGCGCCGAGCTTCCGCCCCGACTCGGCCGGGCGCGCGGCCGGTCTCCCCGGCAACCGCACGCGCCGGGCCGTTCTGCGCGCGCGCCGCCTGCGTCATCACTGCGCGCGGCGCTGCGCGCGGCTCGGCGCGTCCCTGCCCGGCCGCCGTCGCGCTCCCGGCTGCCGCGGGCCTCGTCGGCCGCGAGGTGAGTCGGGCTCGGCCGCGCGGGGGTCCCGCCGCCCCCCCGCCCCGCCGCGCCCGCCCCCCCGCCGCGCCTTTGTGTCCCGCGCCCGGGCCCGCGCGGGGCGTGGGTGCTTGCTCGCGGGTGCGTGTGCAGGCGCGTCCGAGGGTGCACACGGGTGTGTGTGCGTGTCCGCGTGTGCGTGTGGGGGTGTGTACAGGTGTGTGTGCGTGTCCGCGTGGGGGTGTGTACAGGTGTGTCATGCGCGTGTGTGTCCGTGTGTGTATGGATGTGTGTACATGTATGTGTGTGCGTGTATGTACATGTATGTGTGTACGTGTATGTGTGTACATGTGTGCTTGCGTGTGTGCGTGTGCCTGGGTGCATGCGTGTGCCTGCGTACAGGTATGTGTGTGCAGCTGTGCACGCAGGTTTGTGCGTGCAGGTGTGCTGCATGTGCCTGCGTGCAGGTGTGTGTACAGGTATGTGTATAGGTGTGTGCGTGTGCCTCTGTGCAGGTGTGCATGCCAGTATGTTTGCGTGCAGGTGCCTGAATGTGTGTGCTTGCAGATGTGTGTGTGTGCCTTCGTGTGCCTGTGCAGGTGTGCGTGCAGGTGCGTGTGCGGGTGTGTGCCTACATGTATGTGCGTGCAGGTGTGTGTGCATGTGCCTGTGTGCAGGTGCGCGTGCAGGTGCGTGTGCAGGTGTGCGTGCAGGTGCATGTGCTTGTGTGCAGGTGTGCGTGCAGGTGCGTGTGCAGGTGTGCGTGCAGGTGTGCGTGCAGGTGCGTATGCATGTGTGTGCCTGCAGGTGTGTGCCCGCTTGTGCCCGCGGCTCCCTGCAGGTAAGCTGCTAACGCCCGCCTCAGCCCACAGGTGCCCCGTCTGCCAGCATGAGCCTCTTCAACCTCGACCGCTTCCGCTTCGAGAAACGGAATAAGCTCGAGGGTGCCCCCGAGGCCGCCCCCCTGGCCGCCCCGCCGGGCCCCTCGTCGCCCATTTCCCTCAGTGCCGAGGAGGAGAACGAGGAGGGGAGCCGGCCCGGGACCCCCGACTCCGACGTCACTGAGAAAACAGGTGAGTGAGAGGCTGCCCCGTCCCTCCCCTCCCGCACGGCCGGGGACCCCCACGCTGCGCGCTGCACCCTGGCACGCCCGGCAGAGCGGGTGCCTGGGGCAGCCCGGGGAAGGGGCTGCAGAGCACCCGCGTCGCCGCCCACCTCCTGCCAACGCGTCGGGGCAGCCGAGGTTCCCTCGAGCATCAGCCTCGCCTTCTGGGCGCCCAGACTGCAGGTGGGGGGCGGGGGGGGTCGTCGTGACCCAGAGTGAGCCTGTCTCTGAGGCTTGGCGTGCTCAGAGCTCCCCTGCCCTGCCCAGGCCCCTGGGGGGCGGGGTGTTCGGGGGCTGGTTGCATGCACAGCAGGAGCCTCGGACCCCGTCTGTGTCTCTGTGCGTCTTTGCAGTGGTTCACAGGGTGTATCTGAGCCCTCCTGGGTCACACCCCGTGGCCCTGGGCACCGGGCTCAAGTGGCACCAGCCGGAGCCTCCACATGCCGTGCACGGTGCACGCGCCTTCCTTGGTGAGCATCTCCCTGCCCCGGGAGCTGAGCTCCCAGAGGGGTAGGCGGCTGCGAGTGCTTCAGTAGGTGGACCCTGAGCTGAAATCCAGGGCTTCTAATTTTGAATGTAAACTTTGCTCTTTTTTCCTCCCGCCCTCGCCCTGTCTTTCCTTTTGGCTGTTCCGGTTTGCAATACGGATACAGAAAAGGTTATCATGTATCTCCCCTTACCTGCCCTCAGCTCTCAGGTTCTGTGCAACAACCTTGCAATCTGTTACTGTCTCACTGGTCCCTTCTCTGTCCTAACTGCCCTTCGCCCAGGACACCCTTGTGGCAGGCATCCAGCCACCGGCGAGTGTTCCTGGCCCCTGTTTTCCCTGGCCTTGGGTATGAGTTTCATACAATATGTATTTTTTACAGCCCACAAGTGAGCGCGGTCATTCTGTATCTGCCCTCTCCTGACTCATTCCGCTCATGATACCCTCCAGGTCGATCCGTTTATAAGCAAACTTCATGGCTTCATCTCTCCTAACAGCTGCATAGTATTCCATTGTGTAGATGTACCACAGTTTCTTTATCCACTCATCTGTTCTCGGGCGGCACTCAGGTTGTTCCAGATTCTGGCTATTGTGAACAGTGCTGCAGTGAACACAGAAGTGCAGATGGCGTTTGTTGTTTTTGATTTGCATCTCCCTCATGGTGAGTGCAGTAAAACACTTCCTCATGTGCCTTTTGGCCATTAGAATTTCTCCTTTGAGGAAGTTTCTATTCATTTCCTCTCCCTATTTCTTGATGAGGTTGAATTTATTTTTTCTTGTAAAGTTCTACCAGTGTCTTATATAACTTTGATATTAACCCTTTATCAGGTGGGTTTGGGTGAGTATTTCCCATTCTGTGGGCTGACTTTGTGCCTTCCACACCATTTCCTTTGAAGTGCGGAAGCTTCTTAGTTTCGCGTAGTCCTATTTGTTTATCTCTGCTTCCGCCTGTTTGGTCAGTGGTGTTTCATCTTTGAAGGTGCCTTTAGCTTCAGTATCATGGAGGGTTTTGCCAAGGTTTCTTCCATGCACGTGTGGGCTCAGGTCTGGTGTTCAGATCTCTAATTCATTTTGCCCTGAGGTCAGTGCCTGGCTTTAGACAGAGGTGTGAGTTCGCTAGTTGGCAGGCAGCTGCCCCGTTTTCCCAGCACTGCTTGTCGAAGAGGCTTTCCTTGTTCCACTTCAGATTTCTGGTTCCTTTATCAAGATCAAACTCTCATAGATTTGAGGGCTTGTGCCAGGATACTCAACTTTATTCCATCGGGCTGCAGGTCTGTCTCTAGCCCAGTACCATGCTGTTTTAATTCCTGCTGCTTTGTAGTACAGTTTCAAGTTGGGGAAGGTGATGCCCCCATCTTCTTTTTCTCAAGGATTGCTTTGACTATTGGTGGGGTTTATTATTCCATATGAATTTCAGGATTGTTTGGTCTGTCTTTCTTTGAAAAATGTCATGGGTATCCTGATAGGGGCCACACTGGACCTGTGTTGTGCTTTGGGGAGTATTGCCGTTTTGACAGTGTTCATTCTCCCAGTCCACGGGACGTGTCTTCATTTCCTTGTCTCCTCTTATCTCTTGGAGTAGCGTTTTGTAGTTTGTAGTTTTTTCTGTACAGTCCTCTACCTGATTAGTTAAGGTGATTCCAAAGTACTTCGTTTTGTTTTTTTTTTGTTTCACTTTTTTCTCTTTCATTATTTGCAGATAAGAAAGCCAGGGATTGTCTCTAGGAGTTTATTGGTGGCGGCTCTATGAGTATAGTATACTTACTCGTACCATACTCTTTAACTGTAGCATCATGCCGCCTGCAAACAATGAGAGCTTGATTTCTTCCTTTCCTATTTGGATGCCCTTGATACGTTTTTCTTGCCTAACTGCCACGGCAAGTACTTCCAGCACTGTACTGAATAGGAGTGGCAGAAGTGGGCAGCCTTGCCTTGTTCCCTCTCTTAGGGGAGGCTCTCAGCTTTTCCCCATTGCGGATGATGCTGGCCGTGGGCCTTGGTCGATGGCTCTGACTGCACTGAGGAGCAGCCCCTCAGCTCCCATTTTGTTGAGAGTTTTTATCATGAATGGGCGCTGGATCTGGTCAAATGCTTTCTCTGCATCTATTGATATTTTCACATGGTTTTTCTTTTTTCTTTTATTGATGTGGTGTATTATGTTCGCTGACTTGCGAATGTTCAACCATCCTTGCATGCTGGGATGACTCCTATTTGATCTTGGTGTATAATCTTTTTGATGAGTTGTTAGATTCTGTTTGCTGTATTTTTTTCTTTATCTTTTTGGGTCACACCCGGCGATGCACAGGGGTTACTCCTGGCTCTGCACTCAGGAATTACCCCTGGCCGTGCTCAGGGGACCATATGGGATGCTGGGATTTGAACCCGGGTCGGCCACGTGCAAGGCAAACGCCCTCCCCGCTGTTCTATCTCTCCAGCCCCCCCCTTTTTTCAGAGAACCAGCTCTTGGTTTCATTGATCCTTTGGATTATATTTTGGGATTCCAGCTCATGAATTTCTGCTCTAAGTTTTATTATTTCCTTCCTCCTGCCTGGTTTGGGCTCCTTTTGTTGGTCATGTTCTAAGATCTTAAGCTTCGAAGTCAAGTTGTTTATGCGGGCCCTTTGTTCCTTCCTGATGAATGCTTGCAGACCTGTAAATTTTCCCCTTGACTCTGCTTTCGATGTGCCCTGAGGGTTGTGGTAGCTCCTGTCCTCATCTCATTTGTTTCCAGGAATCTTGATTTCCTCTTTTTCTTTCTTTTTTTTTTTTTGTTTGTTTGTTTGGGTCACACCCAGCGATGCACAGAGGTTACTCCTGGCTCTGCATTAAGGAATTAACTCCTGGCTGTGCTCAGGGGATCTTATGGGATGCGGGGTGGGAGGGGGTGGGGGGGAATTGAACCCGGGGTCGGCCACATGCAAGGCAAACGCCCTACCCGCTATGCTATCACTTCAGCTCCTTAGTAACATTTTTTTTTTAAACTTTATTTTTATTTATTTATTTTTTTTTGCTTTTTGGGTCACACCTGGCGATGCACAGTGGTTACTCCTGGCTCTGCACTCAGGAATTACCCCTGGCCGTGCTCAGGGGACCATATGGGATGCTGGGATTTGAACCCGGGTCGGCCGCGTGCAAGGCAAACGCCCTCCCCGCTGTTCTATCTCTCCAGCCCCCCCCTTTTTTTTTTTTAAACTTTATTTTTCCTTAGTAACATTTTTAAATGCAAAAGTTTCACACACACACACACACACACACAAAAACAAATAGAACAGCGATAGCACAGCAGGGAAGGCGTTTGCCTTGCACTCGGCCAACCTGGGTTCGATTTCCAGCATCCCATATGGTCCTCTGAGCACTGCCAGGAGTGATTCCTGAGTGCAGAGCCAGGAGTAACCCCTGTGCATCGCTGGGTGTGACCCAAAAAGAAAAGAAAAAAAGTTTCACAAGCAGATTTTGTGTTTTTGTCTTCCGCTCCGACACGGGGCTCAGGCTGCTTCTGGCTCGTGCCCCCGGGATCCGTGGCCGCGGCGTGTGTGGCTCTGGGTGTCCGAGCCCAGATGCGGTGGTTACAGCCGCGTTGAGGCAGGTGCCTAGCAGCCGTGTACAAGCGGATTTTAAAGTAGCCGCTTGGGGCCAGGGAAACGGTACAGTGGGTCGGGCTGCTGCCCTCGCAGGGCCCGGGTGTGGGAAAGGAACCCAGCGGTGGTTGTGTCTCCCCGTCTCCTGGCTGCTGCCCTCGCGGTCGGCCTTTCCGCGCTGGCAGAGGCCCCGCCAGCTCCCCTGGAGAAGCCCCGTGGGGCTGCGTGGGAAGTCGGGGAAAGTGGGATGTGCCCGAATGATTTGGGTCGAGTTAGTGATTACTCAGATATTCAAATTCTTGGAGTTTTAAATCTGTCCGGATTCCTGGGGCCACTGAAATGTCTTGCCTGCAATGCCGGTATCAAAACCACAGCCTTCCCGTGCCAGCCCGTGCGCTCATGTATGTACAGAAACACGTATGCCAGGCCTGTGTGCTTATGTGTGTGCAGAGCCACATATGCCAGGCACGTGTGCTCATATATGTGCAGAGCCACGTACACCAGGCCCATGCGTTCATGTTTGTGCAGAGCCACGTATGCCAGGCCCGTGCGTTCATGTATGTACAAAGCCACATGCACCAGGCCCGTGTGCTCATGTATGTACAGAGCCACCTATGCCAGACATGTGTACTTCGGTGTGTGGGCAGTGTCACGTGTGCTAGAATGGCGCTTTTCTGCCTGTCCACAGTCATACACGCCATGCCATGTGTGGGAGAGTCACGTGTTAGCCATGCGCCCTCACGCGTGTGTGGTCAGCGTGGAGATGCTGGGATCGGACGTTGGACTTTGGTTTCTCAGAAGTGTCTTACTTATTTGTTAGGATCTGGGACAAGCCGTAAAGCTTGAGAGTCATGATTGAAAGTTGAATTGTTTGTTTTTGGGCGTTGGGCCGCTCCCGGCAGTGCTCAGGGCTGCCTCCTGGCTCAGTGCTCAGGAATCGCTCCCGCCGTGGCCGGGGGCGACGTCTGGGTCGCCGGGGGTGGAGCCCGGGTCTGCCGCGTGCAGGGCACAGGCCGGCCTGTTCTTCTGTCACTCCAGTGCCTTAAAAATAGAGTTTTAAAAAGACTAAATTAATGCCCTAGAATTCAATGGAATGTTGTGGTTTTAAAAAATTGTGTTGATGTGAAGTCAATTTTGAACCAGGTTTTCTTTTTGTGTTTAGTTTTGCGGCCACACGTGACTTGTGATCGGGTCACTGTGAGCACTGCACTCGGAGTCACTCCTGGAGGTGCTCAGGGGGCCGAATGGGAGGAGGGGGTTGAACCTGGTGGGGCCCTTGAGAGGCAGCTGCCCTGCCCACTCCTATTGCTCTGGCCCCATAACCTCGATATTTTGCTTGAAAATTTATTTCTTTTTCCCTTTTTGGGTCACACCCAGTGATGCACAGGGGTTACTCCTGGCTCTGCACTCAGGAATCACTCCTGGCGGTGCTCAGGGGACCATATGCGATGCTAGGTATCGAACCCGGGTCGGCCACGTGCAAGGCAGACGCCCTCCTTGCTGTGCCATTGCTCCAGCCCCGAAAATTTACTTTTTAAAAAATAGTTTTGTCGTGTTAGTGATGTCTTGTCGGGCTAGTGGCTCCGTGGTGAGGCACAGCAGGCTCACACGCTTTCCTCCCGGGAGTCTGCGGTGGCCTCTCTGTGACCAGCAGCACAGGGCACGGTCCGTAGCATCCGCCTCTGGGGCAGGCTTGCTGGTGGGACAGTGACAGTAACACAGTATTCTGGACACCTGTATAAAAATGTGTTTTGTGTGTGTCCCACGGGCTGTGCGTGGGCAGCCGGAGCTTTGGACCAAGCCCGCCCTGGTCCCTGCTCAGCCCGGAGCTGCTGGCGCCGTCCCTGCGGCCGGGTGGGGGGGGGTGAGGAGGGGCCCTGGGCGGCTGCCCGGGACAGCAGGGGGAGGATCACAGCTCACCGCCCAAGAGCCGTGTGCGTTTCATTCGCACGCAGCTGACGTGTGAAGTGTCCTCTGTCATAAGGAAATTCTGTTAGGAAAATCTCCTTTCTTGGGCCGGATGCTCGACTTTGCCCAACGTTAGAAACACAGATTTTCCCGTTCATCACTTTAAATCTTTCCCCCTTTCAGCCGAAATCTTCGCATTTCCTCTTGGGTGATGTGTGAGAAATGACTTTAGTCTTCGCTCAGTTTATTCTTTATTATGGCTTCACCAGAGTTTAGAATTCCTGTTCATCTAGACCTGTATTGTATATTTGTATATGTAATAGCATAAAATTGTAAAATATTTATTTTCCTAGGTCACCCGTTCTGTTGGCACTTTCGTACCCATCTCTTATGATCTTTATGTTTCTTTGGTAAGGGTCGTGACTTCCTAACTCGGAGTCCTCTCTCTGGGGGAGTGTAGCTGAATGTTTCCATTTTATTCCTTTTTCAGAGAGAATCCGCTCTGGCTTCCTGGTCTTTCCTGTCGGCTGTTCATTCTCTGTTTCTGTTCTTTGTTGTTTTTCTCTTTGTACTAAGGCTGAACTTCTGTTGTTGTTTTCCTGTGGTGTTGAGTTTCACATTTGAGATTTGCCTTTCTGGTTCTGTTTTTGTTTGGGGGCGGCACCTGGCGGGGTGGGGGCTTCCTCCTGGCTCTTGGCTTAGGGATCGCTCTGGGGTCCCGGGATTGACTGGGTCAGCTGCGTGCTGTTCCCCCCCCCCATGTCTCTTTTCTTGTATTTTCATCTGTCACTCAGTCTCTGTGAACTGTTTTGGGTTGGGGAGGTAATTCCGGGGTTGTCGTGCGTCTCTTACACACAGGCTGTTCCACCAGGGTACCACATGGTCCCTAAACCCCCGCCCACCAGGAGTCAGCCCTGAGCACAGAGCCCAGAGTGAGCCCTGAGCACAGAGTCGGGAGTGAGTCCCGAGCACAGAGTCTGGAGTGAGCCCTGAGCACAGAGTCGGGAGTGAGCCCCGAGCACAGAGTCGGGAGTGAGCCCTGAGCAGAGTCGGGAGTGAGCCCTGAGCACAAGAGCCGGGAGTCAGCCCCGAGCACTGACCTGGGAGTCAGCCCCAGGCAGAGTCAGGAGTGAGCCCCAAGCACAGAGCAGGGAGTCAGCCCCGAGCACAGAGCCAAGGGTCAGTCCTGAGCACAGAGCCGGGAGTAAGCCCTGAGCACCGCAGGTTGTGGTGTGAGAGGAGACGGAAGTGTCCGGTGTCCGGGGTTCTGTTCCCGCTGGGGGTGAGGACTCTCGGCCGTGCCGCGCTGCCCGTCTGCGTCGAGCCCCTGCTTGTCTCTGAGTCGTGGGCAGACGCGGGAGGGTCTCCCACTAGGCCTGGGCAGCGTGGGCTCGACCCCGGCCTCTGGCTGCTCTCGGGGCCGGGCCCGGCAGACCCGCGTCTCCGCGCTGAGCCCCTGGGGCTGGGCTGGGCTTTCCCCACGGTGGCCTGAGCACAGTGGAGTGGACGGGACGGGAGGGCCCTGAGGTCGGGGCCTGCTCAGGCTGTCTCGAGAGCGTGGCCCCGCCCCGCGCGCCTCCCAGGGTGAGAGTGGGGCAGCGGTGGGGGCAGCGGCCGGGGCAGGGCCCGGGCGTCCCGGGGGAGGTGCCTGGCCTGCTGCTCCTGGGGCGCTCGTGCCGGGGGTCTCCGTGCTCCCTGGGCCTCTGGCCCTGCTCTGGCTAGAGCCGAGCCCCCCCAGCACTGCCCGCCCCCCCCCCCGTGCTCAGGAGCACTCTGAGCTGAGCCTGGGGGTGGCCGGCCGTGCGTCCAGCCCGGCTCTGCCCGTGTCCACCACGCGCCCCTCCTTTGCCGCCCCTCGTCTGCAGAGTGTTCCTGCCAGGGTACTTGAACCCCTGCAGGTTTCGGCTTTCCAGAAATTCCCTCAGCTCCGACAGCTGCCTTGCTGGCTGCAGCGTCTCCGTCCCAGAGGCTCGTGTTTCCTTCGGTTTTTGTGGTTGGCTCCCACCCGGCAGGGCCCAGGGTCACTCCTGGCTCTGCACGCAGGAGTCACTCCTGGCGGTGCTCGGGGGACCCTATGGCTGCCATATCGAACCCAGGCCGGCCGCGTGCACGCCCTCCCGCTGTGCTGTTGCTCCGGCCCCAGCACAGGCTTTTTGGAGCTGGGGCCGCGGGTGTGTTTCAGCCTCTGCGTGTTCCGTGCCACTGGCCTGTGACCTGCAGAAGGTCCTGCTGAAGCACCGCTCGGCAGCTGGTGGGGCTGGGTGTTGGAGAACAAGTTGGTTTCCCTCCTTCCTTCCTCCCTCCCTTCCCTCTTTCCCTCCTTCCTTCTTCCTTCCTTCCTTCCTTCCTCCTTCCTTCCTTCCCTCTTCCTTCCTCCCTCCCTTCCCTCCTTCCTTCCTTCCTTCCTTCCTTCCTTCCTTCCTTCCTTCCTTCCTTCCTTCCTTCCTTCCTTCCTTCCTTCCTCCTTCCTCCCTCCCTTCCCTCCTTCCTTCCTTCCTTCCTTCCTTCCTTCCTTCCTTCCTTCCTTCCTTCCTTCCTTCCCTCCTCCTTCCTTCCTTCCTTCCTTCCTTCCTTCCTTCCTTCCTTCCTTCCTTCCTTCCTTCCCTCCCTCCCTCCTTCCCTCCCTCCCTCCTTCCTTCCTTCCTTCCTTCCTTCCTTCCTTCCTTCCTTCCTTCCTTCCCTCCTTCTTCCTTCCTCCCTCCCTCCCTCCCTCCCTCCCTCCCTTTCTCCCTTCCCTCTTCCTTCCTTCCTTCTCTCCTTCCTTCCTTCCTTCCTTCCTTCCTTCCTTCCTTCCTTCCTTCCTTCCTTCCTTCGTTCCTCCCTCCCTTCCCTCCTTCCTCCCTCCCTTCCCTCCTTCCTTCCTTCCTTCCTTCCTTCCTTCCTTCCTTCCTTCCTTCCTTCCTTCCTTCCCTCCTCCTTCCTTCCTTCCCTCCTTCCTTCCTCCCTCCTTCCTTCCTCCCTCCCTTCCTCCCTCCCTTCCTCCCTCCCTTCCTTCCTCCCTCCCTTCCTTCCTTCCCTCCCTCCTCTCTTCCTCCCTCCCCCCTCCTTCCTTCCTTCCTTCCTTCCTTCCTTCCTTCCTTCCTTCCTTCCTTCCTTCCTTCTTCCTCCCTTCCTTCCTTCCTTCCTTCCTTCCTTCCTTCCTTCCTTCCTTCCTTCCTTCCTTCCTTCCTCCCTCCCTCCCTTCCTCCCTTCCTTTCTCCCTTCCCTCCCTCCTTCCTTCCTTCTTCCTCCCTCCCTTCCTTCCTTCCTTCCTTCCTTCCTTCCTTCCTTCCTTCCTTCCTCCCTCCCTCCCTTCCTCCCTTCCTTTCTCCCTTCCCTCCCTCCTTCCTTCCTTCCTCCCTCCCTCCTTCCTTCCTTCCTTCCTTCCTTCCTTCCTTCCTTCCTTCCTTCCTTCCTCCCTCCCTCCCTCCCTCCCTCCCTTCCTCCCTCCCTCCCTCCCTCTCTCCCTTCCTCCCTCCCTCCCTCCCTCCCTTCCTTCCTTCCTTCCTTCCTTCCTTCCTTCCTTCCTTCCTTCCTTCCTTCCTTCCTTCCTTTCTTCCTCCCTCCCTTCCTCCCGTCCTCCCCTCCTCCCTCCCTCCCTCCGTCCCTCCTTCCCTCCCTTCCTTCCCTCCTTTCTAAGATTTTCCCTTTGTCTTTAAAATCTCAGTTATCATGTGGAACTCTTGGGGTTTCTCTTATTTTCTCAAAGTTTCTTTTTTTACCATTTCTTATTGGATCGCACTAAGACAGTCTCAGGGCTGCTCGTGGTGGTCTCAGCCGTGGTGTCCCTCCCTCACCTTCCCTCCCGCCACCCCGCCGCCCTGATTCCTTTTGTAACAACATTTTCCTTTCACGGTCTGCCTTTTGGCCACGTCTGGCGGACTCGGGCCTCCCCTCTGCTGTGGGACCGTGTGCTCGGCCCTGCCCCCCGAGGCCTGGCCCTGCACAGGGCCCTGGCGCCGGGCCTCGGGCTTGTGGTTGCTCTGCCCTGGGCCGCTGACGCCGGGCTGTGCCCGGGGCCGTCACGGGGCCTTGGCGGGGGTGCCCGGAGGGAGCGGGGCTGGCACCAGCCTCAGAGCCGGGCGCCTGGCTCTGTGCTCAGGCCCACTCCTGGCGCGGGCCCTGACCACCACCTGGGGCTTGAACCCGGGCCGGCCGTGTGCAGGCAAGTGCCTGCCCCGCTGTGCCCGGCTGAGGCCCCCAAGGGGCCAACGTCTTTATCTGAACGTGAGCTTCAGACACGGGGAGTTTCTGCTCGGGGCTCAGGGACTGCTCGTGTGTGTGTGTGTGTGTGTGTGTGTGTGTGTGTGTGTGTGTGTGTGTGCGTGCGTGTGTGTGTGTGTGTGTGTGTGTGCGTGCGTGCGCTCGAGCGCTCAGGGACTATTCTGAGTCTGAGGCCTGTGTGTGTGTGTGTTTGAGGGGTCACACTGGAAGGGGAGTTTCTGCTCAGGGCTCAGGGACTGCTCGTGTGTGTGTGTGTGTGTGTGCGCGCGCTCGCCCGCGCGCGCACATGTGTGTGCGCGTGCGTGTGTGTGTTTGAGGGGTCACACCGGCGATGCTCGGGGCTGACTCCTGGCTCTGCACTCAGCAGTCACTCCTGCGGTGTTTGGGGGCCACGCGGCCATGCAGGATGCCGGGGCTGGAGCCTGAGCGGCTGTAACGCCCCCCCCCCCCCCCCCGACTCCCGTCCTGTCTCCCAGGGCCGGGTCCTCGACTGGGGACTTGGCCTGTGTGCGGGGCCGTACTCGACCCGCACAGGCTCTTCTTGTGCCTGGGGCCCGAGTCTGAGCCCTGCGCTGAGGCCTTTTCCGGGAGGGCATGCGTGTCTCAGCTCACGTAAACTGGCCGTGACCCCAGCACCCCGCGCGAGGCCGTGCTGACGGTGCTGGGGCGGCCGCGGTCATTGACGCGCAGCGTCTGACTCGGGTCTGGTGCCCGCAAGTACCAGCCTCTTCCGCCAGAGCTGGCCGGGGCTCGGGCTCGGGCTCGGGATCAAGCCTTGGGGGCCCCAGTCTCCGTTTCTGCGGGACAACTGGGGGTCTAACATGGTTGGTTTCCACTGTCTGGGGCCCATGTGTGGGGGAGGGTTGTGCCTGCGGGACCGGTGCCCTGCCCACTGTGCTGCCTCGGCCCTGTGACGGGCGTGGGAAGGACGGGAGAGGGAGTTAGTGAAATACAGACTGTCGCGCCCACGGGCTGTCACTGGTCAGGGACTGTGGCCCCCCAGCACAGCCTGTTTAATTGCTTACTTTCCTGTCCCCCCCTACCCCCCAGGGTGCTTGGGCCGCACCCACCCTGTTGCTCAGGGGTCACTCTAATGGGTGCTGGGGGCAGGGTGGGCGCGGGGCCACAGCTGGCCAGCACTGTGACTCTGGGCCAGTGCGGCCGGTGAGGGGGCCAGGCCCTCCGGCCCTCGCCTGCCCCAGGCCCTCTGCCCTCCTGCCCCCGGCCCAGGGCCTCCGCCCTCCTCCCCCAACCGTCTAGGACTTTTCCGCTTTAGAAAGGATACAGTGAATGAAGAGATTTTTAGTTCCAGGTTATGAATTTCATAATAATTATTTTCAGTCACAGTCAACATTTCCCTTTTTTTTGGTCCTCCTGCAGAAGATTCGAGTGTTCCGGAAACTCCCGAGAATGAGCGGAAAGCCAGCGTCTCCTACTTCAGGAGCCAGAAGGGAATCCAGTACATCGACCTGTCCTCTGACACGGAGGAGGCCGCGTCCCCAAACTGCTCCAGCGCCCTGCAGGAGAAGGCGCCCGGCAGAGACACCGTGATCATCGTGTAAGCCCGGGGGTCTCGCTGGCTGTCTGGGGGCTGGAGAAGAGTTAGTCGGAAGATCTTGTTTTTTCCCGTCTCTTGGGTTTTGTTCTTTTGCTTCCCCCTGGGCTGCGGCGCTCGGCTGTGCCTTGGCTGGCCGTGGGTTCGGTGGGTGTGCAGCGGGGTGGATTCTCCGTCTCAGTTTGCTCTTACCCTGCCCGGCTGTGCTGCTGCTCTGTGCTATGTGCTCAGGGCTCAGGGACCGCTCCCGGTGGTTCTCGGGGAGCCCCGGGGGTGCCGGCTGGAACCGGGCTGTCTGATGGCCGGGCAAGTGTTCCGCCCTCTGCACGGCGGCCGCAGAAGCCGCCTTTCAGACCCAGCAGTGCTGGCGGGAGTGTGACTGGCCGGGGACTGAGGGACTCTGGAGGGCGCCCGAGAGTAGCGGCCCAGGGGGCGAGCCCCGCCGAGACGCCTGCTGGCTGCCCGCGCTCGGCACCACCCTGGACCCGTAGCCCGCAGGCTAGCCGCGGGGTTCAGCGTCCCAGCACCCGCAGGGACCAGCGGGTAGCTCCAGAGGCGCACACGCCCCCGCCTGGTCCCCGTCAGCCGGCGTACGGAGACCCCCGGGGCCTGCCGTCCTCCTGGGTTCCGCTCATCGCTATCACGTGTGCCCTCGGTGGGCGGACGCGCCAGCTTCGGGGCGGGAGGAGCAGCAGGCCAGGCGCTCTTACACTCGCACCGCGGGGACACCAGCCACTCACTAAAGGGCCGTTTCCCCCTCGATGTTCTTAGCTCGGAACCGTCAGAGGATGAGGGGTCCCCGGGGCCCCCGGCCGTGGCAGGAGGCAGCGAGGGTGACATCTCAGAGCTGGACGACATCAAGGACGCGAAGCTGCAGACCCTGAAGGAGCTCTTCCCGCAGAGGAGCGACGCCGACCTGCTCAAGGTGAGGCGCCCGCCCCGCGTCCCCGTGGGCAGCAGAGGGTCGAGGGGCTTGTTCTAGTGACTCGCACTTCACTTGTGCCACTTGTCATCCCGTGGCTCACCGGTTTGCCCGCGCGGGCGCCAGTAGCGTCTCCACCCGTCCGTGTCGCGGGCCAGTGTGCAGACGCCCTTGGGCTACACTGCACACGGGCACCGGCATGGCGGCAGAGTGACCCTGGGGGTCCCACGGGAGGGGCAGATCTCGGCTCTGAGTTAGTTGGGCTCAGGGGCCAGTGTCTCGTGTTAGTACAGGGAAATGAGGTCGGCCCACAGAACGGGGAGTTGGGGCCGGTGATGCCGGGGGAGGGGCAGAGTGTTTGCCCCGCGCGCGGGTGACGTGGGGCCGCCCAGCCCTCCAGGAGGGACCCCCGAGTGCAGAACCCGGGGTAGGCGCTGAGCACTGCCGGGTGTCGCCCAAAAGCCAAAACAGAACAGCAGCCCTCAGCCTTGGGTGATTCAGCATGTCTAGAGCACTTGAAAAATGAGTTTCAAGTTGTGTCATGTTGAGAGATTTAAAGGAGACATTTAAAAATTACAGACTTTCAGGCCATGTAGGACAAGTCCTCCCAAATGTGGAATATTATTTAGTACTAGACTTGGTGGGCTGGAGTGATAGCACAGCGGGGAGGGCGTTTGCCTTGCAGCAGCTGACCCGGGTTCGATTCCTCCATCCCTCTCGGAGAGCCCGGCAGGCTACCAGGAGTATCCCACCTGCTCAGCAGAGCCTGGCATGCTCCCCGTGGTGTATTCGATATGCCAAAAACAGTAACAACAAGTCTCACAGTGGAGACGTTACTGGTGCCCACTCGAGCAAATCGATGAGCAATGGGACGACAGTGCTACCACTAGACTTGGTGAGACTGTACTTCGGTGATTTTATTTTCCGGGCCACACCTGGTGGTGCCCGGGGGCCACACGGGAGCCGGGGATTGAGCCGGGTTGGCTGCAGGCAGATGCCCTCCCCGCTGTTGGGCTACAGCCCCGTCGTCAGTCGGAAACGAAGAGGCTTCGGGGTGACTGAGGACCCTGGGCTGAGGAACCCGGTACGGAGAAAGCGCTTGTATGCAGGAAGCCGTGTAATCCCGAAGCCTTTCCCTTACAGAGAATCTGTTCATTAGTGCCTTCGCCTGTGTGGTGCAGGGGTCGAACCCCAGGCCCCATAGGTGAGAGGCCTGGGTGTGTCCGAGAGTCACGTCTCTGGCCCAGGTATCTGTGTGAAACAAGTAACTTACTGGGAATGTGGAAAATCCAGGGGAAAAATACTCAGTCAAGTGCACAGTATAGGAGACTAGAGCCATAGCACAGCGGGGAGGGCGTTTGCCTTGCACGCCGCCGACCCGGGTTCAATTCCCAGCATCCCATATGGTCCCCCGAGCACCGTCTGGAGTGATTCCTGAGTGCAGAGTCAGGAGTGACCCCTGAGCATCACCGGGTGTGATCCAAGAAGCAAAAAACACATAAAAGTAAGATAAATAAAATAAGGTACGCCGTATATTCCGTTTCCTGTCACCGAGTGTTAACAGAAACAGTACCCTGGGGCTGTTCTTAGGGGCCCGTCTGTGGCCCCAAGGCGTCCCCCAGCCACAGCAGCAGGAGGTGTCCACGAGCTAAAAATGATGATTTTATAACCACATTTGATAAAATGCTATCTGTCCTGGGTTTTGTTTTCGTCTTTTTTATTTTTTAAGGGGTGGGTGGGTCACACCCAGCAGTGCTCAGGGCTCACTCCTGGCTCTGCACTCAGGAATCACTCCTGGCGGTGCTCGGGGGACCCTCTGGGATGCCGGGGATGGGACCCGGGTCATCTGCGTGCTGGGCAGACGCCCTCCCACGGTACTGCGGCTCCGTCTCCCAGTCTTATTTTTGTGTTAGTTCTGTTTTCCTGAGTCCACCGTCGGAAGGCTGAGGAATACTGATGTGTGAGTGTTAATTGTGCAATCCAAGTAATCCAGAAGTGGAGTGAGAATCAAGAGCCCTCTGTCCCCTCTGAACAGCAGGTTTGAAAACAAAAGGACTGTTGAATCCTGGCTTACTTTTTAATAAATAAAAATGAACAATATGGACGTGAGTCTCCCCGTCCTCTCACACACGTACTAGGTGTGTCCACAGAACGTTCTGGTAGCCAAAATAACATAAGCAGTGAATCCGTATTAGACAGGACTTAATTCCGCTTTAGAGGTGGGTCAGACTCCCTGTCAGCGGGGGCGTACGTGAGTTTGGACTGTTCCGGTGAGTCAGATTTTCTGAGAAATGGTAAGATAAGCTGACGGATAGGAGTGAAACATCACGCCTGTTTTCCCATCCTGCACGTGTTTCATACAGTCCATTATTTTGTTGGCTTTGTGAAAAATGCTTTTGATGTCGTGTCAAACAATCTCCTTCTCTTCCGACTCCGCCAGCTGATTGAGTCCACGAGCACCATGGACGGAGCCATCGCCGCCGCCTTGCTGATGTTCGGGGACGCAGGTAGGCCGGCCCGGAGCTTCCACTGCCTTCGGGGCCTTTCCCGGGGTACGCGGGAGCAGGCGCCTGACGCGTGTAGCCGAGGTCGGGCTGCCGGCGGCCAGGGTCAGGGCTTTCCTCTCCCCATCGGAGGGAGAAACAGTTTCCTTGGCGATTCTGCTCCTTGACCGCAGATGGTCTCAGGAAGCGTTTCTTCCCGCGGGGGCTCTGGCCCTGCCCGCCGGCGCTGGGTCCTCCTGATTGCTGGTCCCGGCTGCGGACAGGAGCTGGTTGGTCCATAAGGCCTGTGGGAATTTCTCGTGTTCCCTCCTTTGGACCATGTCAGACGGGTTCTGCCGACCGCATTCCCCCACAGGGAGGGCGTCCTAGGAGCTGGCAGGACCACCAGGACCGCCGTTGGCCACAGTGCCGAGCCTGTCAGGGTTAGCAGTGGTTTGTCCTTTCTCCTCCTGCAGGGAGCTTAGGTTCGTTGAGTTACTCCCCCCACAGTGCTCCCAGGGCACGCCTAATTCCATCAGGCACTCCCAGTCTGTGTTTATCTCTGACCTCTCTGTGCTCTGCTTCCCCTGTCTGCTCATCACTCAAGTCCCCAAATCAGACCCCGTGACTTGTCAAGGCAGATCTTCGAGGGCTCTGGACTTTGCGTGTGGAGGTGGATACTGCTCTTCTCCCTCCCTCATGCCCCGTGCGCAGTTTACCTTAGGGCAATGTCCCCTCTGTGTGGGTGCAGGAAGGCAGTTCGCGCTGTGCTTTTGTAACTCGGGAGCTGATTGGCTCCGAACAGGAGTCACTGCTGGGCGTCTGTCATACTTACGCCTCAGGCGCCCTCACCCCTAACACCCCACAGGGAGGTGTCGCCGGGGGACTTGGATGGACCCAGCCCTGAGCTACCCCGGCACCGGAGAGGCCGGCTGGGCGCAGGGAGGAGTGTAGGGAGTTAAGAGCACGGCCGTGGGCAAGCTGACAGGACCCCAGAAGAAGCAACTGAGTAAGGACCTGTGGGGGCGAGGGAAGACCAGTCTCCCCGCAGCCCTGCCCGGGGGTCCTCCAGACCCCTGGGCCACAGGAGCCCGTCCCGCCCGGCTTGGGGCTCTCGGGCGTTGCTCCCCCCCTCCAGGCCGAGTTGGTTAGTCTCCCCAGAAGGTCGTGTCCTGCACGTAGGCACCGTGACTCTCACGCGTGGGGCTTTGCGACTGTCTTCGCACACTAAGAACAAGCAGAACCGTGTTTCCCAAGCTGTTGCTCTGGTGCTTTATCCTGTGTTGATACTAAAGTGACCTAAAGGCCATTAAGAGCCATTAAAGTCAGGGTTTGAGAGCCAGGGTGTTCCCGTCGCCCGCTCGCGCCTTAGCGTCTGTGGTGCGAGACCGCCTGTGACCTGGGGAGGTTTCGCACCGTGTCCGCAGCAGGATCAGGGAAGCGTTTGGGGTCGGAGAGACAGCCGCAGGCCGGCCCTCGTCTGCGCCGCCAGGAGCACTGCTTGGGGTGCCCGCCCCCCCACACCTGGGGCTGGGTCTGGAGAGAGGGTGCAGAGGGCCGGCTGGCTCCATCCCCGCCTGTCCCTGGTGCAGCGGCCCCTGAGCACTGCCGGGCTCGGGAGAGAGGCAAAGCGAGAAGCAAGAAAACGTCGGCACTGGAAAATCCAGTGCACCTTTGGCGCTCGCCTCCGGCCACGGTCACAGCTCGGCCCGTGCCCCAGAGAGCCTCTGTCCGCCAGAAACCTGTTTCTCCTCGCATGCGAGACACGGGAGAAAGGGGAGAAAGTAAAGGACTGACGGGATGCGGCAGGGGAGGGGAGGGGAGGGGCGTGAGAGCGGCAGCTGCAGGAGGGCCGCACCCCTGGGGCCGCCCCGAAGCCTGAGGCAGCTGATGCCGCCAGCCTTGCCTCAGGCGTGCGAGGGAGGCTGAGGTCTCCTGAGGGAGAAACAAGTTGTTTTGAGTATCTTTCCCGTGAGCCGCCTGTGTATCTCTGGCTCGTGTGTGCGTTTTCAAATTTGATGGTTTTAAAAAAAATTTTTACTGACAATTTACAGAACATCTGTTTGTTTATTTTATGTCAGGGATGCTGTACTTGTCCAACTTCTGTTTTCTGGAAGTAATGGGGTGCACCCCCAGCAAAACACAAGCATTTGTGAAATACGTAACGCACAGGTGCCCGCCTGCTAACTTGTTTCTTACAGATCCCCAAAGTTTTTAACTAACAACTACTAACGATTGGCTGCAGGCAGTCGAGCATGCTTTTATGTGCTCTTTGGTGTAGTTTTGCATTTTCTCCCCATTTGCATAGTTCTGCCTCGTGGCCGTTTACGCGTAAGGAGGTGGTGCAATGATATTAGTGAAGTAGATGCCGAAGCAGATATGTGAGATTAAGTTCCCCCTTATTGACAAAACAAGGTTCTTAAACAGTCTCGATGGCCAGATGACGTGGCTGGCGTCAGTCCCTGGGTCCGAGCTTTTTTCAGAGTCGACTGACAGTGTCTGCCCGGGCAGGACGGATTTGGGGTGATGAGGTGTGAGAGGGTCCCTCCGCACGCCCGGCCCAGCGTCAGACTGCAGAGAGAGGGTCCCCAGGGTGCTTTGGGGGCTCTGCCCGGGGCCGGGGGGCCTGACCTGGCTGACTGTGGCCATGGTGGGGAGCGCACGCGCACGGAGCACATAGGAAGAGCCGGCCCCATGGCTGCTGTGTGCTGAGAGTCTGAGCGTCATGGGCTGGGCTTGTCCGGGTTCCAGGCTCCTGACTCCCTGGCTGCAGCGGGGCCACACCCTGGCTGGGAGCGGCCACACGCACGAGGCTCCCGGCTCCCTCCCTCCCCGGGCTGTGTTGCATCGGGGAGTCTCTTGTACAGTTTTATTTCTGGTGGCGTCTGGTCAGGGCACTGATAGAACTGAGGTGTGAATTCCAGATCTCTGTGTTTTTGCGTTAGCCCAGCAGTGTCTCAGGAGTTTGCTCTTTGACAGTGAAAGCACTTAGGGAATAAATCTGGCGTGCCACCACCTCCCCCTCCTCCTCCTCCTCCTCCACCCGAGATGCTTAGGGCTGACTCCTGTGTGGGGGACCACGAGGGGGCCGAGGAGTCTCCTTGGGGCAGCCGCGTGCCCGCCCAGCACCTACCCTCTGTATGCGGGCGCCCCCGATAGCATCGCTCCTTAAGCTTCTGTAGCATTTTTCTTCAGCCTGGTGACGCGAAGTTCTGATTTCCTGCTTTTCTGCTTGTCGGCTAAGAGCTTTCCTCGCCCGAATGTGTTTACTTTGGGGTTTCTCGTTAGTGAAGTGAAAGGGATTCCTTGTTCAGATAAGAACGACTTACAAAGCCTTCTGCCCGTCCGTGCCCTGTAGACACGCCGCGGGCGTGGGTGACCCTGCTGGGCGCAAGTCCGCAGAGCACTGGTCGTGTCTCGGGAAGCCTCCCCTGGTCCTGCCCTTCGGGCCACCGCCGGCTTGGTGGCGTGTGCTTGCAGCACTGAGCAGCGATACGATTTATCAGAGCACTGTAGTGATTGAAGAGCTGAGAAGAGTCTTCGCCTTTGCTTGGGTGGATGGTCACCGAGCCTGCGTGATGTGTGGGCGGGGTGATGTCAGGGGCACTCTGCGGAGTCAGACCACCACGTAGTTAGCACGTCCTGACGGGGAACGGCCTTTGCCTTGACGTTTGCCCTCCTTCCTGCTCCAGAGGGCGGCGGGCCCAGGAAGCGGAAGTTATCTTCCTCTCCCGAGCGGTATGTGGAAGACGACTTCAGCGACGAGCAGTCCCTGAAGAAGAAGAAGCTGGACCATGTGAGTTACTCTCGTGGCAGAACCAGAACTGGCTGCTGAGGCCCAGGGAGACTGAGTCAGGGTCTCTGACGTGAGAGTGCCTGAGTGAGTGTCTGTGTGTCCAGCCACACCCGGTCAGACGTCTGCTTGTGTTTCAGTCCCGGCTTTCTGTGAGGTGGGGAGGACGAGGCGCCTCGTCCAGCACTGCCGGGCCCTGGCTCAGGGCTCAGGGCCATGCGGTGGCCGGTCAGCTCGGCCCGGCCGTGTGCCAGGAGGGTGCTTCACGCCCCGGCCCGTCTGCAGCCCATGTTTGTTCTTCCTTGGGATCACGTCTGTGCCATAGATCAGCTGTTTTGTATTTACCCGGGGCTGAGGGGGGCGGGGGGCGCCCCTGGCTCTGTGCTCGGGTCACTCCTGCCGTCCTCGGGACCGTGTGTGGTTCCAGGTCACACCCCGGCCACTGGCGTGAGACCAGCCCCGACTGTCTCTTCCCTGAACTTACCCACGATGCTCTGTGGGTCGAGAAGGGAAGCTCTGGGCAGACGTGCTGCCCGTGGCTGTGTCTCCCTCGCTGTGTGTGTGCGTGCGTGTGTGCAGGTGTGTGCGTGTGTGCGTGTGTCTGCGTGAATGTGTGAGTGCATGTGTGTGCGTGTGCATCCAGGTGTGTATGTGTGTGCGCGCGCATGTGTATGCGAGTGTGTGTGTGTATGTGTGTGCAGGTGTGTGCGTGTGTGCGTGTGTCTGCGTGAATGTGTGAGTGCATGTGTGCGCGTGTGCATCCAGGTGTGTGTGTGTGCGTGCGCATGTGTATGCGAGTGTGTGTGTGTGCAGGTGTGCCTGTGCATCCATGTGGATGTGTGTGTGCACGTGCGGGTGTGTGTCCGTGTGTGTGCACGTGTGGGTGTGCATGTGTGTCCGTGTGTGCGTGAGACGACACCGCCCCAGGGCACAGCAGCCCCGGGCCCCGACTCCCGCACACGGGCACGGCTCACGCCCACCCCACCCCGGCACACGCCCGTCACGTGCCCTGGGAAGGAGCACACGGGCCCAATAAGAGCAGGCACGCCCCCGGCTCCACGGCACGGGCTGGACGGGCTGACAGGACACGACACGCACCGAGAAGGGCAGAGCCGCAGCCCCGAGGGTGCCCGGGAGCACTGGGCGCTCGCCCGGCCGCCCGCCTGCCCCCAGTCTCTGTGACGTGTTTGTCTCCTAGGGCGGCGACTCCCCGGGGCCACACGCCGAGTGGCACCCGCAGCAGAACCACGTGGACCCCCAGCCGTGGACGCCGGACGCCCAGGACCCTGTGGGCGGAAAGGTCGGTCTCTGCTCCGACTCGGGTGCTCCGAGAGCTCCTCTCCTGGCCCCCGGTGGAGGAGGCGTGTCCGGGGCCGGACCGCGGGGCCCGCACAGGCCGGGAGGAACAGGGCCCCGGACACCTCGGGCCAGTCGGCTCCACGGGACCCGCTGCTGGGCCTGCCCGGGGCACAGCCGCAGCCCTCGGCCCCGCACCCGAGCGTGGCCCCAGGCAGACGTCACCGCACCCCCCACCCCCCGCGTCCTCACACCCACAGGGACCTGGAGCCCCGAGTTTCGTTCCCAGGAGACCTGAGAGGTCCCGTGACGTGCTGCCCCTGTGTCCTGCTCCCCTCTGGGCCGCTGGCCGCAGCCTGGCCTGCCCTCGGCCGCTCTCTGCCCACAGGGGGACGCGCGCCCAGAGCTCGCCCGGGACTGGTTCTGACAGGCCGAGTGTGGGGGTTCTTATTGGCCCGTTTCTCCTGACGATGAAACATCTCCTGCGCCGTGATCGCGGCGGCGGGGGTAGGGGGCAGCAAAGCGAGGAACAGCGTCTGTGGCTCCCGTGGGCCGGCCCAGGGCGCCTGGGGGCTCCCCGTCACGAGCACCAGGCCAGGCCTTTGTGTATCTCTGTTGGGGGCCACACCCGAGCTCCGTGCTCAGGGGTCGGGCCCTGGTGTCGCCCGCCAGGTAGCCCCTCGGGCCCCCTTGGGCGCCCCCTGCCCTAGCCCCACCCCGCCCGAGCCCGGCCCCTTCTTAGGTCTGGGGGGAGCCAGGCCGTCGCTGCCCTGCCCCGCGGGGCCGGTGAGGGCTGCCTGACGGGCCAGGAAGCTGAGGGCCAGAGCCGGGACCCACGGTCTGTCCCTGCGCCCCCCTCCACGGTCTGTCTCTGCGCCCCACCCCCAGACATCCGGCCCCTCCGCCGTCGTCGGGCAGGCCTGTCTCTAGGCCTGTTTGGCGCTTTCTGCCGAGTGCCAGAGACCGAGCGGCACAGCAGGGGGAGGGGCTGAGTGTGGGCTGGAAGGAGCTGACCGAGAGCCTGCTGGGCAGTGCTGGACATGGGACGGGCCGTCCCCGCCGCTGGGGGCCAGCACAGACAGCCGGACACTCAGGGCAGGGAGAGTGTCCAGTGTCCGGAATTGGCCCGGGCGGGAGAAAGGCAGCACCGTCCCCTCAGGTGTGAGGCCTGACCGGCAGGAAGAGCTTTTGGTTTTGTTCTTGTTGTTTTGCTTTTTGGGTCCCACCCGACCATGCTCAGGGGTCCCTCCTGGCTCTGCACTCAGGAATCACTCCTGGCGGTGCTCGGGGGGCCCTGTGGGATGCTGGGAATCGAGCCCAGGTGGGCCGCGTGCAAGGCAGACGCCCTCCCCGCTGTGCATTGCTCTGGTCCTGGTTTAATTCAGTCTTTCAGTTGTTCGTGGTCTCCGCTCCAGTTCTTGAGGTGCTCACTGTTACAAAGTGATGCACGACTTAGTTCAGACTCAGTCGCCCGTGTGTCTACCCGTGTCCCAAGCACTCCCACCCCTGCGTGAGAGGTGTCCACTCCGGTCTAGTCCTTTCTGTGCGGGAGAGTGAAAGAGTGAAACAGCGTGTGGCCGCTGTAAGATAACGGAAGTAGAACAGAAGGAAATCTCGTTTGTTCAACGCTTAGTAGTGGTTTCGGTTTTGTTTGGGTTTGGGCTTTGCTTCTGGGCGGCTCTGGGCTCAGCCATCACCGGGCTCCCGGGCCCGTGGGTGCTGGGGTCAAACCCGAGTCCCTCCAGCACTCTCCAGCCCACGTCACAGTTTTGAGCAATTAGATGCTTCTTGATGGATTGGAGTGCAAGGTCTTTCCTCTCTGTGCATCCAGAGAATTATTTGCTTAAATGTGGAATTTTCCAGGTGGCAGAAGTGGCAGCGAAGATTACACCAGCAGCCGTTGTTATTCGCAGATTTGTTTCTACTTTGTTTCTGTTACATAGTTTCCTTTACCATCCTGTCACCTTTATGTCCTGCTAAGCCAGTTAATATCCAGGCCATCCTCCTGGTCAGAATTGACACGAGGGAACTCCTGTCTCAGTACTTGAAATCCACAGTATTTTAAATTCTGAGCATGGATGACAAATTGGGGGGGTGTACATGTACATACGTATAAATTTATATACAGATATATATACAGATTGTCACTGGCTTGGAAGGACTTCAGTAC
The DNA here is from genome assembly GCF_027595985.1 of Sorex araneus. Classification (NCBI taxonomy): domain Eukaryota; kingdom Metazoa; phylum Chordata; class Mammalia; order Eulipotyphla; family Soricidae; genus Sorex; species Sorex araneus. The sequence goes on from NC_073306.1 coordinate 214,451,763, forward strand.
ACCTCAGATTCTATTGAAGTCATTTGAGGAACATTCTAGCACTTTAGGAGGCTCCTTTGTTGTGAGCACTGTGTGAGAACAAGTGAGTTGCTAATATCCATCAAAATCTTTCATTAATCTTAAATCAGAGCTTTTTGTTTGAGAAAAAAATGTTTTCTTAAAGGTAGGTTTATCCATGAAAGTGGTTAGGATTCTTTTTTTTTTTTTTTTTGGGTCACACCCAGCGATGCACAGGGGTTACTCCTGGCTCTGCACTCAGGAATTACCCCTGACGGTGCTCAGGGGACCATATGGGATGCTGGGAATCGAACCCAGGTTGGCCGAGTGCAAGGCAGACGCCCTCCCCACTGTGCTATTGCCCCAGCCCCCGAAAGTGGTTAGGATTCTTTTGGTGGAGTACTATAACGTTCCCGTCGAGTAAGAATTGAAGTACCGTTTCTCCCAAACCGCCTCTGTCGGTGACGCGTCCCCTCTTGCCAGGAGGAGGAGTCCAGCGGGGCTGCGGAGCCGAGCGGCAGCTGGGAGGAGCAGGAAAGTATCGTACTGAAACTGCAGAAGGAATTTCCCAATTTCGACAAGCAGGTGAGTGGTCGGGCACGCAGGGGTGACCGGTGACAGCCGTGCTTACCGCATACAGACGGGCGTGAGTCAGGCTCCTGCAGATAAACACTCCTCTTGGTCAGTGTCCACCGTGTTCCGTGCTGCTTGTTTCTGCATCGTTAGTTGACAGCATGGTTCACCGTGTTTAACTTTGCGCCGCTCACAGCTCTGCAGCCTAGTTGGAGCAAATAGGAGCAATCATTCCTGTGGAAAGCGCTCAGAAAGGGGAATCACCTAGAAAGCGCTTGCACCGCAGCTCGACTACGAAGGCCTTTTTCCATATTCTCAGCCTCTACATCTCGCAAGAATTTTCAAGTGTCATATTGCATTTCAGTGTCGTGATTTCCCTCTGCTCGCCGGAGTTAAGGGGGCTTAGAGGGGGCGCGGGCGCCCAAGCCCCGAGAGCTGTTCCATCACGCAGCTGCACACAGAAGCAGCTGCTCATCCAACCCGCATGCCCTTGGCTGAGCACACAAGAAGCTGCTTATCCAACCCGCGTGCACTTGGCTGAGCACAGTCGGGAATGTGCGTTCAGAGGTGGCACGCCTTTCCAGCTCTGACGCGCAGACTCCTGCTCTCACAGCTGTTTTCACACAGATCGAAGGCACATGCTTTCAAAGGGCCATTTGGTTGTGTCCTGATGCATCTTGAAATCTTTTTTCTTTTGGGGTCACACCCGGCGATGCACAGGGGTTACTCCTGGCTCTGCACTCAGGAACTACTCCTGGCGGTGCTCAGGGGACCATATGGAATGGTGGGGATCGAACCCTGGTTGGCCGCGTGCAAGGCAGACGCCCTCCCCGCTGTGCTATCGCTCCAGCTCGCATCTTGAAATTTTGTTTGAATCTAGTGGGTATGTCTTTGATCCTCTCATACCCAGAATTCTCCACCGGGAGAGTAGACACAAGAAGCCGGGCCCTTCACTTTTGAAAACACACGTAGAGCGACAGTGGCGAAAGCACGTGGGAGACTCTGGGAGGGCTGAGACTCCGGAGGGCTGCTCGCGCTGTGGTTGCTGCTGCCCCTCCCCCTGCTCCCCTGGGTGTGACCCTTCACCAGGGGCGTGTGCGGCAGCCCAGAGCAGCCCCCGCCTCAGTCTCCGCCATCCCCGGGTCTCTTGGTGGGCGCAGACGCTTCGGGAGCTGTCGGGGCCGGGGGGAGCCCGGGGGTCCAGCACGAGCCTCCCACACTGATGTCCTGAGACAAGACCAGAGACTGAAATCCCGAAACACGAATCCTGTCGTTCACACGCTCGCTTCTGAAAAGAATGCGCCAGTTTCCTTCCGTGGCTGCCCCAGACTCTAACAGGCGCACGCCTTCCTCCTAGGAGCTGAGGGACGTGCTCAGGGAGCATGAGTGGATGTACACCGAAGCCTTGGAGTCCCTGAAAGTGTTCGCAGAAGACCAAGGTAACGCCCCGCGTGGGTGACCGGAGGGTGCCGGGCGGCCCCTTGCGGGGCAGTGGGAGCCAGCACTGGCGGTCAGGGTGGCCGGAACAGTGACAGAACCGTTCCTAAGGGACCGTCCCTGACGCTCTGCCTGCTCCCGGCAGTGTTCAGTGAGGAGATGAGCACTGGGTTTGCTCGCCCAAGGGTTTGATGGTCCAGATTATTCTTGGGAGTCGAGTTTCCTGCCCGTGAAAGAAGTGTTTTTGCCAGAGTCTCAGGGAGGCTCTGGGCCGTCGGCCTCGGAATGGCTGTGGCGCGACGCCTTCTCCCCCCGGCCGGGGTCCTGACGCGCTGAGAGACCCGGGGTCTGGGCGGGGGCAGGAGGCTCCGTTCAGGTCGGGGCCTGGCAGGGGCTGTGGGCAGCAGCCTCGCGGGTCGGGAGCATCTGCCGGCGAGCGCAGGGCCGGCCCAGCCTCCGCGACACTGTGCCAGACCCAAGCACCGCACTGTGACGAGGGGCTTTGTTTTGACTTTGGAGGATGCTTCGGAGAGACGCCCCCTGCGAGCGGCCGCCACAGCTCTGCTGGGGAACGAAACCGCTGGTGTCGCGGCGCTGGCTGATGTGGTTCAGGATGGGCGGGGCCGAGGTGAAGGCTTTTGGAAACAGCCTTACAGACTTTGCTTGTGTGTTTTCTCTTTGTTTCTCGTTCTCGTCTGCTTGTATTTTTGTCTGCACGCCCAGCACAGGCAGGAGTGCCTGAGGCCTACCGTGGGGACGTGGGCGTGGGCTTCCCGTGGTGCCGGGAGCGGTCTGGGGCAGGGTGGCCGGCGTGGGGGAGTCTGGTCAGCAGCGGTCACTGACCGCCAGCTCAGAAGGCCATGGAGGGAGGTGCAGACACGCAGCGGGTGTGCATGTAAAACGCAACACCGGGGGTCAGTTCGGGGTGAGGGTTGGACCTGATGCTGGGGAGGTGGTTGCTCTGGGCGTGTGGGCACCTTTCCCGCGTGGCTCGGGCCTTTGCGAGGAGGAGAATTCTGGCAAACACATTATCTCATCTTACTGTGCGACTTCTCCTTCTACTGCAATATTCTCTGTAAAAGGAACCGGGATTTTAATAAGTGTTTACTAGGTTCCGTGCCGAGGGAACGCGCGTGTCTGCCGCTCTCCGCGGCCCCCCTGACCTGTCGCTTTGCCCTTTGCTACAGACACGCAGTATTCCTCGCGGGGCGACTTTCCCAACGGGAAGGAAGTTTCCTCGAGGAGTCAGAGTTTCCCCAAGACTGCGACTAAGAAACTGAAGCAGAAATGTGCCCTGAAGCCCCAGAACGGCTTCAGCAAGAAACGTAAAAAACACGTGTGCAACCCGAAGCGGGCCCTGGAGGACTCCGAGTACGACTCGGGCTCGGACGCGGGCAGCTCGCTGGACCAGGACTACAGCAGCGGGGAGGAGGTGGTGGGCGACGGCTACCAGGGCAAGATCCTGCACTTCCTCCAGGACGCCTCAGTCGGCGAGCTCACCCTCATCCCCCAGTGCTCGCAGAAGAAGGCCCAGAAGATCACGGAACTCCGGCCCTTTAACAGCTGGGAAGCTCTGGTAAGGCTGCATGCTTTCTCCAGTGTGTGCGTGCATCTGTGTGTGTGCGTGTGCATGTGTGTGTATGTGCGTGTGTGGGTGCACATGTGTGTGCGCACATGTGTGCACGTGTGTGCTTATATATGTGTGTGTGCGCGTGTGTGCGCGCGTGCGTGCGTGTGCATGTGTGTGTGCGTGCACGTGTGTGGGTGCACATGTGTGCATGTGCATGTGTATGTGTGCATGTGTGTGTGTGCATGCGTGTGCGTGTGTGTGTGCGCGCGTGTGTGTGTGTGTTTGCCTGTGTCCTGTGTGGCTGTGTCACTCACGGTGCCTCTTATGCTCAAGGTGTCCTCAGCCCGGGGACGCACACACGGCTGGCCTTACCCCTTGTGGAGGCAACATCACCTGCCTCATAAGCCAATAGTATTTCAAATAGTGTCATATGACCTAATTTTGAATGAATTAAGGGGTGATTTTCCTGAAAAACCCCAAGCTGATTGGCTGGGCATCCTGTCAGTCACCCTCTCGCCCAGAAAGTGGTTCAGTTCTCCGCAGGAGGAGGACTGGGCTCGGCTGGGGAAGGAGCTGCCGCCTCGTCCGCGCTGCCCCGGGGAGCAGGAATGTGGCTCGGACCGGGAGCGGCCGCGCGGGGGCCTGGGTCCGGCTGCCCCGGGAGGAGCCCACTGCTCTCCCCTCGGGGCGGCAGCTTGTCTGGGGTGTTTTCCTGGGGGTGAGCCCTGGGGCCTTTGTCCTGGGAGCCGGGAGCCGGGAGGCCGCGGTCGGGGGACGGTAAGTGGCTGTGGCTGTGCTGCACGCGTGTGCTGAGCCCCGTGCGTGTCCGCGGCAGCAGGCCTGCCTGTGCGAGGGGACCCGGGTGAGGGCGGGGGCTGGACGTGGGCCCCCGTCTGAGGCGGGCGGAGGGTTTTACAGCCCTCGGAGGCGGTGGCTCGCGGTGGCGTGCGGGTCTCGGGTCCTGTGCCCGGCTGGGGGCAGCTCTGTGCCGGGACCCGACTGCGTGGCTCCCGGGTGAGGGGCCGGGGGTGGCAGGCAGAGCCCCGGCTGGGGTGTGGGGAAGCGTTTGCACAGGGTAGGACTGTTCGGGGGTCGTGAGGCCGCTGGGGCCCCGCTGCTGTCGGAGTCGCGCTCTGCTCGCCCGCAGCCTCCCCGCAGCATCTGTCAGGGCAGGCGCCGGAGCCTGTCGGGCCTTGCCCGCGTGATGGGTCTGCCCAGGTATTTGCTGAAGGGCTTTCTCGGCCCTGTTTCTTCCTTTCCGCCTTTCTTCTGATCTTTAATGGTCTGCTCTGTTGTTGGGGAGTCGGCTGCTCAGGCACGTTGGAATTTTAATTTCTTTAATAAAGAATGCAATTATCTTCCCCGCTGTGTTTAGTTACTGTAACTACTTGCCCAGATAAATTCTAGTAAAAGTAAATTAGACCAGAGTTCTATGTGCCAGATGTTGTTTTTTTTCTTCAAATATCAGCAACTTAACAAGGAGAAAGCATATTTCCCCTGCTAATTAATTGGCAGAGTCTAAATTAGTCTTGACATGAATTTGTAAATTTTGCATTCCGTACTTGAATCTCCTCTAGCATTTTGCCCCCTTTCGAAACCAAGCATTGAAAAAAAGACTTAATCTTTCGCTAGACACTACCCTGGAGCAGGGGCCTTGGCGCTGGAGCGGGGCGCAGCCGGCCGGGGACAGACTTGTGGGCTGCACTTAGCCCTGACGCAGAAGACGACAGCCCCCGTGCTCAGAGTTACTTTCGGGTAGTCTGGAAGTACTTTTGTTTCTTCTTTTACTTCTTTCTGGTTTCTTTTTGGGGGGGTGCAGAGGGGGGCGAGTAGCCCCTGCCGTGCTCAGGTCTCTTGCCTGGCTCTGCACTCGGGGATCACTCTGGCGGTTCTGGGGACTGAACCCCGGTACAGCCGCACGCAAGGCCCGACCCACCCTCCTTCTCGGCCCCACAGACCCTAGGAGCGACTCTAGAACAACTTGCTGTGCTAAGGTTATCAGAGGAAAATTTACTATTACTTAGTACATTAGCACCGTCACACTGTCGTCTTGTTGTTCAAATTCATTGTTTTCCTAACACTGTTGTTGCACGTTGTTTTCATAGCAGCTGCTTAGACAGTCTCGAGTACCGGTGCCGTGTTCATTGTCCCTCAGTCACACTTGAGCAAGTTGCAAGGCATCGAGTCAGTCGCATGAAAATGTCTGGCAAGCGTTTAAAAACTATTTTGAAGCTTATTTAGCATTAGGCACTGTGGATGATCACATCTTTAAAATTTCCTTAGCACTTCATTTTAAAAGATATTCTAGTTAATGAATCAAATATACTTGAATATTTAAATAGGAGTTTTGTTAAAACTTGTATCTCTAAAACTTGGGTAGCTTAAACGTAATTACTAGTATTTCAAAGTCTCGTTTTGTATAGAGGTAATTAGGGTTTGAAAACAGTATTGTGTTTTTAAAACATTCTGAAACATTGTACATCACTGGTTTTGTCCACGTATAATACAGTCTCAGAGTGAGTTAGTAACATCTTTACATTGAGAGTTCAGAAAGTTCTGTCTCACGACTTCCTTGTCAGACACTCTTTTTTAGAATGTTCTGCAATATTTTAGCTGTCCATGTTTTACCTGAAAAAAACCTTTGGTTATTTAACAAAATTGACGCATTATCTGATAGGGGGTTCCACTTGTTGTTTTATATGCTTTGATTCCTCTGAATCAAAACTTAAAGTGTTTGTTACATTTTCTTCATGATTTTTTCACTTTGTTTTTCTGCTTAATACCAGTGAGTCGGTATTTGTTGTAAGAAGCCACCTTACGTTAAATCATGCAGGCTCGGGAAATAAATATAATGAACCAAAAGTGTAAAAGTGTTGTTTTAAAACATGCTGCTATTAGACTATATAAAAGTTTGGAATTCTGCTGCCAGACATCACACTGAATGGTGGGTGTTGGCTTATGAGCCGTATGCTGAGTTCTGGGCCCCACTGTGCAGAGACGGGCCGGGTTATGAAACCGCAGGACCCCGCGGTCAGAGCTGCAGGCACGGACGCCTCATAAGTGATGCACCATTGTGTCAGGGTCCTCCCGGGGAGACGCGGACGCTGAAATGCCGCAGAACGTCCTCCCCACGGGCGCCGAGGCAGAGGCCTTGATGGCGTCTGGGGTTAGGGACGTTCCCAGCCCACGCTGAGAGTGCTTGTACACGGACACTCGGCCGAGCACGCTCACGGCACAGGACCCCAGCTGGCCGGGCGGCTGTGGGTAGGCTCGTCCCTGCCCGTCCTTCCCTCAGACCCTGGCAGGCGTCAGGTCAGGCAGGCTCTGCCGCCTCCACACCCCTGTGGCCCGCTGCGGGCGGTGGGGGAGGGCCCAGGTGCAGCTCCCGGACGCGGGTGGGTCGGGGGCAGTGGGGCGGAGGGCGACGGTCCCTCTCTGCCTGATTTTCTCGGGGGTTATTACAGAGCGTCTGTCGGAATGTGTTGCTTCAGAGCCCTCGGGTGACCTCCAGGTCTGGATCTGCTTATAAAGTCGTGGTGACCTTTGAAGCTCCAGAAGCACATAGAAGCATCATGTCTAGGCTGTTCCTGCTCTCGGGTTTTCTGGTTTTGGTGGTGAGATGAGATGGAGAGTGAAGAAGATCAGTCTTTAGAGGGGAATTCAGGCTTGGGTAGTTCCTCCTGGTAGAAGATATTTGTGCTCTAAGAGTGACACACTGTGGCAAGGAAATGGTACTTCAGTTTGGGACTTTTTGGAAAAAAGAGAGCGGTGTGCTGCAGCTGGGATCCCCCGGGCGCCCTCCCCCCTCCCCCCAGAATCCACGAGCTTCTTTCCTCCTGTTCTCCCTGGGGGAAGAACTGTTATCACATCTCTGAAAAATAATTCTCTAAAATTCAAACGATTCATGCAAGAACACGCAGAAAGTGATTCCAAAATTCTACCAAAGACTGTTAAGCATAAAAATCAGGATTGTATCACTGTCACTGTCATCCTGTTGCTTATTGATTTGCTGGAGCGGGCACCAGTGACGTCTCCATTGTGAGACTTATTGTTACTGTTTTTGGCATACCGAATATGCCACAGGTAGCTTGCCAGGCTCTGCCGTGCGGGCGGGATGGAGGAATTGAACCCGTGTCAGCTGCGTGCAAGGCAAACGCCCTACCCGCTGTGCTATCGCTCCAGGATTGTAATATTGCCCAGGATTATAATTCTGAATTCTAAACGTTTGAAAAAAATAAATACGAACATTTCATCTCGTTACGGGGCTGACACCACAGGGACCAGGCAGGGCCGGGCCGGGGTCTTTCACGGGGACCCTGCCCGTCCCGGGCGGCCCTCAGGGCAGGGAAGCCGAGACTGCCCGGAGCTGCCTGTCCCAAGCAGCCCGAGGCCCCGTTTGGGTCCGGAGCCCCTGGAGTCCCACGCTGACGCCTGCAGTGACGCCCTGGGTCTGGCAGAGTCGGGCCCCGTGACAGCAGGTCCCCGGCGGGGCTCCCCAGGAGAGCCTCCCTCGTGGCCTGGCCTGTGCTTCCCCGTGAGTCCTGGGCCCAGATGCGCCTCCCCGGGACGTCGCCTCCGCCTGCCCAGCCCGGCTCCGGGCGGTCCGCCTGGCCGGCCCCGGACACCGCGTTTTTCCCCCTGGGGTGCTGAGACCGCGGAACTGCGTCCGCCGGGCAGCTGTGTCTTCCCCGAGCCGCGGCTGAGTCTGGGGAGGCAGAGGCAGGGTGGAGGCCGCCTACTGGGGGTCTCTGTCACCCCCCGCGGGGGGTTGGTCGTCCGGGCACGGCACAGCAGAGGGCCTGGGCTGGGGCCCCTCGGCGGCCCTGACGGGGTCTCGCCTGAGCTCTTGGCGCCAGGGTAGCGCGATGCTCTCGCCGCTGGGAGTGGCCCAGGTGCCCTGGCGCGGGGCCTGCCGTGTCCTGGGGCCTCCTGGGCGCGGGCGGGGGGAGTGCCCGGGGCCACTGCCCGGCGTAGTGGGCGGCTCGTGCGGGGCTAGGGGGTTGTTCCGTGGCTCCGGGGGACGGGACCTGCAGTGCTGGGCGCTGAGCCTGCCCCGGCACGAGGGCGCACGGCCCCTCCCCGCCCCCCCGCCAGGGGCCTGAGCTGGGCCTCGCCCCCTGCAGCTGGAGGCTCCCCCACCTTAAAGCAGCGGGACCCCGCAGGCGCTAAAGGCCGTCACAGCGTCCCTCACCACGTCCCCGGGGCCGGCCCTGCGTGTCTCCCGGCGGCTCAGGACGGAAGGGCCCACGCAGGGAAGGCCCCGGGAGTGCGGTGCGTGCCCTCGGCCCCGTGGGCCGTGACTCCCGGGACAGCGGGAGGGCGGGGTGTGTCTGCAGACGTGTCGCCTCAGTCGGCGTCCTGTGTCCAGCTCAGTCCCGCCGGGGACACTGGTCCAGCCACTCCAGCCGCTCCAGCTGCTCGCTGACTCGTCATGCCGGGCAGGAGCAACGTGAGCGGCCTCAGGCCGAGGGCGTCCTGGCCCTCCCCTCCGCCCGCAGCTGTGCCCGTCTGGAAGCCCGGCGGCTGCCCAGTGCAGGCCGTCTCGGGCCCTCGGGCCCTTGGCACTGAACGTGCTTCTGGAGTCTTCTCAGACTCTGACCCCGTCACCACGTCCGAGTCCCCCAGTCTCCATCCCCTAGAGACAGACAAAAGCCTGTTTTCCTTCCTCTGGTCTCACGCCCCTCTCTGGGCCACCTGCTCTCGCCCAGGCGGCACCCGCTGCTCGGGGAGTTGTGCTCGCTGCCTGGAGCCCGAGTGCACGCGCCCCGCGTTAGAGCCTGTTTCCCAAGGCCTTGGGTTTCCGTACGGACCCTCCTCTGTTTGGTTTTGGGGCCACCTGGTGCTGCTCCCGGCCTGAGTGTTGGGCCCAGGCCTTCCGCACACGGGGCGGCTCCCCTGAGTGCTCGCAGGGCCTCAGGCCGGGACACGCGCTCCCGGGAGCTAGATGCGTGCACCCCCTCCTCCCTCCCTCCCTCCTTCCTTCCCTCCTTCCTTCCTTCCTTCCTTCCTTCCTTCCTTCCCTCCTTCCTTCCTTCCTTCCTTCCCTCCTTCCTTCCTTCCTTCCTTCCTTCCTTCCTTCCTTCCTTCCTTCTTCCCTCCCTCCCTCCTCCCTCCCTCCCTCTCTCCTTCCCTTCCTCCCTCCCTCCCTCCCTATCCCCCCTCTCGGCCTGGCTCTGCACACAGGCGTCCCTCCTGGTGGGCACTGGGCGTCTGTGCTGGGTTGAGTAAGGCCCTCCCTGCCGTGCTCTTGCTCGGCCCGTGTGCGGCTTTTCCAGCTAACGGCCTCAGTAACTGTCAAACGACATTTATTGAAGTCTTGAGAAAGTCAAGGGCTCGTCCTTCGATGGAGTAGAGGTCCTTCCGGAACGTTAGCGGAGCTCACGGGGTGACAGAAGGGCAGAGGCTGGCGTGCGGGCGTGGTGCCCCACACCTGCCGTTTCCTGGAAGCTCGGTCCGGGACCCCTCGGGCCAGGCTGGGGGTGACACTGGCAGCCGTGACCTCCAGCTGTTGGCACGGCCGGGGTCAGGCTGTCTGCAGGCCCTGAGGGTGCCCGCGCGGGTCCGAGTCAGGCTCTCCCAGCCGTCCGAGGGTCCCTCACCCCGTCACACTCAGCGGGACTGTCCTCCGTTCTCCGGGCCCGGCCTGCTGAGTCGCCTCTGTCCCGGTTCTCTCCCCCCGCAGCTCACGAAGATGTCCAAGACCAACGGGCTGTCGGAGGACCTGATCTGGCACTGCAAGACGCTGATCCAGGAGCGGGACGTGGTCATCCGGCTCATGAACAAGTGCGAGGACATCTCCAACCGGCTGACCAAGCAGGTCACCATGCTGACCGGGAGCGGGGGCGGCTGGAACACCGAGCAGCCGTCCATCCTCAACCAGAGGTACTGCACCTCCGGCGTGCGCGGGGTGCTCAGCCGCCCGGCGCCGGGCTCGGGGGCGTTGGTGTGGCCCAGAGAAGTTGACTGGAGGCGTCCCCGCTTCCCCTGCAGATATTTGGCTGCTTCACTGCCTCAGAGCCAAAACTCTGCCTCAGCCCGATTTCTTTGGAATCAGAAATGAATGAAGTGGGGGCTGGAGTGATAGCACAGCGGGGAGGGCATTTGCCTTGCACGCGGCCAACCCGGGTTCGAATCCCAGCATCCCATATGGTCCCCTGAGCACCGCCAGGAGTAATTCCTGAGTGCAGAGCCAGGAGTAACCCCTGTGCATCACTGAGTGTGACCCAAAAAGAAAAAAAAAAAATAGAATGAAGTGAATGAAAATACCCGTGTCTGGGGTTAAATGTCTCACGTGCTTTCAGAAGCCAGACAGTTTGTCTCAGTATCACTGTATCACTGTCGTCCCGTTGCTCATCGATTTGCTCGAGGGACGCCAGGAACGTCTCCGTTTGTCCCTGTCGCGTCAGGGTGGGGAACGAGGCCCGTTACTGTTACTGTTCTGGGCATACCCAGTACACCACGGGTAGCTCGCTGGCTCTGCCGGGAGAGATTCGGCGTCAAGATTGTCTGGGTAGAGACAGAGGAATCTGGCGGGAGGGGCAGAGAGAGGCAGGCGTGGGGGCCGGCCCCTGTGGCAGAGCCAGGTTTGACCCCCGGGCCTCACTCAGTCCCGGGGCTCTCAGGAGAGGCCCCGTGTGCCGATGTGTGTGGCCCAAAGCACAAAAGATGAAGGCCTAAGAAAATCCACATAGAAAGAAAGACCATTAAAAGCATGTTTGTGTGAAGTGTGTTCCCCCAAATTGCAGCTTTAGTAAATGCTCAATTATTGAAAACAGTGGACAATAATTTTTGTGTGTGGGAGGCATATTTTAGAGCCACATGCAGGGTGCTCAGGGCTTCCTGCCGGCAGGACATGGGGAACCAGGACAGGGCCTGTCCCAGACTCATGCTGGCCGCGTGCAAGGCAAGTGCCCTCCCTGCTCTGCCACTGCTCTGGCCCCAGACGGCAAGATTGTAACTTAAAATGTATCTAGTAGCCAGTCTGTATCAAAGTAGCATTTTATAATTGTGACATTTTATAACTGTTATAATTGTGACTTGAGCTTGGCAGCAGGGAGTTACTTTTCACTTTATACATTTGTTTTAAGTGGGTTGAGAACTCAAGGCTGAGAACCCCTTCAAACACTCTATGGAGGGCGTTTGCTTTGCACACGGACAACCCGGGTTACCCCCCGGTGTCCCCGTGGGTCTCCCGAGCACTGCCAGGAGTGACCCTGAGCACGCTGGGTGTGACCCAAAGCACACGAGTGAACAGACAGAACCCAGTAGAATCCGCGTAGCCGCCCTTGGCTGGGCAGTTAGGAGCATCTCTCGGGCTCAGAGTCGCCCTGGACGCTGGTTTTCCCTCCGCAGACACGGGCTGGGGCACGCGTAGCTGTAGTCTCCCTCGAGGGCCGGGGAGCTTCGTGTCTGTGCGGTAGACGCTCCACTACTGTACCGGGAAGACTTGATGCAGGTCCGGGAACCAGGTGTGTGGGGCAGTGCCCTGGGTTGCCCCGAGGACTGCGCTGTGTGAGCGTGAGCCGGAAGGAATCCAGGGGACTCTGGGGTACACGTAGTGTTTGGTGGCCGAGTCTCTGGATCGCACAGCCCACAGAGAGCCTTGTCCTGAGGCTTCTCTGGACTCAGCAGGGAAGACTGTTGGGAACAGTCTTCGTGCGGGACGCCTGGTTTGTCCCGAGCATGCGGGGAGCAGCCCCCAGCACACCAGGTGTGCGACCTGAAGCCAGCCAACACCAGTGCCCACACAGGAAACAACAACAAAACAGCTGTTTTCTGCTCTGCCTCCCCCCTCTGCTCACTACAGATCTTTTTTTTTTTTTCTTTTTGGGTCACACCTGGCGATGCACAAGTGTTACTCCTGGCTCTGCACTCAGGAATTAACCCTGGTGGTGCTCAGGGAACCATATGGGATGCTGGGAATCGAACCCGGGTCAGCCATGTGCAAGGCAAACGCCCTCCCCGCTGTGCTATCGCTCCAGCCCCTCACTACAAATCTTGAGTGAAAATTTGGCCCTTGAGTCATTTATTGTACCTACTTTATGTCCAAACTCCCTGTCTCTGAAGACAAAATGCTCGAGAAAGGACGGGGCCAGAGTAATAGCACAGCGGGGAGGGTGCCTTCCACGCACTGACCCGGGTTCGATTCCCGGCATCCCATATGGTCCCCTGATCACCACCAGGAGTAATTCCTGAGTGCAGAGCCAGGAGTGACCCCTGGGCATCGCCGGGTGTGACCCAAAAAGCCGGAAGGGAAAGAATGTGTCTGATAGGAAAGGGAGCACAGAGACGCTGGCGGGAACGGCCTGGCTCGGGCTTTCGTGTCACTGCGGGTGTCTCCGAGGGTGAGTACGAGAGGAAGCATTGAGCCGGACGGTCTCTGTGAGAAACTTAGCTGCGTGTTTTGTGGCCACACAACCGCAGGCAGATTATACAGGCTATAGTGTCCCTTTCCAGGATGTTAAAGTGTTAAATGAGGTGACAATCAAAAATCATATCTTCATGCATTTATGTAAATCAGGGCTGGAGCGATAGCACAGCGGTTGGGCTTTCGCCTTTCACGAGGCCGACCCGAGTTCGATTCCTCCGCCCCTCTCGGAGAGCCCGGCAAGCTACCGAGAATATTGAGCCTGCACGGCAGAGCCTGGCAAGCTACCCGTGCATATTGGATATGCCAAAAACAGTAACAATAAGTCTCTTAATGAGAGACGTTACTGGTGCCCGCTCGAACAAATCGATGAGCAACGGGATGACAGTGACAGTGACAGGTTTTGAGTAAATGATGACTGCAATGAGTTTTTCATTACGTGAACTGAGAGAAGAAACTATTGTCTTTCATATAACCCACCTGCGTGAGATGTCATTGTGCTCTTTGAATGTTTCCAAATCAGACATTGCTTTGACACTCGCTGCTACTTCCAGTCATTCGTGTCTGGCACATTTCCACTTTTAATTAGCTGACATACAAATACATACATGTGCACCGCTTCCATTGGCGGTGACGGGCATTTACTGAGAGTGTGCTTACTAAATCAGCCTGGCCAAAGCGACAGACCCTGCCTGTGTTTGGTCCCGAGGTCGCAAACACCCGATGCGTATAGTGTCGTTGGCTGGAATAAATTCTAGCTCAGTAGTGCTCGTACTGTGATCTTTCACGGTTCCTTCGGGACCGGAGGTTGGTTGAGAGCCCCTGGGGCCTTGCCTGTGGCCATGGTGAGATTCGGGGACTGGAGGGGGGGGGGGTGGGGGGAGACGACCCTGCCCCTGCGTGCCGGGAGGAAAAACGTCAGTTGGGAGGCCGCCAGCAGCGAGAGAAACCGCCCGGCCCCCAGCGGTGCCCGCAGAGGCGCCCTCAGGTGTGACCAAGGAGCAGAAGGGCTGGTGGTACCACAGCGCAGTTGACCCGGAAACGTGTCGTCTCACCTTAGGTCTTACTGCCCAGGGGAATCCTCAGAAGCAGACGTGAAGGTCGGAAACAGTGACCTGCTCTGGGCTCGCTCTCCTCACGTGTAGTCACTCGAAGGGAGGACACGAGGACGCAGGCCCGCTGGCCGTCGGGAGCCGCGAGCCTGCACCCAGCGCAGCTCACTGAGGCGTGACTAATGCTCTTTCCCTCTCCCCCCAGCCTGTCGCTCAAGCCCTACCAGAAGGTCGGGCTGAACTGGTTGGCCCTGGTGCACAAGCACGGGCTGAACGGCATCTTGGCAGACGAGATGGTGAGTAGTCGGGCGGCAAGACAGCTGCCGAGTGGACCGTGAGAGGGCAGCCTGGCCCTCGTAGTCAGAAGCACAGTGAAAATACACTGGATTTCCCACAGACCTCTAGTTCACCGTGTCCAGTTCAGTACCGTAGTTTTCCTCATTCCTAGTATTTTACTCTTGCTTTTCTTAAACTCTTTCTCATTGTGTTTATCAAATCAGTGTTTTTTAAAAATTAGACATTACAATCTATTTTAAAGTAAGTTTTAAAAATCACCAAAATGCTACCATTTTAAAACAGCTACTATTTTGGTGTATATCTTTTTAGGCTTTAGGTATATCTTTTTTGTTGTTGTTTTGGCACATTTTTTATAGAAGATATGTACAGATATACATTTAATATTTATGAATACTGAGTGACATTTTTCATAACAGCCCTTTCCTGTAACACTCCTTAACATTCGTTGCAGATAAGCAGCATTTTAGTAAATTTACACATTTATCACAGCATCCGTCATCATTTAACTTCCATGAAATGTCTCTGAATATTTGTTCCCAAAGCACATTTGTTTGATGCTAAATGTAGGCAATTCATCACCTAATACTCCAGGTATAGTCACAGAAAAACTTGATCTTAACCTTCCCTTCCCTCCTCTCACGATATATTCCTTTTGAAGTCGTATTAAAATGTTTCATTTTCAGTTGACAGTTACTGAATATGGATGTTTTATGTTGTATTTCAGAGTTCCAGAGTAGAACTTGGAAAAATAGGGGCCCTAATTTTATAATGGACTCCGCATGGGCTTTATTGTTTTATGGTTTTCCCTGTAATTATTTACGTTAAAGATATTTATTTGATAAAAGGTGAATAATAAATGCAGGATTTCACAGTACTTGAAATCAGACCCAGAATCCAGACCACCATCGTGAGCTGAGCTGGGGACGTCGCGCTTTCCCGGCTGGCCTGGCCTGAGCTTGCCCGGCAGAACCAGGTGTAGCCAGTTGCCTTGTTTGTTTCTTCCTGCAGGGGCCCGTGCCTGGTCACGCCCAGGTGCTGCAGTCCAGGAGACATCTGGGGTGCTGGGGATTGAACCCGGGTCGGCCACGCGCTTGGCAGACGCCCGACTGAGCCACACCAGAGCAACCCCTTCCCCTGTGCTGGCCTCACCCCCGTGCCGCTGGCTTCCGTGGGCGTGGCCTGGCCCGCCTGCCGGTCAGCCTCAGGGCAGGGGACGGGCGCTGAGGCCAGTTCAGCCTCTCAGGGCAGGGGACGGGCACTGAGTCCAGTTCAGCCTCTCAGGGCAGGGGACGGGCACTGAGTCCAGTTCAGCCTCAGGGCAGGGGAGGGGCACGCTGAGGCCAGTTCAGCCTCAGGGCAGGGGAGGGGCACGCTGAGGCCAGTTCAGCCTCAGGGCAGGGGACGGCCGCGCTGAGGCCAGTTCAGCCTCAGGGCAGGGGACGGCCGCGCTGAGGCCAGTTCAGCCTCAGGGCAGGGGACGGGCACGCTGAGTCCAGTTCAGCCTCAGGGCAGGAGACGGGCACACTGAGGGCCAGTCAGCCTCAGGGCAGGGAACGGGCGCTGAGTCCAGTTCAGCCTCTGGGCAGGGGACGGGCGCTGAGGCCAGTTCAGCCTCTCAGGGCAGTGGACGGCCGCGCTGAGTCCAGTTCAGCCTCTCAGGGCAGGGGACGGGTGCTGAGTCCAGTTCAGCCTCAGGGCAGGGGACGGGCGCTAAGTCCAGTTCAGCCTCAGGGCAGGGGATGGGCACACTGAGGGCCAGTCAGCCTCAGGGCAGGGAACGGGCGCCGAGGCCAGTCCAGTCCTGAGACACGCCCCATCGGCGTGACGTTTCCTCGCAGAAGTGACCCCAGGTGAGGGCCTTCCACCAGCAGCGCCAGGCGCGGACTTCTGCGTCCTCACCCCTTCCTCGGCCCCCAGCCCGGCCCCCTCCAGGCCTTCCTTCAGCGTGAAGTAGGGAGTCCGGGGGCTTCAGGTGTGCCGGTGACCGCTCCTCTCCAGCCTCCTGCTGGTGGGATTCCCTTGGCCCACAGAGGCCTCTGGCTGTCGGGGAACACCCCAGCTGCGGCGTTCCCGCTGTTCCCCGCGTGTGTGGGCCCGGATGCACAGGGCCGTCGGGGCGTTCCTAGGAGTAGAGGTGGGGAGGGGCCGGCCGCTCAGCCCACTCAGCACCTCGTGAAAATTGGTGTCAAGTTCACAGGAAACCGGGGCTGGAGCGATAGCACAGCGGGTAGGGCATCTGCCTTGCACACGGCCGACCCGGGTTCAAATCCCAGCATCCCATATGGTCCCCTGAGCACCACCAGGAGTAATTCCTGAGTGCAGAGCCAGGAGTAACCCCTGTGCATTGCCGGGTGTGATCCAAAAAGGAAAAAAAAAAAAACAAAACAACAGGAAACCCACTTCGCCTAGAGAGCCCTTCCATGTTCACGTGTGTCCAAGTCAGTAGAAAGATCCCCCACCACCGTCAGTGAAGTCGAGTCCTTTGGCGATTGTGGTAAATTTTAACCTGCCTGTGCAGACGTTACGGTTCTATAGTAAAAACTCACATAACCTGCATTGTGGAGACTTCGGAATAAAACAATCCTTTTTGTTTTCTTTATTTCTAATTTCTGATTTTATGATTTCATATAATTTATTTTAAATGTTTGATTCTAGGGCCTAGGAAAAACTATTCAAGCCATTGCATTCCTGGCATACCTATACCAAGAGGGTAATAAAGGGCCTCATTTGATCGTAGTGCCGGCCTCAACTATAGGTGTGTAAATGTTCACATAGCTCTATTGGGCCTGACTGTTTATGGAAGAAGGAAAGCTCTGTGTGTGTGTGTGTGTGTGTGTGTGTGTGTGTGTGTGTGTGTGTCTATCTGTGTCTGTGTGCCTGTGTGTGTGAGAGAGAGAGATTTCTTATTTTGTAGAGGTGAATATTCATTTCTGTGGTCTTCCTGCTTTCTCCCTCCTTGTCTCTCTGTGTTTGATTTTATTGTCAGTTCTTTAAAAGAAAAATACTTTAACTGTTAGTCTTCCTCCTTTAAAGTTATTGTCGGTCAAGGACCATTTTGGTCCAAGATTACTTGTTTTCATGGTACTAAAGTTGTCCGTAACAGTGTAAGATAAAATGCTTTTACATTAATGATGGAACTGTTACTGAGGGCGGAGCAGTGCATCCTTGGTGGAAGATACCGTTTCATTGTTTGTGAACGGAACAGTACTGACACGGCCGTCACCTGAGAATCCCCTTCCCGGGCGAGAGCCGTGTGGGTGGGTTTCCCCGCCTCCCCCACAGCTGGTGCTGCTTCCTGCCTGCACTGTCTGCGGCCCCTGTACTCCCCGGGCCCCTCTCCCAGCCAGGAGTGCTCCCGCCTGCACACGGGAGTCGGTCCCCGCTCTCCATTGTCCTTCTAAACAGCTAGAGTCAGACCGTGAAACCTGTGGTTTCAAGCCCCCCGTTCCTGCTGTTTCTGAGTCTGTCGGCCCCCGTGGTGTCTCGCCGCACCCCCACTCTTGGGAGAGTGACGTCCTCTGTTTGCCCCTAGATAACTGGCTCCGGGAGGTGCAGCTGTGGTGCCCGGCGCTGAAGGTGCTCTGTTACTACGGTGAGCGGGGCGGGGGTGCTCTGTGACTACGGTGAGCGGGGCGGGGGCTGCTCTGTGACTACGGTGAGCGGGGCGGGGGGTGCTCTGTGACTAAGGTGAGCGGGGCAGGGGTGCTCTGTGACTACGGTGAGCGGGACGGGGGGTGCTCTGTGACTATGGTGAGCGGGACGGGGGGTGCTCTGTGACTACGGTGAGCGGGACGGGGGGTGCTCTGTGACTACGGTGAGCGGGGCGGGGGGTGCTCTGTGACTAGGGTAAGTGGGGTGGGGGCTCGGGGCTCGCTGCAGTGCCGCAGAGCCGACTGGCCCCGCCAACGCGCGTGTGACCCCCCACCCCAGGTTCCCAGGAGGAGCGCAAGCAGATCCGGTACAACATACACAGTAAATACGAGGAGTACAACGTGATCGTGACCACGTGAGTCGGGGGCAGCGGGGGCATGTCAGGACAGAGTAGCCCGTGGGGCAGGCCGGCACTTGGGGGCTTGACGTGTAGCTCCAGGACTAACGTTCTTATGTTGTTTGCTTTGGGGTCACGCCTGGCTCTGCACTCGGGAATCACCCCCGGTGGGGCTCAGGACCATCCAGGGCACCAGGGCCACAGTCCCTGCCAGCACCCCCCCCCACCAACGCAGCCCCCACCATCGCTGGGGGCGGGACAGTGCAGCTTCAGGGCGCTGCCGGGCTCCTGCCGGCCTGCGACCCGAGCCCCCCGCAGTGATCCCTGAGCGACGGGGTGGTCCTCCCCCAAAACCAGGTGACTCATCGCGTACGATCACTTCTCACTTACGACAAAGCAAGCTTTTCAATATCCCGCTGAAAGATTTTTTATTATGTTTTTAATATTTCTAATAATATGTACTCTAACATATCTGTACTGCTTCTAACTGTAGGTTCTGTATTAATTAGAGTGAGAACTCATTCTCAAGAACAAATTTAAGTTGGGTAGAATTAAACATAGAAACGACAGGAATGTTGGGTTGGTCTTTATTATCGGTTTGGTTTGGGGGCTGCCCCCACAGTGCTCAGGGGTTCCTCCTGGCCCTGCACTAGGAGTTTTACTCCTGGCGGTGCTCAGGGGACCATATGGGATGCCAGGGATTGAGCTGGGGTCGGTCACGCGCAAGGCGAACACCTTCCCTGCTGTGCTGTCGCTCCGCCCCCCCCCCCCCCCCCCCCCCCCCCGTTAGGGTTTTTGACAGCAGTGACCTCGGTGCAGAGAAACTGCTGACGGGCAGAGCAAATGTCCTGCTGGGACTTTAGTCTATTGTTCTGTTGAGCTTTCTCTCTAATCTTTCTTTCTCTCTCTCTCTCTTTCTTTCTTTCTTTCTTTCTTTTCTTTTCTTTTCTTTTCTTTCTTTTTCTCTCTCTTTCTCTTTCTCTCTTTCTTTCTTTCTTTCTCTCTCTTCTCTTTCTCTTTCTTTCTTTCTTTCTTTCCTTCTTTTCTTTCTTTTTCTCTCTCTTCTCTTTCTTTCTCTCTTTCTCTCTTTCTTTCTTATCTTCTTTCTTTCTTTCTTTCTTTCTTTCTTTCTTTCTTTCTTTCTTTCTTTCTTTCTTTCTTTCTTACTTTCTTTCTCTTTCTCTCTTTCTCCTTCCTTCCTTCCTTCCTTCCTTCCTTCCTTCCTTCCTTCCTTCCTTCCTTCCTTCCTTCCTTCCTTCCTTCCTTCCTTCCTTCCTTCCTTCCTTCCTTCCTTCTTGGGTCACACCCAACGATGCTCAGGGGTCACTCCTGGCTCTGCACTCAGGAATCACTCCTGGTGGTGCTCGGGGGACCATATGGGATGCCGGGGATGGAACCGGGTCGGCGGCACGCAGGGCAAGCTCCCTACCCGCTGGGCTTCCTCTCCAGTGGTGTTGAAGTGAGTCGTTACTTGGCGGCAGCTTTCCGGCCTGTTCCGCATCTCCCAGTAGAAGAGGATTCTTCCTACGCTGCGCCACACTTGCTGTGTAGTTTTATTTCACGCTTCACGTTTACTCAGCACGTGGTGCTTGCTTCTGCCCATCGACTCTGCTGGTTGGCCGTGATTAAAGCAATCCGTCCAGACTGTTGCAGGGGACCGCACAGTGCAGGGCCGGTGTGGAACACCCTGAGGCTGAAAGCCACACAGAAACAGTTTTGTAACTGTATCTCGTGGTGACTCAATGAAACGATCAGTCGGGGCTGGAGCCAGGTGTAGGCGGTCGGGAGCCCCCTGCACCCAGCCAGAGCGCACTGACAGGCCACAGTGCAGCCGTTGCGATTACTGTTACTCAGGTTGGTTTCTGCCGGTTGTCGAAAGTTCTCTTAATCATGACATTTAAATGCTACTTGCGCCTCATACAGCGACTTCCGTGATTTGTCTAGAGAGGCTGCGGGGTGCGGTCAGTGTTTGAACGTGGGCTGCAGGGCAGCGTCTTTGGGCACTGACACGTAGAAATGCGCAGATACGCAGTGACCAGCGCGGCCCCCGGCTTAGCGGGTTCTGCTTGTGTTGGAGACAGGTACAACTGTGCCATCAGCAGCTCCGACGACCGCAGTCTGTTCCGAAGGCTGAAGCTCAATTACGCCATCTTCGACGAGGGCCACATGCTGAAAAACATGGGCTCCATCCGTTACCAGCATCTCATGACGATTAACGTAAGAGCGTTTGGTGGTTCTCCCAGTCCCGACTCCGGTCAGCCGGCCCCTCCCCCGGCGCAGGCCGGCCCTGCTTCTGCACGGCTTGGCGAGCACCCGCACTGCCGCGTGCCTCTGATTCCCTTCCCCTTCCTCTGAAGGGGAGTCGGGGTAACCCCCCCCCTGTATTGCAGGCCATAGTGCGGGGGGGGGGGGGCGGGAGGGAGGGGTAAGGGTAAAAAGTGCCGCCATTGGGGCAGGGGACAGGGGAGGTGGCGGAGGGAAACTGGGGACATTGTTGGTGGGAAATGTAGACTGATGAAGGGATGGGTGTCGGGACAGCCTCGGACTCTTCCCTCTCCCTCTCCCTCTCCCTCTCTCCCTCCCTCCCTCCCTCCCTCCCTCCCACCCTCTCTCCCCCTCTCTCTCCCTCCCTCCCTCCCACCCTCTCTCCCCCTCTCTCTCCCTCCCTCTCCCTCCCTCCCTCCCTCTCTCCCCCTCTCTCTCCCTCCCTCCCTCCCTCTCTCCCTCCCTCTCTCCCCCTCTCTCTCTCCCCCCTCCCTCTCTCCCCCTCTCTTTCCCTTTCTCCCTCTCCCTCCCTCTCTCTCCCTCTCTCTCTCTCCCCCTCTCTCCCCCCTCTCTCCTTCTATCCCTCTCCCTCCCCCTCTCCCCGCCTCTCTCCCTCTCCCAATCATGAACAACTTTGTAGCTCTGTATCTCAATGGTGATTCAATTAGAAAATCAGTAATAAAACCAGATATAGAGCCGACACAGTCTCTAGCGATGACCGTGTAACTGTCACATGTGACTTACCCGTCGGCCGGCCGTGTGCGCGTGTGCCGGGCGCTGCCCCCTGGCGAGCCCCTGGTGGGGCGGACGCGCCCTCCGGAGCCGCTCCTCTTGTCACAGACTTGCTGTCAGCCGTCTGGAGTGTTTCTCCGGCACGGAGGGAAGTCAATGAAGAGGAAGTGGCTCCGGGTTCGAGCAGAGCCGGGGCGCTGACTCTCGCTCCCGTTCCCAGGCGAGCAACCGTCTGCTGCTCACGGGGACCCCGGTGCAGAACAACCTGCTGGAGCTCATGTCGCTGCTGAACTTCGTCATGCCGCACATGTTCAGCAGCAGCACCGGCGAGATCCGCAGGATGTTCTCCTCCAAGACGGTGAGGCCCCCGCCCGCCCTGCCCCTGCCCCCCTGCCCCTGCCCCCCTGTCCCTGCCGCCCTGCCCGCCCTGCCCCTGCCCCCCTGCCCCTGCCCCCCTGCCCCTGCCCGCCCTGCCCCTGCCCGCCCTGCCCGCCCTGCCCCTGCCCCCCTGCCCCTGCCCGCCCTGCCCGCCCTGCCCCTGCCCCCCTGCCCGCCCTGCCCCTGCCCCCCTGCCCGCCCTGCCCCTGCCCCCCTGCCCCTGCCCGCCCTGCCCCTGCCCGCCCTGCCCCTGCCCCCCTGCCCCTGCCCGCCCTGCCCCTGCCCGCCCTGCCTGTCCTGCTGGCCTCTCTGGGCCCTGCCCCTACCCGCCCTGCCCCTGCCTGCCCTGCCCCTGCCTGCCCTGCTGGCCTCGCGGGGCCACCTGGCTGGTGACCGAGTGGCCAAGGAGTGGGCGTGCGGCCAGGGGCCGGCGGGGAGAGTTCCCCTGGGAGTCCTGCTCTGAGGCCCCGACCGGCCGGGGAATGGCCACGCGGACTGGCGCGGGTCTCCGTGCTGGCTCGTGGGGGCTTTGGCCGAGGCCCTCTGGGGACTGCTCGGCCGATAGTGTCCCTCCGAGTTCGCCGTAGCGCCGGGTGGAGCCGAGTACCCAGGAAAGGTTTCTGACGAGGAAATACATGTTAGTTTCGGGGCCACACCCTGTGGTGCTTGAGGACGACTCCTGGCTCGGTGCTCGGGGGTCACTGGCAGGTCTCGGGGACGGGCGGGATGCTGGGGATCACACCCAGGTGCTCGCCGGCCCAGAGGATCAGGTGCTCAGAAGTGCGAGTCGAGAGAGAGAAAAGTGATTTCTGGAAGTTGGCCCGGGGCCCGGCGAGCAGGCGGGGCGTTTGCCTTGCACACGGCCCCCGGCCCAGCCCCCGCTCCCCGTGCTTCCCCCGGGCACTGCCGGGCGCGGCCGCTAAACCAGAGTCCACCAGTCAGTGGGAGCTGGCGTGAGTGAGCTCTGGGGGGAGTGAGGCAGGTGTTCTCCTGCGAGGAGAGATCTGCCGGGTGCGAGCAGTTCCCGGGTTCAGTGTGCAGTGCCTCAGCGATTGCTGACTCGGACCCAAATGACACTGTCCCGCAAGACGTCTGTGACACCTTCCCCTGGGAGCGAGCAGCGTCTCTCACTTCCGCTCTCGCGGTGAGGTGCAGTGTGCAACGACTCGGGTCAGAGGCCGCTGAGCCTGGCGCTGTCAGGTCACAGTAAATCCCCATTTCCAAGATTGTCTGAAATTCCCGTATTCCAAGAGCCAGTTTCCTACAGGTGAGCATGGCTCTTCTGCCCGTCTCCCTGTCCCGCTCTCACCGGCCCAGGGGCGCCCCCGGACACGGCCTTGCAGAGTTCACTGCATTATTCCAGGTGCATCGTCCCATGTATGTCTCGGCCTCCAGCTTGTATGGGGCTTTACAAAGGTCCCCGCCCCGAGTTCAGATTGAAGTCCGTTTGGGTGAATTCAGTGTATGTAGCAGAAACCTCAGATCCTGGTACTGGGGCGTCTCTGGTGTGTAACCCTGTGATGATTACTTAAATGAAGTTTCTAACTGGTGAAGGGACGGGTGTTTGAGCATTGTATAACTGAGACTTAAACCTGAAAGCTTTGTAACTTTCCACATGGTGAATCAATAAAAGAATTAAAAAAAAAAAGATTAATAGAAAAAATAAAGTTTGTAAGAGAACATATTCTTTCTTTACTTAGAAATCCGCAGACGAGCAAAGTATATACGAGAAGGAGAGAATAGCGCATGCAAAGCAAATAATAAAGCCATTTATTCTCAGGAGAGTAAAGGAAGAGGTAAAAATACGCATTTAAAAAATTTTTATTATCCTTGTGTTTTTAAAACCCGTCTTATCTTCATTTGAGCTTTCTAGTAACCTGCTGCCTTTCCGCAGGTTCTCAAGCAGCTGCCCCCAAAGAAAGATCGCATTGAGCTGTGTGCCATGTCCGAGAAGCAGGAGCAGCTGTACCTGAGTCTTTTCAACAGGATGAAGAAGTCTATCAACAACCTGGGTATGGTCTTGATTCCCACGTTGGTATGCAAAATAGTACGGTCCCCTGGTGTGCCTGCATCCTGTGTATCCGTGAGGTGGTCGTGGGGGGCCCACTCAGCAGCGTTGTGACTTGTAGATGCAGTTTTCAAGCTTTTTGGGCTGAGATGCGTCTCGGCAGCGCTGCGAGCTTGACTCCCTCCCCTAACGCGTGCTCTCTGGGCTGCAGAGAGGAACACGGAGATGTGCAACGTCATGATGCAGCTGCGGAAGATGGCCAACCACCCGCTGCTGCACCGCCAGTACTACACGCCCGAGAAGCTCCGGGACATGGCCCAGCTCATGCTGAAGGTACACGCGTCGCGTGTGTGAGCGTGAGGGGGGCGGCGAGGCGGGACATGGAAGCTGAGGAGAGGCCCAAGCCCAGAGCCGCAACGCCTGGGCCCGTGTCTGGGGACGGGGTCCGGGCCGTGAGCCTCCCCGGGCCCTGCGCCCCGCCCCGCGTCTCTGAGACCGAGGGGGTGTGCGGGGGCGTCTGCAGTGCGTGTCGCGGGCACAGCTGCACCTCAGTCCTGCCCCTCTCAGCACCGCCGCCCGCTAGCACCAGCCTCTCCTCTCTGCGTGGAGAGACGCAATGTCCTTTCGCTTACTTGGGGTTGCCTCTGTCCCCGCTCGTCCCCGCGCACCGGGGTCAGCCCTGAGGCGGTCCCTGAGCGTCCCTGGCCTCCAAAGTGAAACCAGACAGAACTTACCGTGCCCTACACCTGAGAGAATTCCAGACACAGTCGAGGAACGAGACTTTCTGTCGCTCTCCCTGTTCTGATCTGGAGTGGCTGGTCACTCTGCCCAGAGCCTGCTGGGGTCACGGCGAACCGAGTCCCGGCAGTATCTCATGTCTGCGTGACGCATGCCAGTGTGTGCGTTAGAACACTGGGAGTCCCCCTCTCTAGGAAGGAGTATGAATCTGTGACATCTGCTGAGTAAGGGGTCGCTGATTGGGCTCCTGCCGTGGGCGCTTGGTCGTGCTGTTCACTCCTCACGTGCACCACCTTGACTTTGAACGTGTGTTTTGTCTTGTCTTGAGGAACCGACGCATCGTGAGGCCAACCCTGACCTGATTTTTGAAGATATGGAAGTTATGACGGACTTTGAATTAAACGTACTTTGTAAACAGTATCGACACATTAATAACTTCCAGTTAGACATGGATTTGATCTTAGATTCTGGGAAGTTTCGAGTTCTAGGATGCATCTTGTCTGAACTGAAACAGAAGGTACTGCAGAAGAAAACACGGAATCCTTTTGCATTTTCCCAGTTTCTGTCTCTTTAAAATTCTGGGGTGGTTTGATTATCCTGAAGCTTTACCCTTTACAATGAATCCTCCAGAACCTGGTGTTTTGCATGTTTGGGGTATATGTTGGAGCATGTGCTTTCCTGAATTCCTTTTCTTTACCACCTCAGGAATAATGAGTTGCTGTGCCTGACTCTCTCTCCGTCTGTCTGTCTTTATACCTGCATGGAGAGATGCTCTATGTTATGCTTTAAAAGTTTTCATTTCAGGCTGGAGTGATAGCACAGCGGGGAGGGTGTTTGTCTTGAATACTGCCAACCCGGGTTCGATTCCCAGCATCCCATATGGTCCCCCAGCACTGCCAGGAGTAATTCCTGAGTGCAGAGCCAGGAGTAACCCCTGAGCATCACCGGGTTTGACCCAAAGAGCAAAATAACAAAAACATTTTCATTTTCATTGTGTCATACTTGACAGCCAGTCTGATTGGTTCAAACTTTGTGTTTTGAAACAACTGTAACATGAACAGCTTAAATGTATAAACCCAAACTCCATGTAGCACTTTTGTAGCAGTTTCCATTGGCTGACATTTTTGTTAGGAAAGGAAACTCTTCAGAGCACCTTAGAGATAAAGACTGAAGTTACCTCTGGGTTTTGAAGTCCATATAGTGTGCCTACCTGTTTCGTAATTGATTTTCATTGAGGACACGTTGGTCAGTAGGTGATCGTCGTGTTTCTCCTGCCCCACAGGGCGACAGAGTCGTCCTGTTCAGCCAGTTCACCATGATGCTGGACATCCTGGAGGTCCTCCTGAAGCACCACCAGCACAGGTACCTGAGGCTGGACGGAAAGACCCAGATCTCAGAGAGGTGGGTGTTCTTCCCTGGCTCCACAGGGAGATCTGTTCCGTTCCAAATGCCTACATCCTGATGCAGCTGCCTTGCTTTGGTGACTTTAAATCATTCATTCCAGTTGAGAAATTGTTCTTTTTTTTTTTTCCGGTCAAATGGATATTTGGCTTTTTGGCCACACCCGGAGGTGCCTTTCGTGAGGTTTAACCGAATGCATTTACCTTCCAGAATTCATCTGATCGATGAGTTTAACACCGACATGGATATCTTTGTGTTCCTGCTGTCAACAAAAGCTGGGGGCCTGGGAATCAACCTGACGTCCGCCAACGTCGTCATTCTGCACGACATCGACTGCAACCCGTACAACGACAAGCAGGCGGAGGACCGGTGCCACAGGGTCGGCCAGACCAAGTAAGGGCTCCGGCACGCGGCTTCTAGCGAGATGCCGGGGTACTAGGGTCAAGTCTGGCGGGTCCCCTGCCTTGGGCTCTTGGCTTCTTTTTCTTGAATATTCTTGGGAAAATGTGACTGTGGCCGTGGTTTTATGACAGCAGTGTGAAATATGAACTTTATTCTCTTTGTTTATTCGTTAGTAATTAATTTCTCATCTTCACATCAGATACTTGTGTAGTTTGAAAAATAAGTTCAGTCGATGTCCAGCCCTTTGACAAAGATAAGCAGTCGAAAGGACTTCCTTAGTAGCCTTTCGAAAGCCAGGTGGGCTTGGAATCGGGCTACTACAGCTAACTTACGACCTGGAGAAACAGATGGGTCACAGATGGGACGTGCCCGTCCCGGGACCCAGGGCGAGGGCGGCTGGCCTTGCGGGCGTGTCTCTCGAGGAGCGGTTTCAGACTGCTCTGACTGAACTCGGAAGGTGACTGGGTATCCGAGTCGTCGTGCGTACACTGAGTGACCAGCGGGCCTTTCTCGTGCTTTCAGAGAAGTGCTGGTCATCAAGCTCATAAGCCAAGGGACGATTGAGGAGTCCATGCTCAAGATCAACCAGCAGAAGCTGAAGCTGGAGCAGGACATGACGACCGCTGACGAAGGTAGGACGCCCCGCAGACACCGGGCAGGGGTCCCGGGCAGGGGTCTCCCCTGGCCGGGCGTGGTCACCCTCATTCTCCCAGGGAGCCCTGCGGCGCAGCTACCTGCTTGGTAGCACGTCTTTGGGGCGGGGGCGATGGACAGGGGGTTGCATCCCACGGGGCGGCTCCGGCCTGTTCCTGGCTGTGCCCAGGAGTGACCCTGGAGGTGTGCAGGAGCCTGACCCAGGGCGAGTGCTCACGAGGCAAGTGCTCACATGGTGTTACTGCTCTGGATGTCACAGCAGCCTTAGAGGGAACCGTGACTGCAAGGCGGGACTGGCTGTGTCCTCGTTTTCCCAGTGGCCCTTGCTGAGCACATTGTGACTGTCGTGCTTCTGCAGTTGTTACTCCCCTCAGTCTCTGGATGCCGTAGTCACTGTGAAAGATGTTTCCAAATAGTGTGTGTTGCCGCTGTCCAGATTCTTGTCCGTTTCCCCCTTGAGGCCTGAGCCCTGTTGAAGGCCAGGTGTGGGGCCAGACAGAGCCGTTGCTCCGGAGCTGCCCCTTGCTCTGTTGTCGCACTCAGTAGGTGCTCCGGCCGCTGGTCAGCTGGCCGAGGGCGGCCAGGTTCTCCCTTGGCACAGGGTGGTATTTTGTTTGTTTATTTGTTTGTTTGGGTTTTTTCCCAAAAAATAAGTCCAGGTACGGTGGTCCCATCCGGAGAGACTCGGGGTGAGAGTAGTTTGCACCGAGGCGCCTTCGTCCTCGACAGTGACCCTGACCGTGGCCCTCGGAAGTCTCGGGGCTGAGTGTGGTGGCCCCTGGGTCTGGGAGCAGATTCCCGGCTGGTGGCGTGAGGCCTTCGCTGTCTTTGTTCTTGCTGACCTTCGCTACGGCCACCTTTTCCTGAGAGACGACAGCGGGCCGGGCGCTTGCCTGGCACAGCTCGCCTGGCCCAGCCTGGGTCCCCAGCACCGCCAGGGGTGACGCCAGGGGTGGAGCCGGGAGGCCCGGATTCCCCCCCCCCCAAAGTGCTTTCCTTGAGCAGGCCTGAATAGCCGTGTGCGAGCACTGTGTGCGGGTGGCCCGACTGTGCGTGTTCATCTCGAGCGTGGGCCCGTGTGTGCGGAGGCCTGTGCGACCCCCGCAGCCCTCACAGCTCCCGCGCCCTCTCGCCCGCAGGGGACGAGGGCAGCGTGCCCGCCGACATCGCCACACTGCTCAGGACGTCCATGGGCCTGTGAGGCCGAGCCTGGAGGGAGGACGCCACCACCGGGGTGCCCACAAGGCCGACGGCACGCACAGCTCTCCTGGTTTCCACACGGCCTTTCTCAAAGCTGGGTGACTCTTCCGCCCCTGACGGAATTCTCCGGATGCTTCGTAAGGACTCGGGGGCGGGGGGAGCGAGGGCCGCGGCTCGGGGGCCGAGGACGTCGAGGAGTCACTTTGCAAACAGTTTTTCTGCGCGGGGTTAGTTGGTGATTGTTTGTAACAGATACGCTGATGCTTTAGAAATGTCAGTATTTTTGTAATTATTTCTACCTCCAAATATATATATATTGTCTTTCACTGGATACCGTGTGTAGATTTTTACCCGTGCCTTATTTGACGCTGCGTATGTCTTGTTTCTGCTCGTCTCCCGGAGGTTCTTTCCTAGGGCTAGTTGGCAGGTCGTCGCCCCGTGTAGGTCCCAGCGTCCCTCCGATGCTGTTTGCAGCAGACGGTCACCACCGTCCGCCGGGAGAGCCCCAGACTCGTCCCGGACTCAAGGCGGCCGCCAGACCCTCGCCCCCAGGCCACCCCCGTCCTGAGTCAAAGCGACCACCAGGCTCCACCCCCAGTGTCCTGCCTCGGCACGGAGTGGTCTCCAGCGGGTGTGACTGAGCTGCCGACCCTTCCCGTCCCCTCGTCACGACGGTGCTTCTCGGCCCGCCTGCTCCTGTGCAGCTCCCGAGACCCTTCGGTCACTCGTCTCCAGCTGTGCCCTCGGGAGAGCGGCCGTCGGGCTGAGGCCGCCTTCTGCGAGGGCCGCGGGGGCGCTGCGCGGAGACAGTCACAGGCAGCCCCGCCCGCGCGTGGGGCCCGCGTCCCGGCTGCGGACAGCCCTCCCAGGGGGCCCGCGGCCCCCGGCCAGGTGGTGACGCCGTGAGGTTAGAAGTGAAGTTGTCTGATGCGTGACTCCTCGGTGACTCGGTGTTCCCTTGGGTTTTGCCTGTCGGTTCTGTTGCTGTTTCTGTTACCCTTCGTTCCCCTCGTGCGACTCGTGAGCTCCCTGTTCGTTTCCATTGTGTAAATACGTTATAAATAAACTTATTTATAAACCAGGCTTTTGTTGTCATTGGAAACCAGACTTTTCTCGGCGCCTGGCTCGAGGCGTGGGGCTGCAGCCCCTGACCCGGAGGGCAGGCGAGGTGGCGGCCGCCGGCTGTGGGCGACTCAGAGCCTCGGGCTCGCGGACGTCTGTGTGGAGGTACTGGACACAGCCAGTGTTCGCGTGACGGGACTGAAAGGAGCCTGCACGTACTACCTCCTCCCCTCCGCAGGACCCGGCCGCCGAGACCGTGAGGATGTTGTCTCTGACGCTCGCGACACAGTGCTCCTCCTCTGTTCCGTGTTCCCAAGGTGTCTCCTCTGCTGTTGTTCCTTTGAAATCCATCTCATTTTACTCTTACTGAAATGTAGTTAACTATGTCTTGGCCTCAATAAAAGTACTTGTGATCAGAAGTTGCATTTTCACACCCTTTTTAATCTTTGCTAGCCCCCCGCCCATCTCCCTGGGAGAAATGGTGTTTTGCACAAACAGATCATCGGCTGTGATCACGTGTTGATTTCCGTGACCCGGAGTCTCACTGATGGCCCCATTGGAACCCGTGTCAGCACAGAGCTAGTGGAGCTGGTCTTTCAAGAAACGGCCTTTTGATTCATGGGCCGGCTCGGACCCGGGGCCTCTCGCGTGCTTCCCCCGGCTGGGGGGCCCTTCCCCAAGGAAGGCCGTGGGCTCGGCTCGGGCGTCAGTCCCTGTGGAGACTAAGGCCCCTCCCCCTCCCGGGGTCATGGGGAGTGGGCGGGGCTGGAGAGGACCCAGGGGCGGGCGCGGCTTTGCGTGCAGGACAGCCTGCGTGTGGCCCCCGGGCAGGGGCCAGGAGGCCCCTCGTCTCACACCTCACGTGAAGTGTGCGGGCGTCTGGCCTTTGCACGTCCTCCCCGAATCTTCCGTCTGGGCCCCTTACACACCCGGTCAGTGCCGTTTGCATGTGGACGTGGTGGACTCCCACGTGCCCGTGTCCACCCTGACTCTGAGCACGGTGTCCGTGTGCGCGTCTGCAGGGGGTGTCTCCGGGGACTGGCTGTGTCCACCCTTCCCGGCGCCGCGCTGCTTCTTGGCCCCTGCACCCAGGGACGAGTGTCACGGGCTTCCTCTGGGCTGGGATCAGCCCCCGGCCGTGTGCCCACGGGGCGGCTCGGATTCGACCCCGTGCCCAGATCTGTGTTTGTCTCCATGATGCTGGGGCTGAACCCAGGGCCGCCCCTTGGGTGAGGCACGCAGAGACCCGCAGCGGAGCTGGGTTCTGTGTGGCGCAGCGAGGCCATAAGGCTGGCGTCTAGGAGCCAGATTCCCGCTTCCAGGAGGCCTGCCGCCGCTGTGTGACTCGGCCGGAGTGTTGGGTGAGAGCCGCGGGGGGTCCCAGGGGCCCCAGGGTCCTGCCTCGCCCTGAGGGAGTGTTGGCTCTGAGCAGAGGGCCCTGCTGGCGGGAGCTGTCAGGGGCTGCACAGGTCCGGCCTGGCCCCGAGACCCCGGGAACAAGCCCCGTCACCTCCCGGACCTGCCCTGCGGAAGGCGGCTCAGTACGGAAGGTTGATTGTTTCCTGCCTTTTCAGTGAAAAAAGTGATGATTGAGCTGAACTGTTATTATTTTTTTTTAAGATGTGAAAGGTTGAAACTCAAGGGAAAAGGAGTCGTTAGTGTTGACCTGAATGCAGAGGCCAGCAGGTTTTGAGAGATTCTTTCTGACGTGGACGTTCTCTTGACGTTTGTGTTACTGCTATTAGTTTGCCTTGCGGGTCCTGCCCGGCAGTGCGGAGGGCTTGCTCCTGGCTCTACAGCCAGTCGTTACTCCTGGTAGGTCCCAGGAGCCATACGGGGTGCTGGGGACTGAACCGAGGGCAGCTGCATGCAGGGCAGGCACCCTACTTGCTCTGGTCCTGGTAATTGTATTTTTAGTTACTGTGCTTCCAGGCCTGTACGTGGCTGACCCAGGTTCGATTCCTCCGCCCCTCTCGGAGAGCCCGGCAAGCTATCGAGAGTATCCCAATCGCACGGCAGAGCCTGGCAAGCTCCCCGTGGTGTATTTGATATGCCAAAACCAGTAACAAGTCTCAGAATGGAGATGTTACTGGTGCCCCTCGAGCAAATCATGGACAATGGGAGGACAGTGGACAGTGCCAAGTTCTAGTCTATTAAAGCGCCATTATTTAGAGTTGCTCATACAGTTCACCCCCGATCCCCCCACCAGTGTCAACTTCCTGCCACCGGCCTCCTCAGTTTCCCTCTACTGCCCCCCGCCCGCCCCCAGCCCAGCCTGCCCTCCTGACGGCACCTTCCGGTTTGGGTCTCAGGGTTTCAGTGTGGTTGGCTCTGTGGCTTGGGTATCTGGCTGTCACCCCTTGGTGTACCTTGCCCCTTGCTTCCTGTCGCTTCTCCCTCCCTCTCTCCCCCTCCCTCACCTCTCCCCCTTTCTCTTTCCCTCCCTCCCTCCCTCTCCCCCCTCCCTCACCTCTCTCCCCCTTTCTCTTTCCCTCCCTCCCTCCCTCCCTCCCTCTCTCCCTCCCTCTCTCTTCCTCTCTCCGTCTCTCCCTCTCTCCTTGCTCTCTCTGTCTCTTGTCTCTGTCTCTCCCTCTCTCTGTCTCTGTCTCTCTCCGTCTCTCCCTGTCTGTTCCTCTCTGTCTTTTGTCTCTGTCTCTCCCGCTCTCTCTCTTTGTCTCTCCCTCTCTCTGTCTCTCTGTCTCTCTGTCTCTCTCTCTCTCTGTAACATCCAGTGATGCTCGGGGTCACTCCTGGCTCTGTGCTCAGGAGTCACCCCTGCCATTGCCTGGGGGACCCTGTGGGGTCCGGGGATCAAAGCTGGATTGGCCGCAGGGAAGAGAAGCGCCCACCCCACTGGGCTGAGCCCTGCCCAGCCGCTTCTCATCCGTCTCCCCCACACCCTCGCCCCCTCTCACTGACTCTCTGACCGTACACAGGGCCCGAGGCTGACCCAGGCAGCCGCCCTGCCCTTGTAGCCATTGCGTTTCCTCAGGTTCCCTGGAGTCCTTTGGTCCCTCCGGTTTCCGTGTCCCCCTCTGTGCGCAGGGAGCTGTTCCCACGGGCCTCGGGTTTGTGTGTGTCCCTGAGCATCACCAGTGCTCGGCCGGGAGAGCCGACCAGCTTCCACACATCAACTGACTCTGGGGATGTTTCGGGACGCAGTGGGGGTGTGTCTGGGTCGCGTCCAGAGTGGAGAGCGTGTGCAGGCTCAGGGAGGGGCGTGCGTGCGCCCCACCCACAGGCGCACCAGGGCCTCTGGGCGCCCTAGCCCCGGGGTCTCTGCCCCCTGGGCTGCCGCAGACCACGCCCCGCCCCCCTCGCCCCTTCGCTGCGTCCTGCTGACTCCGGGGTTCTGCAGAGCCTGTCGGGCCGGGACAGGCTTTGGGCTGTGGACAGCAGCCGGGGACACTGGCGTGCCGGGGTGGCCAGGCTGGTCACCGCTCGCCGTGGCCGTGACATGGGGATGGCCTGAGGACAGAGAAGTGAGTCCTTCCGGTCACTTCTCCTTCGCACATCACGGAGAAATGGGCGGTGAACTGGACGCCTGGACCAGACGCACGCGGCAGAGCCAGGAGACCCCGTGGCTTTCCGCACCCGGAGGTGGAGCCACTCGGGAAAGGGGAGCTGGGCTCTCGCTCCTCCGCCGTCACACGGGCTGTTCCCAAGCCCACCAGGCGCAGCTCGTGGGCGGCCAGCTCGGGGGGTGGTCAGCTCAGGGGGTGGCCAGCTGGGGGGACAGCCAGCTTGAGGGACGGTCAGCTCAGGGGACGGTCAGCTTGGGGGATGGTCAGCTCGGGGGACGGTCAGCTTGGGGGATGGCCACCTCAGGGGGCGGCCAGCTTGGGGGACGGTCAGCTCGGGGGGCGGCCAGCTCGGGGGAGGCCAGTCGCGGGAGGCCAGCTCGGGGGGTGGCCGTGTGCGCCTAGAGCCTGGTTGGGGGCCTCCGCCGTATCCACTCAGCGATGGCAGGGAGGGCTCGGACCCGCGTCTGGAGCGCGGCCAGCCGGGGACAGCCGGCCAGCAGGTCGGGCTTGAAGACCACGAGTGTGGTGCTGCAGATTTCCCAGTAGAAGTCCGCCCACGTCACCTGGTTTTAAGGAAACAAATAATTGCATTTCAGCATAAGAGGCAAGACTCTCTTTGGGGTGGGTTGGCGCTTAACTATGAAACCAAGCTCCCGGGAGAGAGCGACACGGCCACACCGGGCTGTCTCCCCCGGGGGTCCCACGGAGGGGGTGGGCTGAGTTTCCCTCCCCGCCCCGAGCAGAGCTCCCGCTGCCAAAGACCTCTGGGACCCAGCCACAGCCATGCGCAAGGCCCCTCTCCACACGCTTGGACAAGCCTCACGCATGAAGGAACGGGCAGAGGAACCCAGGTGTGTGGGACCCGGGGCTGAGACCTCCAAGCCTGCTCAGATCGGGACTGGGCCTCTTCCACCCAGATCCCCCATTTTCCAGTAGCTTGGCAGTCACACCCAGAAACTGCCCCCGGCGCTGTGTAATCCCACCAACAGCCATCATCCAGAGACTTAAAACCAAGCTCCTGGAAGAGAGTGACCTCTATAGCCTATTTTTCCCTCTCGAAGAACCTGGCAAGCTACCAAGAGTTTCCTGCCCGCAAGGGAGAGCCTGGCAAGCTCCCCGGGGATATTCATATGCCCAAACCAGTAACAATGATGGGTCTCATTCCCCTGACCCTGAGAGAGCCTCCAATGGGGCACCATTGGGAAGGACGAGTAAGGAGAGGCTGCTAACATCTCAGGGCTGGGACGAATGGAGACGGTACTGAGACCACTCAAGAAAATTGATGATCAACGGGCTGATAGTGATAGTGGACACTTAAATGGTCTTTTTCTTGGGACTCTGAGGACCACACAGGCAGTGCCCAGGTCTTGCTCCCAGCTCTGTGCTCAAGGATCCCTTCAGGTGGGGCTCACAGGCCCCCTCGGGTGCTGGGGAGGGGTCCCTGTCGGGGCGTGCTCGGCCCTCTCCCACTGCCCAGACAGGACGCATACTCACGGAGTCGCCTACAAACCACTCCTTCTCCCCCAGGCACATGTCCAGGTCCTGCAGGAGGCCGGGCGCGTCCTGCGTGAGCAGCTGCTCGAAGGCCCGCTCCTGGGGGGGAGGGGGGAGCAGGAGGGCCCGGGTCAGTGCTCTCCACGCAGGCACCCCCCCCACACACACAGCGTCCCCAGACCCCCTCTCTGCTCGCGCCTCTAACCCTTGGGGAGGTGTCCCCGCTTTTGCTCTGCCGTGACCCCAGAAAGAGGCGGAGGCGACTGTTCTCCGGACTGAGCACGGTGTAGACTCCAGCCTGGCCCGGGCCTGTTACCCTGTATGGGCCAGAGCTTAGCCAGGGATTGAAACGGCGGGTGCTGGGTCTGCAGCTCTTACTCGCTTTGTGTTGATAAATGTTTCTTCCCCGAAACCTCTGGGGGGTTTCTCTCTTGGTCTTTATTAGTGGACAGATGGTTCTATTATGTTTCTGTGCATTTTATATTTTCCTTAATTTCCTTTTGGGTTTTGGAGTGCACCAGGCTCTGCTCAGGGCCGACTCCTGGCTCTGTGCTCAGGGCTCAGTCCCGGCTCTGTGCTCAGGACTCACTCCCAGCTCAGTGCTCAGGGCTGATTCCTGGCTCTGTGCTCAGGGCTGACTCCCTTCTCTGTGCTCAGGGCTGATTCCTGGCTCTGTGCTCAGGGCTGACTCCCTACTCTGTGCTCAGGGCTGATTTCTGGCTCTGTGCTCAGGGCTGATTCCTGGCTCTGTGCTCAGGGCTAACTCCCTGCCCTGTGCTCAGGGCTGATTCCCGGCTCTGTGCTCAGGGCTGACTCCCAGCTCTGTGCTCAGGGCTGACTCCAGGCTCTGTGCTCAGGGCTGACTCCAGGCTCTGTGCTCAGGGCTGATTCCTGGCTCTGTGCTCAGGGCTGACTCCCTGCTCTGTGCTCAGGGCTGATTCCTGGCTCTATGCTCAGGGATGACTCCCAGCTCTGTGCTCAGGGCTGATTCCTGGCTCTGTGCTCAGGGCTGACTCCCTGCTCTGTGCTCAGGGCTCCCTCCTGGCGGGCCCCGGGCCCCTGCGGCGTGCACGGAACACCATCCATGGCTTGGCTCTGCCCGCTGCTCACGTGCATTTAGTCACACCCTGGGTGGCCACACGCAGAGCAAGCCGCAAAGGATGAGACTTTGTGAAATTAAAGAGTAAACGCAGCTACTCTGCTGTTTCAGAAACAGACGTGATCAAGTCCTCTGGGGCAAGATGCGTGAGACCCAAGTCAACTATAAGGTGAAATGACGTCGACAGCAATGTGGTTTCATTCACGAGTTATAAATTATACAGCGAAAGGGCCGGCAAACCACAGGCCGCCCACACACACACACACACACACACACACACTCACCCAAACACCCAGACCTAAGTCCTTGACTCTGACAACTGTGCATGGTGCGAGACCGGGAACAGAGGAACCGGGAGATCTTTCTGTGTGTGTTTTGGGGCCTCCCCAGCTCTGTTCAGGGGTCACTCCTGGAGGTGCTCGGAGACCAGGCAGGACTCGGTCGCAGGCTGGACAAGCACCTCAGCTTCTGTGTCCGGTCCACGCCCTGCGGGTGCTTGTGACAGTAGCGCTGGGGCCTTGGCCCTGGCCGCAGCAGCAGTTGCACACAGAGGCGGGAAGCCAGCAGAGAACCGAGAACCAATATTATAAAATAGTGACGAACCACTGAAAATAAATGAAAAATAAAACCCACCAGTTGGGTTGTAGTTCTATAAGTGATTAGAGTCTAAAAGAGAGTTCTTAGAATTATTAGAGACTAAAAAAGGATTAGCAAGCTCCCAGAAGACAGCAATGCAGAGCCTCTTGCCCGCACGCCTGGCTGTCTTCCCCGGGCCCCTCGGAGGGGATGGGCTCCAGCTTCCCTCCCCACCCCGAGCAGAGCTCCCGGCGGCCAAAGACCACTGGAACCTAACCACAGTCATGCTCAAGGCCCCTCTCCACACCCTCGGACAGGCCTCACGCATGAAGGAACCGGCAGAGGAACCCAGGTGTGTGTAATCCCATCAACGGCCAACATCCAGAGACTTAAAAGCAAGCTCTCAGAAGGGATATCTTGTAGCCTACTTCTCCCTCTGGGAGAAACTGGCAAGCTTCTGAGAGTTTCCTGCCCACATGGGACAGCCTTGCAAGCTTCCCATGGTGTATTCATATGCTAAAGCCAGTAGCAAGCTGTATCCCATTCCCCTGACCCTGAAGAGCCCCCAGTGCAACATCCTTAGAAGGGCCGAGTCGAGAGAGACTTCTAAGATCTCAGGGAAAGGACAAAATGAGATGTTACTGAGCCCACCCGAGAAATCGGTGATTAACGGGATATCATGATCGTGATCGTGATACAAGCTCCCAAGATTGAACAAAGAGGAACTAGAAAACCTATAGAGACCAATCTTGGGAAAAGAAATTTAAACAGCAATTAAAAATCTCCTCAGGAGCAAATGCCCAGGTGCGGCTGGATTGACTGGTGACTTATACTGAACTTCAGAGAAGACTTAGTGTCCATATTCCTCACGTTCTTTCAAAATGCCGAGGAAGTAGGAATCTTCCCAAATAGCCTCTAAGGAGTTAATATTGTAATGACATCTAAAGCAGATGAGACACTACTAAAAAATAGAATTATAGACCAATATCCCTGATGAACATCGATGCAATAACCATAGCAAGATTCTACAGAACAGAGGGCAGGAGGGGTTTGATCCCAGCATCCCAGATGGTCTCCCGGCACCTCAAGGAGTGAATCCTGAGTTTGTCCTGGGTGTGGCCCAAACCACCCCCCAAGAAGCACGCCAAATCCTAGGGAAAAAGAACACAGCAATATACCAGAAAAATGATACACCACGTGGAAGAGGATTTCATCTCAGGGATGCAAGGATAGGTTTCATGGGCATGAATCAATTAATGCAACACAAAAAGAAAGATAAACAACAACGAAGATCAAGATCATAGGATCATATCAATTGGCACATCGAAGGCTTTTAACAAGATTCAATACCAATTCAAGATAAATTAAAAAAAAAAAAAAGGGATGGAGACGATGAAGTGTCGTCTGCAGCAAACCCGCAGCCCTGTGAGACTCAGTGGCACGCCAGCCTGTCCCTGAGATCAGGCGCGAGGCAGGACATCAGCAGCGCCCCGACACAGCAGTCAGACGGGGGAAGACAGCAGGAAGGTCCAGGCTGGAAGACTCCCAGCATTTCCGAACATCACGATACTGTGCGTGGAAACTAAAGACGCACCGAAGACCTCGTAGAAATAGCGAACCCAGGGAGTACGGTACCAGGTCACAAAACAAACCCACAAAACCCATGACGTTCCCGTACACGAGTAACACAGGAAGCTGTTTTGATTTCGGACCACAGCTGGGCGCTCGGCTCCCGTTCTGTGCTCAGGGATCACTCCGGCAGGGGCCCGCCGTACGAGGTGCTGGAATCAAGGCAGAGGCCTCACTCACGCTACTGTCTCTCTGGCCCTAAAACGCAAGTTTTTTGTTTGTTTGGTTTGGGGGCCACACCCAGCTATGCTGAGGGGTTACTCCCGGCTCTGTGCTCAGCGCGTCCTCCTGGAGGTACTCAGTGACCCATTCGGGGTTCTGGGGATGAACCGAGGCCGGCCGTGTGCCGGGAAAGTGCTCCACCGGCCTTGCTCTCTCTGGCCCCTTCACACGCATGTTGACCTTGATCCCATCTACTGTCCTTGCGAGGTAACAAATGTCCTACCTTCCCTTCCACAGAGTTATGAAAGGAAAGATGTTTTGGCCTTGAGAAGTCCTTGTTGCAGTATCCTAACAACTGACTTGCAGTGAAATGACAGGCTGTGTGTTTCTCCAAGGCATTGTTTATTGCCATTTTCCCTTTTTTTTTTGTTTTGGCTTTTGGGCCACATACGGCTCTGCTCGGGGCTTATTCTGACTCTCCACCGAGGATCACCCCTGGCCGTTCTGGGAACCATCCATGATGCCAGGATTGGAGCCCAGGTAAGTGCCTGCCGACACCAGGAAATTGTTTGACGACCCAACTACCACTGTCATTAAGACCAGAGGGGCTGGAGCGATAGCACAGCGGGGAGGGCGTTTGCCTTGCATGCGGCCGACCCGGGTTCAAATCCCAGCATCCCATATGGACCCCTGAGCACCGCCAGGGGTAATTCCTGAGTGAAGAGCCAGGAATAACCCCTGAACATCGCCAGGTGTGACCCAAAAACCAAAAAAAAAAAAAAAAAGACTGGACACTTGGGGCTGGAGCGATAGCACAGCGGGTAGGGCGTTTGCCTTGCACGCGGCCGACCCAGGTTCGATTCCCAGCATCCCATATGGTCCCCCGAGCACCCCCAGGAGTAATTCCTGAGTGCAGAGCCAGGAGTGACCCCTGAGCATCGCCAGGTGTGACCCAAGGGCAAAGAAACCAAAACAAAAGTGGACCACTACCGCTCCTTTCCCCTGCTCCCCGTACCCCAGCCCGCCTGGCCCTTCAGGTGGGTCAGAGGCCGAAGTCTCAGAGACGGCACCAGGGCTAAGGGCTGGCCCAGGCTCAGCCCCTGACACCCGCCAGGCGGAGCCTCTGAGCACAGGGTCAGGAGCAACCCCTGAGCCCTCCTGGGCGTGGCTCAGCCCCACCCACCACTGAGGCTGTGTGAGCAGCATCAGAGAAACTGTGCGTGTCCAGTCAGAAGGAAACGTGCTGGAAGTGGACCCTGTGTCTAGGGGATGTTCAGAAGCAGCGGTTGCTCCTCCTGGGCCTCTTCACGCAGCTTTCCCGACTGCTGCCTGGCCAGAAGGTGGCAGCAGTGCCAACCGCAGGGGACGGGGCGAACGGACTCAGACCAGCTCCCGCTGGGTGGGCACGGGCAGGTCTTGCGACACCCCGGACCCGCTCCCCCGCCGTGGTCGCACTGGAGAATCCACGGTCGTGCCTCCTGCCGCCGTGCTCCCCCTGGCCAGAGAGCACTGCTGCCCTGACGTGGAGGTAGAGGGCGTGCTGTTCGGGCTGCTGCATTCTGAAGCCCCCGCCCGCCCAGTGGTGCTCAGAGCCTACTCTTGGCTGTAAGTGCAGCAGGGACCCCTGGCCATGCTCTGGGGACCCCGTGTGTGCTGGGAGCCAAACTGCCGGAAGCAGGAAGGCGAGAGAGAGTTCCGCCCCTGGCTCTCGCCGAGCCTCAAGAAGGCTCTGCGAGACATTCTCAGGCACGAAGCCGCAGCGGGGCACAGTCAGACAAAGGAGGGAGCAGCAGATGACCCCGGTTACGGGCGGGACTCTGGCAGGTGCAGTTAAACACCCTTTTCCAGGTCCTGGAGACTTAGAAAGGAGCATTTTGTCCAAATTTACGCAGACATGTAGACAGCAGGTGCCGTGTCCTTTGTTTTTTGACAGAAGGAAAAACAATGAGCAGTTTCAGTGGGATAACGCTGAGTTAGTGGGATAAGCACTAACCTTTCTACCCTGACTATCTCAGAGTACAGTCTGGGACCTCCCGACTCCACAGCAGGATTTGGAGCCATCGACGGGAGCTATGTGGCAACTTGTACGAAAGGAGCTAGAATCCAACTGGGGCATTTGACTCCAAGAGCCACATACATTTCTTTATTTTCTGTTTGTTTTTGTTTTTGATTTTTGGGTCACACCCAGCAATGCACAGGGGTCACTCCTGGCTCTGCACTCAGGAATTACCCCTGGCAGTGCTCGGGGGACCATATGGGATGCTGGGAATCGAACCCAGGTCGGCCACGTGCCAGGCAAACGCCCTCCCCACTGTGCTATGGCTCCAGCCCCAAGAGCCAAATCTATTTCTGTCAGAATTTTTCTTGTGAGTTTTTCTTTGTGTTTTGCTCTGTGCCTCACTTGGTAGGTTTGCGTCAAAGGGCCTTTTCTGAGCGGCAGCACCAAGAGTAAGAAACGTCACGTTACCTTCACCTCGTGATTCTTCTCTGCCCAGGGAAACCGCGACATGAAGTCGTCCAGCGTGCCCACGATCCCGTCCACCTGGCACTGCTCCAGCTCCGTTCTCCCGGCCAGCTCTGTGCGGAGAGAGAGGGAGCTCGTCGCACGCCTTCAGCAGGCGCGATTGTTGTCCAAACTTACTTGTTTTTTGTTTGTTTCTGTTTTGGGGGCCACACCCGGCAATGCACAGGGGTCACTCCTGGCTCATGCACTCAGGTTTCTCCTGGCGGTGCTTGGGGGACCCTATGGGATGCTGGGGATTGAACCCGGGTCTGCCGCGTGCAAGGCAAACGCCCTCCCCGCTGTGCTATCACTCCAGCCCCCAGGCTTACTTTTGTGTGTTTGTTTTCGTTTGGGGCCACACAGGACTGTGTTCGGGGCACTCCCGGCGTCTGTGCTCAGGGGTCACTCCCAGCAGAAGCTGCTGTGCTACTCTCGGGCCCCAGACGTCTTTGCTGGGCAGCTCGAGGCACCCTGCCTAGCGCAGGGGTCAGAGCAGGCACCGGGCTCGCAAGCAGTGGCCGCGGCTTGACCCTGGGCACCCCGTACAGTCTCTCCAAGCACCTTGGGTGCCCTCTGAGACGGAGGCGGGAGAGAGCCCGAGCTGCTGGGTGTGGGCCCTCCCCTCCCCGCCACCCCCAGCCCTCCGGGAAAAGGGGGAACGTTTTCATCACAAAGAGAGAAATTCTGGACTGGAGGAAAAATGCAGCCACTGGACTTGCAAGTGGCTGCCCGGGTTCTACCTCAGGCCCCACAGAGGGTCCCCGGACCCCCGTGCAGAGCCAGGGGTGAGCCCTGAGTGCTGCTGGCAGTGGCCCCAAAACTAAAACAAAAGGTTTTTTTCAAATGATGTTACTTGAGGGGTGTGGCTAGACTTGCTGTGACCCGATTCGGCACTGTCCACACACTCCTGGATTAACAAGCGCTGCACTCCGGCCACCCACAGCTGGGACCCCTGCACTGCGGAGGAACGGCATCCACACCCCGGTGCTCCAGCCAGGCCCCAGTCTACCTCCCCAAGTGCTTCTCCTTCTAGTCTGAGTCCCTTTGCCCTTTGCCCCTCCTCACTGTGGGCCGTTTCAGGCAGGACTTTCTCAGAGCCGGTTCCAGGCCAGCCTGTTTGTGCTTCCTGGTGAGAACATGTTTTGTTCTTAGTCCATTTGTCTCTTTTCTCTGTCTGAGTAAGATCACACACGCGTGTTTCTCTTTCTCGTCTGGTTTGTTTCACTAAGCAAAATGCCCAGTCAGTTTCCTCCATGTTTTTGACAAAAAAAAATAATAATAATCTGCCGAGTATTCCCCTGCAGGCCGACGAACAGCGCACCATGTGGAGCTGTGTGTGTGCACCGTGTGGAGCTGTGTGTGTGCACCGTGTGGAGCTGTGCGTGTGCACCGTGTGGAACTGTGTGTGTGCACCGTGTGGAGCTGTGCGTGTGCACCGTGTGGAACTGTGTGTGTGCACCATGTGGAGCTGTGTGTGTGCACCGTGTGGAGCTGTGCGTGTGCACCGTGTGGAACTGTGTGTGTGCACCATGTGGAGCTGTGTGTGTGCACCGTGTGGAGCTGTGTGTGTGCACCATGTGGAACTGTGTGTGTGCACCGTGTGGAGCTGTGTGTGTGCACCGTGTGGAGCTGTGCGTGTGCACCGTGTGGAACTGTGTGTGTGCACCATGTGGAGCTGTGTGTGTGCACCGTGTGGAGCTGTGCGTGTGCACCGTGTGGAACTGTGTGTGTGCACCATGTGGAGCTGTGTGTGTGCACCGTGTGGAGCTGTGTGTGTGCACCGTGTGGAGCTGTGTGTGTGCACCGTGTGGAGCTGTGTGTGTGCACAGTGTGGAGCTGTGTGTGTGCACTGTGTGGAACTGTGCGTGTGCGCACACTGCAGTGTCTCTGGGTTTGGGTCTGGGCCACAGCAGTGGCACCTGGGAGTGTCTCCCGGCGGCGTGTGGGGCCCTGAGGTGCTGGGGAAGGCGCCCGGTGGTGGGGCCAAGCCTGAGGCAGCCCTCGGTGCCCTGACCGCAGACCTCGACCTGCTTTAGTCACCAGAGCAGACTCCCGGGTTGTTTCCAGTCGGAGCGGCTGTGCCTAATGGTTGCTGCTGTGACTCACAGGGTTCGGGGTGTGAGCTCCACGTGCGCAGGAGAGGGGACCACGGGTCGGGCGCTCGTCTTGCACAGGGACCACCCAGGTTTTGTGCCTGGAGCCCATATGGTTTCCTGAGCCCCCTCAGAAGTGGTGCCTGGGCGCAGAACCCCGAGCACTGTGGGTGGAGTCCAAAATGTTTGAAAGAGAAAAAGCAAATCCCCTGCTGGCAAGAGGATCGGCAGGAGGGCTGGGGTGAGAGGGGCCGTGAGGGCATAGGGCAGCGGCTGGCTGGTCCCCGAGGCCTCCGCAGAGACGTGACAGCCCCAGGGCAGGGCCAGGAGCCCGCGGGCAGGAGGCACCCGGCCAGTGGGGCTTGGAGCCGAATCCCCCGGCCCACGGGAGTAGGGCAGGGCCCGAGAGCGGCTTAGGAGGGGGGAGGAAGGGATGCAGATTCTCCAGTCTCAGACCCGCGGGTGGGCCCGGGACCCTCCCCCAGGCTCCCTTCCTGCAGCACCAGTGGCCGCACTGCTTCCGCCACACAGAGCGGGCCGGGGCACGGGACACGGGACAGCCGAGTGAGTCTCCGCTGCGGGGAGCTGAGAGACTCCAGCGCCCGAGGCTCCCCTGGGAGTCGAGTCCCCGTACGCAGAGGCAGGTGAGGTCCCTGCGGAGCCCCCAGAGACGCCCCGTGGGAAGCACGTGAGCTCCCAGACACCCGCACCCTCGGCA
The DNA here is from genome assembly GCF_027595985.1 of Sorex araneus. Taxonomy (NCBI): domain Eukaryota; kingdom Metazoa; phylum Chordata; class Mammalia; order Eulipotyphla; family Soricidae; genus Sorex; species Sorex araneus. The sequence continues at coordinate 214,494,682 of NC_073306.1, forward strand.
GACACAGGTGCTCAGCCACCGGTGCTCGGGCCCGGGGAATGGGCGAGTCTGGGGGCGGTGAGGCCCCACCAAGGCTCGGAGTCCCGCTGCCCGCAGACTCGGGGGCTCCTCGCCGCCACCTGCCCTGCCCCTGTCATTGTCTCCAGGGACGTGTGATCTGTGGCTGTGACAATGACCTGCGGTTAGCTGAAACCACGTAATTCAAGCCATGGCTTCAGCCCCAAGCCTAGCCCAGTGCTCCCGCCCCCTTGGTATCTGCCGGGGTGGGTGGGGGCGTTGGGCCACGCTTGACAGTGCTCAGGGCTGACTCCTGGCTCTGTGCTCAGGGATCCCCCTGAGGGGGGTGGGGGATGGCCCGAGGAGGCCGTGCGAGGCCGCCTGCTGTCCCGCCTCCCTGCACCTTTTCTTCCTGCCTTGGCGCGGCTGAAAGGAGGGCAGCGAGTGGATGAAGTGAGGCAGCGGGAGGACCGTGAGCCTCCGGGTTCCCCCGGTGTCTGTGGGACCTTCGCGGTGCCCCAGCGCTTGGGCCAGACTCTCCGGGCAGGGCTGGGGCCACACTGGTGGCAGGAAGCAGACGTGAGCACTGGACAGGGAGGTCACTTGTCCGGGAAGTCGTGTGGAAGGGACCGAGCTGCAGACCCCTGTCTAGTCTTCCTCCCGACAACCAACACTCTGGGGCCACACCCGCAGCACCCAGGGGCCATGCTGGTGGGGCTCGGGGACGCAGGGCACACCCAGGGGCCAGGGGCCAGGTGAGCCCTCCCCACCGTCCTGCCCTCTGGCCTGCTGGGTGGGGGCGCTTCTCACCCGCCAGGCCCCGCGCAACCCCGGGGCCTTTCCTCACACCGGACCCGACTTGTCCAGCCCTGTTCTGTGGGACTCCCCCGCCAGTGCTCACGCAGTCTGAAGCCCATCCCTGCACAGTGCTCCCGGCCACTCGGCCAGTCCCAGGGGCCGGGGGCAGCTGTGTGTGCGGCTCTTGAAATCCCCTACCTGTGTTTTTGGTCAGGTATCTCGCTATGGCGAGGCTCTGGTGGAGAGCCACCCCGTCCACCTCCAAAACCGGGATTTTGCCGAACGGGAGCGCTGAAAGGAACAATTAGAGCAGAGGGTCAACGTCCTGAACGCAGCGACTCAGGATCCCGCCCCTTTCGGGAGTAGCTGCTCAGACAAAGCGTGGGCCTGAAATGGAACCGCATTAGAAAGTCACGCAGTTGTTGGTCATTTAGTCTAGAGCCACTTTCTGTTGAAATCTCTACATTTATGCACCACACAGATTGCTAGAAGACACGCTCTAGGACGAGAGAGTCAGAGCCCAAAGCCGTGCTTGCAGTGTATAAATGTGTCTGTGATTACATATTATCTCATTGATACATACGTGCATGTAATAGCATATTATCCCATAGACTTGCATATACTCATAACTTAACCTTAAAATTTCTCTAAAGGTTTTACTAATTTTTGTAACCTCAGTCCTGTATCACAGTACTGTCTACAACTGTATTATAAGGGATACAAGTATTTATCACTGAATTAGGGTAAAGAATCTAGCTAAGGGGATGGAGCGATAGTACAGTGGGTAGGGCATTTGCCTTGCTCACGGCTGAGCCGGATTTGACCCCGGAACCCCTTAGGGTCCCTGAGCCCTTCTGAAAATGATCCCTGAGTCAGAGCCAGAAGGAAGCCCTGAGCACAGCCAGGCGTGGCCCCCAAACAACGACAACAGAATCTAGCTAAATCCTTATTTTCTTTCTTTTTTTGCTTTTTGGGTCACACCCGGCGATGCTCAGGGGTCACTCCTGGCTCTGCATTCAGGAATTAGTCCTGGCGGTGCTTGGGGGACCATATGGGATGCCGGGGATCAAACCCGGGTCGGCCGCGTGCAAGGCAAACGCCCTCCCCGCTGTGCTATCGCTCCGGCCCCTAAATTCTTATTTTCACTAGTGAACATGTGAAGTACATAGAAAGCATGTTTGCACAAATAAAAGACGGATTCTTAACACCAAATTTGATTACAGGAAAAAGCTTGACTTGAGAAAGCATTAAAATAACCCTAACAGTATCGACATCATCTTGCTGCTTCAGTGGCTTCCCGTGTATGTTAAAACAACAACAGCCAAAGTGTTTGCCGTCACTTTTATCATTTAAAAATGGGTCCGAATCAATGAACTCTAAATCGTAACAACCACATGATACTTAGATGTCCGATTTCTCAACCAGTGCCTTAGTTTTGGAGACGGACAAGGACTAAACGACTCTTGTACCTCAGAGTCCCAATGTAACTAGAACCGCTGAGGGTCCTGCTAGGCTCGTGGGGGCGGGCAGCAAGAGACAGGCCTCGCAGGTGGTCAGTCTGGTGCTGGCCAGAGTTCCGGCTGCCCCTGAGCCTTGTGCCGGGCACCGTCACGAGGAGCAGCAGCTCAGGAGATGCCAAACCTGCTCCGAGCACCTCCCCAGGCCGTGGGCCGTGCTGAGCACGCGGGACAGACCCCCTGGGGCCCTGCAGGGTAACGGCAGCTCACGGCAACATCCTAGGTGCTGGGCCACGGAAAGCTGCCCTGGGCCTGCTGCTGGGCTGTCAGTGACCGCTGGCCCCAGCTCCGGGCCTGGAGGAGTGGCAGCTGCCCTCACCCGGGGGGGTTGGCACCCCAGGGCTGTGGGTGGGCCACCGTCCTTGATGCTTCCGGGCTCCTGGAGGCGTATTCTCTCTATTTGACTTCTTTGTTATTATGAGCTGCTGCTTGTCTCTCTCTCTCTCTCTGTCTCTCTCTCTCTCTGTCTCTCTCTCTTTTTTAAGTATTTCAAGTCTGTAAGTTCTGAGAAAATAGAAATATGTACACGTGCGCCCTCTGCTGGGTTTGACCGGGAAGAACTTTGTAAGTATCTTATTTAATTTTTATAAAGTTGTTCACGATCACTCATTACATTTACCACTCGAACACCAATCCCACACCACCGCACCTTCCCTCCACCGTGTCTCGAATGTTCCCATCCCGAATTCCAAAGCCTGCCCCCGAAGCAGAACTGAAACCCTGAGTTTTGTATTGCTTGTCATGAATAATCCGCTAGAGGAGTCCAGGAAGGTTTCCTTAGAGGAAAGTGTCACGACTGTTGCCTTTCGTCCTGTGGCCGCTGACCCTTGCCTACGAGTGCAATTCTGCAATTCTGCTCTCCTGTAAGATCCCAGAAATCTTAAAAGATACCCAGAGGGACATCACTGGGGCGTGCGAAGACCTGAGAAAACCCTGAGCTGGGTGGATGAGACCAGAGGCCTAATTTCTCCCCCACCCGCCACCCAACGTCAGGAAGTCCTAGATTTTTAGGTGTGTAGGTGGTTAATCACGAAAGTCAGTGTTTCCCAGCTTCCCCTGCAGGGACAGCGGCACGTGACTGTGCCAAGGACGGGAACAGAAGCAGTGGGGTCCCCCTGAGGCACGGCTCCCTGCCAGGGCTGGGGGCTGGGCCTGACAGCAACCTGCTCCGGTGTTGAGACACCACCTGGGGCATTCACGCCAGATAAACTCACCCGGTCCTCTTGCACGGGATCTTTTGATGCTGTGTCTCTATTAAGGTTTTGTTTACTGGCATCAGGTTTGGGGCCACACCCGGCTGTGCTCAGGGCTCTCTCCTGGCTCTGTGCTCAGGGCTCATTCCTGGCGGGGCTCGGGGGGCCATATGGGTGCTGAGGGTCAGCCGTGTGCAAGGCGGACGCCTTCCCCGCGGTACTGATGCTATTAGGGGTTTGGGGCCTGTGTCTTAACCACCACCGACTTAAGGATTCCCTTCAGCCGGGAAGATCTGGGGAAATATTGAGAAATGCAACAATTCTGCTTTAAATAAAAATGACAAGTCAAGACAGAATTGAATGTGAGGAACTCGACAGGTTTGTTTATTTACTTATCAGTCTCTTTTTCAAAAATATTTAAGTGCCAAATATTCAACAGGTTGGGTTTTTCGATACTGTCGAAACGTCCTAAATATCTGTACCATATCCATCTCATTTAATCATCAAGAATAGCAGCGTTAGGGGCTGAAGAGAGTGCAGCCAGCAGGGTGCTCGCCTTGCCATGATCCACCTCTGGTCTTGATCCCGGCACCCCGTGAGCCCGCGAGCCCGCCAGGAGGGAGCCCTGAGCGCAGAGCCGGGGGTGAGCACTCGGGGCGGGACGGGGCGTCCCGGAGGGAAGGATGCGAACTTCACTACTCCCCTTGCAGCCCCAACGGAATGTGCTGTTTGATCTTCGTGTGATTTTTCTCTGAGATTTGCGTTTTTGCTGCAGTTTCAGTTTCCTTGTTTGGGGGCTGACTCCTGACTCAGTGCTCAGGGATCACTCCTGGCAGGGCTCAGGGGACCACGAGGGGCACAAGAGATTGAAGCAAGTATTTTTACTTTTAATAGGAAAAAGTATTTAAGTGACGTAGTATTGCTGCTTCTCTTGCATCAGGGACTCCCTGCCAGTGCTCATGGCTTTCTCTGGCCATGCTCTCGCGGGTCCCTAAATAAAGTTATCTTACTTAAAAAAAAAGGGGGGGGGTAGCTGCCTGAAAGCTGCTTCTGGACATAGAACTACAACATATCATAAAGCTTTAGTTTTCCATTTCTCTGAGGGAAGACAGAAGGTTCTGGAAATGCATTTCCCCTCCGTTTGGGCCACTGACCTGGCTTGACCTTGGGCCAGTCTGCTTGCTCGACTCTGTGGTCTTCGTACGGCACGTCCAGGTACGCGAAGATGTAGCGGATGATCTCCGCCCTCCCCCGCATGTTGAAGTAGATGAGCCTGTAACCCGGCATCCCGCGCCCTGGGGGGAAGAACCCGGAGGCAGCGCTAAGGGCCTGACCGCCCTCGTCCCCATGAAGGGGCCCCGCTCTCGAGCTCAGGGGAGACACTGGGGGACATTCAAACCCAGGTCATGGCCCCCCTGAGACCTGCCAAGGGCCCGGTGGGGTCCCGGGGGCCTCGGCCTCCTGCTGCTCAGCCGGGACCGGGCTGCCCTGGAGCACGGCCGGGAAGAGCAGAGAGCGAGCACTCCCCTCGGAGGAGGGTCCCCGCGAAGGGCCGAGAGGCAGGAGGAGTCTCCCAGGGCAGCTGTGGGACACAAGCCCAGAGCTTCCCCCTCCTGGGAGGGAAACTGAGTCTCACTCCTGCCCTGGGCAACCTCTCATGTTTGGTCAAGCAGGGCCGTCGCTCCTGAGCACAAGGGGGGGAGAGAGACAGAGACAGAGGAGGGAGGGGGAGAGAGAGAGAGAGAGAGAGAGAGAGAGAGAGAGAGAGAGAGAGAGAGAAAGAAGAGAGGGAAGAGAGAGAGACAGAGAGGAGAGAGAGGGAGAGGGAGGGGCGAGAGATGTGGAGAGGGAGGGAGAGAGAGAGGCAGGGCAGGGGGCGGGTGGGGGTGGCAGGCAGGAACCTGGGCACTGGTGCTGGGAAACGTGCCCTGGTGGAGGACGGTGTTGGGACACTGTGTGACTCCGACCATCTTGACGGCCTTTATAACTGTATTTCAGGGTGACACAATTAAAAACAATAATAAAATAAAAAGACACAGACTAAAATCAAACCACTCTCTATGCTAAGAGCCAAAGCTTCATCAAAATACAGAATTCGGTATTAGACCGAGTCTATAAAATACACTGAAGAAAAAATGCAAAATACTGCAGGAAGTTGACTTTAGTGATATTTTCAATGTCGAGGAAATCAAAACCAAAAAGGGAGGAAATTACTTCAAAATAAAATGTTCCTGAACGGTGAAGAGAACCTATCAGTGAAAGGGCCAGGGAGGTGGCTGAGGGGCGGGCACCCTGCTGGCTGCAGAGACGCCCGAGCTGGGTCGGCCCCTCCAGGTCACCTTCCCGGGCTCACGGGGACCCAGTGGGCCCTGGGCCGCTGCTGCGCGTGCTGAGATGACTGAGACCACGTGGTCATGAGGATAACGTGGCCTGTGTTTCGGGCCCTGGAGAGGGGCCAGGCTGCGACACCAACCCCAGGTGTAAGCAGAGCTGAGGGTGCAGGGAGGGCAGCCGGGCCGGGCAGCTCTGGCAGGAGAAGGTGCCCGGAACATGGGCCCCGACTGGCCAAGGCAGAGAAGTGGTACCCAGGTGAGCTACGGCCCTAGCTAGGACGTGCCGGGTTAAGCACACTACACACAGCAATGTGCTTCGGCAAATCACAATTTCTTTTTTCTTTGTGCTACATCTGATGCCACCCTGTTAGTCCCACACAGGGGGCACTGCGTGTATTTCCTGAAATAATACTGAAGCAAGGTGGAAGAAGGATGAGCTTGCTTTGTGTCTCCTTCACTACGACTTGCTCCAAAGACGGCCGTGTAAGCGTCCTGGTTCAATAAGGAAAAGAACACTTAAAATAACACACAGCTTAAGTGTTTTACATGGAAAGGAGAATCAATATTTTACATGGAAAATGATTGTTTTTGGAAAGTTCTGTGTCAGAGCCCGCCTTGTTCCTCCTTGCCCCGTGGCCCGTTTTTCCTTTCTGGAGCACTGAGCCACGCCAGCTGCAGGGTCAGTTATTTCCTCTACAGGCAGTTTTGACACAGACATCGATGAAATGCAAAGTAGCGAAAACACCCGTTCTACTTTGATCAGCTCAAATCCTCCATTATTGTATATTACCTTAAGAACACAGAAAAATAATCTCAAAATGCTAGTGTACCTGCCAGAAAGCTGAAACAATTCTAACTTAACTCTCTGGCAAATGAAATTAAAATTCATTTGCTGCGTTAAATCCTCCGAAGACTTCACCAGATAACTAGAAAGCAAGGGTTGATTTTTTAATGGCAAAAACTCACAAATAAGTATTTAGGTATTAATCATTTTATAATTCAATTCAGAACCTAAATCATATTTATCGTATTTTATTCATGAAAGCTTTGGTCTGTGTAAGCTCTTACTCTTAAACATGAGGAAATTCAAACACGATGGGGAATTCTGAGACAGTTTTGTGTCTGCACACTGTTGCACAGTAACTGATGGGATAAGAAAACAAAGGCTACTTGTGAATTTGCAACAGTTTTCCTTCTGTTTCATCTTAACTGACCAGTAATAAAATGTAGTGGCATAGGGGTTGGAGCGATAGCACAGCGGGGAGGGTGTTTGCTTTGCACGAGGCCAACCTAGGTTCGATTCCCAGCATCCCTTATGGTCTCCTGAGTCCTGCCAGGGGTGATTCCTGAGTGCAGAGCTAGGAGTAACCTCTGTGCATTGCCGGGTGTGACCCAAAAAGAAAAGGACATGTAGTGGCATAGAGCATGTGTGTATGGCCACTGTGTAGACTATTTTTCTGAAAAAAAAAAAAAGAAAAAGAAAAAAAAAAGTAGGATTCAGACAGCAATCACTGGAGATACTATCATTTACATAAGAATTTCTTACACATATTGACATTAAAATACAAAACTTCATTTCCTTAACAGTTGCCAGCAACAAATGCTAATTATTCCTTTTATTCACAGTGTCTCTGAATAGCTCTAATTCAGTTCTAGAGAAGTTGCTAGATGTGTTGCTAGATAGGACATTAGGGAATTTTTTTTGGACTGGGTAGGTTAAGTCAAAACGTCAATTTTTCCTATCAAAGACCAACTTAAATATTCTTTCAAATAGCAGGCTCACAAATAGCCAGACAAGCAGAGTCCCCCGGGAGCTGTGAGTTCAAATTCCTACCCTGGGGTAAATCCCTTCAAATTTCTTTGAAACCAAGTTATGAGAAATGCAATTCTTGGCAAAACAAGACGCTCAAAAGACAAGCCATAAAATGACAGAAAACATCACAAGTCAAATAGTCAAATACCTCAACTTGAAAAGAGCGAAGAACCATGAAATAAAATTCTCTGCTGTTTCATAGATTGAAAATCATCTCTTGGGAACTTTCTGGAAGGAGTTACAAACCCTGATTAGAGCTGGGATTTTCCTCTGGTATTGATGGATTTTCTAAGTCAAAATGCACTTGGAGGATCTTTTAAAATCTCTTTGGGCTTTGAAATCTCCTGGTCTTGCATCTCTCTGAGACGTGCCGCCTGGCCCTCACGGCCCGGAGCAAGGGGCCTGACCCCTGAGAGGACAGACCCAGGCACGGAGGAGACAGGGAGACTCGCACCCAGACCCGGTTCTGCCCACACCACTTACTTACTTGCACTTCCCGGGGCCGTGGGCAGCGTCTGGTGTACAGTCTTCTGCACCTTGGTGTTATTTGAAGGGGAAGTGAGTCACGAGCCAGAGAGAGAGGAGGCAGCTTACTTCCTCCTCCGGGTCTCTCCCTCGCTCCTCAGGAGCCGTCTGCTCCCCCGCACCCCAAACCAGAGAACACTGCGGGCTGCTCCGGGCGCTCTAGGGGATCCCTGGATGCAAATCGCCTATTTGCATACGGTTGGCAGAACCAAGACTTTTGGGTGTGATTTCTCTGTTTGTCTACTTTAAAAATCCCACCCGTGGCGTATTCGATAGGCCAAAACAGTAACAGCAAGTCTCGCAATGGAGACGTCACTGGTGCCCGCTGGAACAAATTGATGAGCAGCGGGATGACAGTGACAGTGTGACAGTGACACCGTGTAATATGGGACTCACACCCAAGGAAGTAGAGACAAGGGCCAGGAGGATTGCTCCATGGTTGGCAGCTGCCTCATGGGCTGGGGGAGAAGCAGCTGGGATGGAGAAGGGGTCACTGAGTCAGTGATGGTTGGAGGGATCACTCGGGATGGGAGGTGTGTGCTGAAAACAGATAAAGGACCAAACGTGACGGCCTCTCAGTGTCTGTATTGTAAGCCATAATGCCCCAAAGTAGAGAGAGAGTCTGGGGGAAATTGCCATGGAGGCAGGGGAGGATGGGGTGGGGGGATACCGGGGACACTGGTGGTGGGGAATGGGCACTGGGGGAGGGTGGGGTGGGGGGATACCGGGGACACTGGTGGTGGGGAATGGGCACTGGGGGAGGGGTGGGTGTTCAGTCATTATATGGCTGAGGTGCAGTCATGAAAGTCTGTAACTGCCTCTCACCGTGATTCAATAAGAAACCCAAAATCCTACACCCAAGTTCCCAGGGAGTGACGACCCTGCGTCCCCTGCACACAGATTCACAGCTTGGCTGACCCTTGGCGCCTCTGCCCCGGACTCTCCTCCTGCAGCCTCACCCCTGCCACCAGCACCCGGACCGTCTGCCTGCTCCCACTCCCAGCAGCAGGCGAGCAGCCCCGGAGGGGAGGGGAGGGGAGGGGCGGTGCTGGCCCTGCAGGGCCTCGGGGAGCAGGGGCGACCTGTGGATAAGGACACCTATTCAGTGGTGCCCCTGTCTCTCCCCCTGCAATTCACAGTCTAAGTTTCCAGTGTTGTGAGCATATTCTACTTATGCTCCTTTCTCAGAAGAGCCGACGGTTTAAAGTAAACTTAGAGTGGGAGCTTCTACGTATAAGCAGCGTCTAAGCCTCCGATACTTCTGGCCGGTCGTCTTGAAGCAGACTAGGAGCCATGCCCCAATGTTTTAGAAATTCATTTTTTCATGGGCTCGGGTGATAGTACAGCGGGTTGGGCGCTTGCCTTGCACGTGGCTGACCTGGGTTTGGTCCCCAGCATCCCATATGGTCCCCTGAGCCCTGCCAGGAGAAACCCCTGAGCATCGCTGGGTGTGGCCCCCAAATTTGTTTTTTTAACTCTTTCACGCAAAGAAATAATTTCAGGACCAGGGATGCAGCTCAGTGGGGATAATTCTCCCCCTTGTGTGACAAGTAGGGGTCACTCTCTCGGGCAGTAGGAAAACCAAAGAATTTCAATGACAAGGTTAGGACATCTCAGAGAGAAGAATGAGTGAAATATGTATCTATGCAAAACTGGACGTGCAGATTGACCCTCCGGGCTCCTGTCTGTATTGCTCTGCAATACAGAATTTCAGGGTGTGGTTCCACACCTGTGTGTGCGTATCAGAGTCACCGCATCCCCCTCCCTCTCCCTCTCCAAGTACCCCTAAGGACCCCTTGCCTATTCATCTGATTTCCTCTTAACTTTGCTTCCAATAGCACAAGTGTTTTTTTTTTTTGTTTTTTTTTTTAGTTTAGGAGTTAACTTTGTTGCTTCTCGCCAGGTCCTAGACTTAGTTATTTACTTTCTATAGGAGTGAACCATCCCGTAAACTCTTTAGCTTCCTGCTTATCCAGTCAGCGTGTCATCTGCGTGAATGCGTTTTGTCCAACTAGAGCCGTCTTGGCCGTTTGTGAGAGCGCAGTCGTATTCCCGAAGAACTTGTAGCACAGCGGCTTCTCCTGCCAGTTACCCAGAGGTGGGGATTTGTCTGGAACCCGTGTTTCGTGTGTGGTGAGAAATGTTGCTATGAACATGAAGGTACATAGATTGAATTTTAAAATCCATTTTCTTGTTTTTGCATCTTTCTAAATTAGAATTTTCAAGTCCTTAAAATAATTACCTCAGAGTTCTGCTCCTGAATCGCGTTGTATTTCCACCTTATCTGCCATCTATCTGCCCATTCATTCATGTGTGTGTGTGTGTGTGTGTGTGTGTACTGGTCGCTCCTTTGCTTGTAGCGGGAGCTCCGGGCCTGGGTCACTCCCAGGGTGTGGTACGGGAGGGGAAGGTCTGAAGGTTCTGCCCAACTTGGGGGGTGTCTACTTTGCCAGGGATGGAACCCGGGCCTGGAGCCCACACGGCTTGTGTCCCATTGGAGATACCCCCAGCCCGACACTTCGGCTTTCTCCGCAGTCACTCCTCCCTCTTCCCACACAGCCAACCTGCAGGCGCCTTGCCTGTGTCTCCTTGCCAAGGGTCCCGTCCCCAGGCCTTCCAGATACGACCATTTACGCAAGCATAAGGTCACCATTTAAAAAAAAATTTTTTTAAATTTAGTCACTGAAATTACGAAGTTATTCCTGACTGGAGTTCAGGAACACAGTGTTTGTGCGGGGCCTCGTCACCAGCCCACGTCCCTGCACCCCCAGAGCGCCTCCGCGAGGCTCTTCCCAAGCCTGCCCTTGCTGACAGCGTTCCACCGAAACACTTGGCCGCCTTTCAGCACCTCCTCTCCCGGTGCCGGTGACTGTCTCCCTCACCGTAGGTAGGGCCGCCTCCCCCCTGTCCCCAGTGGAAATGGCCCATTTTCTACCGAAGCCAGCCAGTATCTTCTTTTATGGTTTTGATTTGCATTTCCCTAATAAGAAATGATGCTGAGAATATTTTCATGTTCAAAGGCCACACGCATATTTTTTTTTGGGGGGGGGGAATATCTATTTAAGTCTTTGGCCTATTTTTGTTTGGGTTGTTTGCTCCTTTCTTTTCTGTTGTAAGAGTTCTTTGCATATTTCAAGCATCAGCCCTTGGTCAGACACGATATGCAAATATCTCCTCCCAACTTCTACACTGTGGTTTTTTTTTTCTTTTTGGGTCACACCCAGAGATGCACAGGGGTTACTCCTCGCTCTGTGCTCAGGAATTACTCCTGGCGGTGCTGGGAGACCATATGGCATGCTGGGAATTGAACCCAGGTCGGCCGCGTGCAAGGCAAAGGCCCTCCCCGCTGTGCTATGGCTCCAGCCCCTCCACACTGTGTTTTTGCTTCTGCAACAGGCAAAAATAGAATTTTCCTATTTTCTATACTAATTTCCTGCACAGGGGCCCGAGAGCTAGTACAGCCACTTGCCTTGCAGCAGTCAACCCAGGTTGGGCTCTCTGGCACTGTGGATGGTCCCCCAAGCACTGCCAGCAGTGATCCTTGAGCACTGAGCCAGGAGCAGTCACGGAACACCGACAGCGATGCCCATCACCCCAGATGATCTTTGGAGGCCGGACTCGGGGACATGTCTGGAAGTACTCTTGGCCGATACTCTGAGCTTTGTGCTCAGAAGTGACCCCGGAAGTGCTTGGGGGATCATACGTGGTGCCGGAGATGAAGCCAGGCAGGGTCAACTGCACGTGCCCCAAGTGCGTGGATGCCCCTCCCTCTCTCGCCAGGGCTAGTGCAAGGAGCCGAGTCCTTCACCACGGGTGGGTCCTGGGTGGGAGCAGTCTCCAGGGACGTCCGGTCAGCAAGTGCCCAGAACTCACCCAGGGTCCACTCTCGTCTTGTTCTCCTTACACTGGAGCACTGTGTAAGGAGGGGCGGGGACGGAGTGACGGGGCTGTCGGAGACACCAGCACGGACGCCCGGCCTCGGCCCACGCCACGCTCACCGGGAGCCGGGGTCTCCACCCCAGCCCCGATGTTAGTTAACTAATCAGTTGGTTCTTACTTTGCCACCCTGGCAGTGTGCTCAGGGCTCGCTCCTGGCAGAGTCAGCGGGAACCGCACGTGGCACCAGGGGCTGAACTCGGGCCAGAGGCCTGCAAGGCCCGGACCTCCCTCTGCACCGTCACTGCGGTGCCCGGTCCCTGACCGTTACAGCTCTGGAGCTTCTGCAGAGTCCTGCTGCTTTCGTGTCAGTTTCCCCGCCTGTAAACGGGTCACGATGGAGATCATTCGGGTTTCTCAAGGCCGAGAGGATGAAACGAGGTGATGCCTTTAGTCCACTCAGCGCACGCTTGGTGGGTGGTTACGGCTCCACTGGCCTTAGTGGCCATCACCTATCCCTTTAGTAACGAGAACTTGGATTCTACCGTTATTCTGGGGCTTGGGGGCTGGGGGCTGTACGTGGCGGTGCTCAGAGGGTCTTCCTGGCTCCACGCTCAGGAATCCTTGGCGCCACTCAGGGGACAGCAGGGGGGGTGGTGGGGCTGGAACCCAGCTTGGCGCAGTGCAAGGCAAACACCCTACTCTCTCCAGCTCCTGAAACTTGGATTTTCAATAGCTTCCTCCTTGGTTCCTCTTTAGTTATTTCAGTAAAGGGGAAGCGACAAAGAAACTTCCTAGGCTTTGGTGACGAGGACAGAAGGAGGCCGCCAAGCCACCTTTATAAGTTTCTAGAGAACTTTGTTCCTTCTCATTTATTACGGATTTTCTGTTCATAGTTACATGAAAAATTAAAAATACCCCAAACTAAAATACTTAAACCTGGGATTTTTGATGAGAATATTTTTCTTACCTGACTCCAGATACTCTAAAGAATAAAAAGTGTTTCCGAGGTTGTGAGTGAACGTTTTTCTGCCTCACGCTTTGGCTGAAGGATTCCCAGATGCAGGCAGATGCGAGTCCCAGTGATGTGGCTCACACTGGTACCTGCTTAAGTGTCAGACATCGAGAACATACCATGTCCCGTGTCCTTCCGTGCCCACGGAACACCACGTAAATATTCTTATCTCTGAATGTAGTCATGTCAGAGAGAGTGTTTTGAAAATGTTTCTCGATCTCAAATTTCTTAAAATTTGAGTCTTATTACTGAGACTTCCTGTCTACCTTGGCAAGGGTGGGGAGCTAAGGACCAAACTAGAGTAAGTTCACTTGTTTTCCGAGTGTCCCAGAATCTCTGTATTCTCTTCACAGCTACATTAAAGTCCATTTCTGCACAGGCACCGTGTTCTGGCCCAAATCATGCCTGTCCAGCCCCTCAGAAGTCTGTCTCCACTAAGACACTCCCCTCTCGGAGAAGAAAGCATTGTCTCCTGACCTCTGGATTAATGTTGCTCCTGCAAACATTTCTCTGTCTTATGTGGCAACTTGAATGAAAACCTGAAAACTAAGTTAAAGGGGAAAGTTAGGGGTCAGAGAGTCACACGGGGGCAGGACGCTGCCCACTCATGTGACCACCCTGCGTCCAGTCCCCATAACACAGAGCATCCCTGAGTTCTGCCAGGAATGACCCTGAGCACACAGGCAGAAGTGAGTACTGAGCACGGCTGGATAGGCTCCCAAACCAAAAATAAAATAAACAATCAGAAAAGAGATGCTAAATGCGTGGACCAAAAGCTACAGGGACACAAGTTACCTCTGGAGCCACATTCAGCAGCCAAGACCAGCTATTGTGACAATCGTATGTCCAGCAAATCCAGCTGGACTTGCAATTTGTCAAAAGTAGAATAAGCCATGGTGTGATTTAGAGAGACGGGGGGCTGGGGGGGTCTGGGGCCGGGGAGAGCAAAGGGCTTTTCTAGAAGTTAGCAGGATGCAGGACAGCAAAAAGTACCTACTAATATAATCTGTTACTTGGATTTCCAACTTAATTGAAAATAATAATCTAACGAAGCATGTTTTCCTCGTGAGTCGAGAAAGATGCTATTTTAGGGAGTAAAATGTATCAGGAAGTTTGAGCACCCTATAGAGGGTGGCTCACAGCAACACTGCTTGTCTTGGAACCAGCTGCGTGCTGCGCTTTAGTTTGCCAAGGGCTCACAGTCAGCAAACTGTGGATCCAGTATTTGAGCCAGTTTGTATGTTTTGTCATTTATCACTGCATTAGATTCACTCATAAAGATGTCCCTAAATGTTGAATATTTGCCTACTTATCTGTAGAAAGATACAAGTTAAATATAACTTGTAATTTGCACTTCATAAATAATACATAACAGAATATATAGATTTCTCACTTTTTCAGGATTCCCATCATTTGATCGACACAGTTATTTAGGATTATTCCGTCTTGTTTACTTTGACTGTGCATAGCAAGTAATTTCTGACTTAACTCTTTTTCTGCTTTTGGTTTTCGATTTTGGGTTACTCACCATTTTATTCTGGAAATTGATTTTGCATGGCAGTGGACTAAGTGTGTGATATTTCTGGCAGAATCCTTTCAGACAGGGCTGTGTTATAGCAGAGAGAGGAAATTGCTTAGAACAAAGTAAATGAGGAAACTTGGTTCTGCTGACACTACCAGCATCTGCAGCTCTGCGTCTACGAGGAAACCAGCAAGAGAGAGAGAGAGAGAGAGAGAGAGAGAGAGAGAGAGAGAGAGAGAGAGAGAGAGAGGGAGTGAGAGAGAGGGAGAGAGGGAGAGAGGGAGAGAGGGAGAGAGAGAGAGGGAGAGAGAGAGGGAGAGAGGGAGAGAGAGAGAGAGGGAGAGAGAGAGAGAGGGAGAGAGGGAGAGAGAGAGAGGGGGAGAGAGAGAGGGAGAGAGAGAGAGGGAGAGGGAGAGAGAGAGAGAGAGAGGGAGAGACTCCAGCAATGAGATGAGACTGCAAGTTTTGAGCACAGAGTTACACAAAAGGAGAAAAAGTATAGTTTGTGAAAGGGGAGGAGGAGAAGCAGTTTTCAATTTCAGAAAAATAACCAGGATGCAGAGAACAATGCGCAAAGTCAGGCAACCAAATATTTTTCTGGCTTTCAAGATACAAGTTTTATACATGAATATTTATAATATTCATAATTTGGTGCTTCATGAGACTGAGCCATCTGGAGACAAAATATTAACTGTTTCCAAAGTGCTGGGGCCTAGTCCATGGAAGTCTGGAAGTGATAAGTTTTCTTGGTGTTTGTGCCTTGTGTTGCTGCAAACCGTTTAAACGGCGTGTGAGAAGCTCTCTGTCTACGAGGCTCTGTTAGGGCGAATGAACAAGGCCTGGCTAGGGATGAGTGTTACCACCTCGGCCCGGGGCTTGGGGGATTTATATAAATGGATAAGATTTGTCATCTCGGACTCCAACTAAAAGTTGATGAATAAATGTGGTCCCTGGATATCAGCATTATAACTGTGTCCCAGTTCAACAGTCCAAGGAACAAGCGTCAGAGATGACGACCCTGCAATCTTTCTTGGCATGCTGGCATGGTTTTGGCAACTCGGTCCTTCCTGTTTTCCTTTAAGATCTCCTCAGTTTCCGGGGCCAGGGGGATAACACAGCAGGTAGGGATTTCGCCTTGCACGTGACCGACTCAGGCTTGTCCCGGCGTCCCATGTCATCACCCTAGCTCTGTATCACTGTAGCACTGTCGTCCCGTTGTTCATCCATTTGCTTGAGTGGGTACCAGTAACGTCTCCATTGTGAGACTTGTTGTTACTGTTTTTGGCGTATTGAATACGCCACAGGTAGCTTGCCAGGCTCTGCCGTGCGGGTGGGATACTCTCAGTAGTTTGCTGGGCTCTCTGAGAGGGACGGAGGAATCAAACCTGAGTCGGCCACATGCAAGGCAAACACCCTACCTACTGTGTTATCACTCCAGCCCATCGGGTAGGGCATTTGCCTTGCATGCAACCAACCCTGGGATGTTCAATTCCCAGCATCCCATGTGGTCCCCCGAGCACAGCCAGGAGTGATTCCTGAGTGCATGAGCCAGGAGTGACCCTGTGCAACGTCAGGTGTGACCCAAAAAACCACCACCACCACCACCAAAAAACTCAAAACAGAGTTTTCACCCTAGCTCTGCCAGGAGTAATTCCTGAGTACAGAGTTGGGTGTGGTCCCCAAACAGAAAAATCTACTCAATTTCCTCTTTTTTTTTTCTTTTTGGGTCACACCTTGCGATGCACAGGGGTCACTCCTGGCTCTGCACTCAGGAATTACCCCTGGCGGTGCTCAGGGGACCATATGGGACGCTGGGAATCAAACCCGGGTCGGCCGTGTGCAAGGCAAAAGCCCTACCCACTGTGCTATCGCTCCAGCCCCTCAATTTCCTCTCGACCCTCTTTATCTTTCAAAAAAATCAACCCGCCTCTATCAGAAACTTCTTTATAGTCAAGCAATGAAAAGTATACACGTGCATGAGTCATGACTAGATTGTAGCCCAGCTGGAGCATGTGGATTCCACTGTGCATTCAGCTCTGGCACCAATAACATGGCTTCTAAAAGGGTTTGCTCCTGTGACATCCTTGTCTGGTAAAAACCACTTGGAAAGAAAAACAATCATAAGGTAAATTTCATATTTCTGTCACTAATAGAAACAAATGTTCCCCTTCCCATAAGGACTTATTTCTTCATTGATTATGCTGTTGGCATAATACACCATGGGGAGCTTGCCAGGCTCTCTGAGAGGCATATCTATATCTATATCTATATCTGGGCTGGAGCGATAGCACAGTGGTTGGGCTTTTGCCTTTCTATGGCCGACCCGGGTTCGATTTCTCCGCCCCTCTCAGAGAGCCTGGCAAGCTACTGAAAGTATGGAGCCCGCACGCCAGAGCCTGGCAAGCTACCCATGCATATGGATATGCCAAAAACAGTAACGATAAGTCTCTCAATGAGAGACATTACTGGTGCCCGCTTGAACAAATCGATGAGCAATGGGATGACAGTGAGTGATATCTATATCTATAAATGTTATATGCAGATATATGTCTGCCTTTTGACAAACAAAACTTAAGTTATATTGTTTCCTTCGAGAGCCTGTGAAAGGACATGAACCACACATTCACTCTGAGGTATTTAATGGTCTCTATGGAAAGGTGCTTTTTTCCTCCTGTACTTGTCTTCAGCAGAGCCTGGTAAACTCCCCATGGTGTATTCATATGCCAAATACAGTAACAATGACGGGTCTCATTCCCCTGACCCTGAAAGAGCTTCCAATGTGGCACCACTGGGAAGAACGAGTAAAGAGAGGCTGCTAATATCTCAGGGCTAGGACGAATGGAGACATTACTGGTGCCCACTCGAGAAAATCGATGATCAAGGGGATGACAGTGATACAGTGATATATGTTTCCCTTTATGGTGATTTGTTGCACGGCTGCTCATGATTGAGGCTCAGCCCAAGCATGTGGAAGCAAAAATTAAGTTCTTCAAAATTTGAACCAGTGGTCAAGAATTGTATAGTGGGTGCAGAGAAAGTCTCTTTTCAGACATGCTGAGCTATTGTTCAGCTATGAGTTTTTGTTTGTTATAGTAAAATATGACATTTAGTTTAGAAGTTTACTTTTTAGTTAGCAGAGTTATTTGATCACTGTATACGTAATTTCTTGTAACCCCTTCACAAGGACGCCTGCCGGTCACGGAGTAAAATAGGAACAATGGCTAAGGGTCCACGAGAGTGACTTGGTTAAGGAGCAATACTCGATTCCTTTGTGTGACCACTTCTCTCTTCTATCTCAATGCTTGCTTCACTATGTGACATAAATTTATTGGGCTAAAACCTCAGGGCTGGGACGAATGGAGATGTTACTGGCGCCCGCTCGAATAAGTCGAATAACAGGATGACAGTGATACAGTGATACAGACAGTGATTTGTTAAAATGACTCAGTTTTCTATAATTTGACGAAACGCTGAACAACTGGTGTCCAGGCCGTGAATCCCCGGAGCTGTTCCCTGTTCAGGAAGCTGGTGCTGCCCTGGGAACCCGAGCGGGCTCCCGCAGGGTCGAGGAACCCCACAGCGCCACTTCCTTGGGTTTCTGTGCTGTGCCCTCCTCGCTCCCGGCTCGTCTGAGAATCTCCGGGGCTCTTCTTCGCTATGTAAGTTCCGTTCTTCCCCGCGAAGCTTTCAGTGCTCAGCTTTTGTGTTTTTTGGTCATTCCAAGCAAGTGTGTCTTGGAGTTTTCCCTGTTGAGTCTGTTTTTGCTGGGACCCTTGGGGCAGCCCCTGTTTGGTCACCTGTGTGCCACAACTCTGGGAAATTCTGCTGTTTTCTTGCTTTTTGGGCCACACCTGGCAATGCACAGGGGTTACTCCTGGCTCTGCACTCAGGAATCACCCCTGGCGGTGCTCAGGGGACCATATGGGATACTGGGAATCAAACCTGGGCAGGCCGTGGGCAAGGCAAACGCCCTCCCCGCTGTGCTATAGCTCCAGAACTCTGGGATATTCTGAACTGTGATTTCTTTCACTGCTCGTTCTTCATTAAATTATCCTTCCTGATATTCAGGTCCTCCAATAATTCACATATACATATGTGTATATGTATACATATATATATTATCTCACTCCATCATTCTCGGGTGTGCAGCCCATTTTAGACTTTTTCCCATCTTCTGAAGTTTTCTAGAGACTTCCTCCAACTCATTTTGGAGATTCCAGTCTCTTCCTTGGCTGCTGTAATCATCTTTCTTTTCTGTTTTTAAAATGTAATTTAATGGTATTGCAAATCATGCTGCTAAACAAAACACTCTTTTTTTGTTTGTTTGTTTGTTTGTTTTTGTTTTGTTTTTGGGTCACACCCGGCGATGCACAGGGGTTACTCCTGGCTCTTCACTCAGGAATTACCCCTGGCGGTGCTCAGGGGACCATATGGGATGCTGGGATATCGAACCCGGGTCGGCCGCGTGCAAGGCAAACGCCCTACCCGCTGTGCTATCGCTCCAGCCCCCTAAACAAAACACTCTTTGTAGGAAATGTATGACATGACCATGCACAGTAACATGTTCTCATGAGTTTTTGAATGTTGAAGGCTGCTTGAAACTATCAAGGGACATGATAGAGTTAGAAATGAATGAGATTGGAATTCTGACTAAGTGGGTCTTAACTATTATTTACAAATTATGCACATTTGAGTAAATTAACCTCTCTGACCCTCACTGGGAATAGCAAAATGTGGAAATAGTGAAATCTAAAGGGCTTTTTGAGACTATAGATCACCACTGTCACTGTCACTGTCACTGTCATCCTGTTGCTCATCGATTTGCTCGAGCGGGCACCAGTAACGTCTCTCATTGAGAGACTCATTGTTACTGTTTTTGGCATATCCTATACGCACGGGTAGCTTGCCAGGCTCTGCCGTGTGGGCTCGATACTCTCAGTAGCTTGCTGGGCTCTCTGAGAGGGGCGGAGGAATCGAACCCGGGTCAGCTGTGTGAAAGGCGAATGCCCAACCGCTGTGCTATTGCTCCAGCCCATAGATCATAGTGTATGTAATATTATAGCATAAGCCTTCACTGCTTTCCTTCCCCTCAGAATATAATTCGATGGCTATTAAAGGAAGAAACAAAGAGGGGGTTTGTTCAAGGTGGGCACAGAGAGCAGCGGGCCCCTTGCTGCCCACCCTGGGCCAGCACGCACTCCCCCAAGTGGATGCCTCCATCTTTTTTTTTTTAATAAGAATTTTATTTTATTGAATCACCATGTGGAAAATTACAATGCTTTCAGGCTTAAGTCTCAGTCATACAATGATGAAACAACCATCCCTTCACCAGTGCCCATATCCCACCACCGAAAAAAAAAAAAACCACAATACACCTCCCATCCCGCCCCCCTGCACCCCCTCACCCCCGCCTTGTAACTGATAAATTTCACTTTACTTTCTATTTACTTTGGTTACATTCAATATTTCAACACAAACCTCACTATTATTGTTAGGAGCACCCCACTAGAGTCAGACCTGTTGTGAAGAGAAATGAGGTTTTGGATTTCTGTACTTTAGCAACTAAGTCCAGGGAGATTTCTTCTGGATATTGGATCATTGCAAGCTTGTAAACCCCATCTGTGGTCGTCATAATATGGCGTCCCCCACGCCCTTCACCCCTGGGAAGGGACAGGCGAGAGAGAGAAATACCTTTCCCCTCCTGGGCGGGCATGGGGTCGCGGCTTGGTTCTCAAGCTGGAGACATTCTGCAAGTAGCTGCTCATGTCGAAAGTGGTTTAGCTGGGTCTGGATTCACACTCGTGCAGCTGCGGAGAGGCCACACACACGTGTGGCCCCCGGGATCACATCTCGGCAGCGGCAGGAGGGCTCATCTCCTGGATGCCTCCATCTTACAGAGAATTCCACAGGGAGAATTCTCGGGGAAACCAAGACCATGCAGGGAATATTTTAGCATTTTCTTGTAAATATTTGGTTTTAGAAAATGATTTTCATCAAAATGGAAATAGAGAAAATTGAAAATTTCCACACGCAAATATTTTCTAAGTGTGACAGTCACGGGGCTGTCCAAGGGACACAGATCTCTGTGCAAATGTTATTAATTAGACCCACTGCATAGGTGTGAAAATTAAAGCTTTGGGTAATTAGGAGACTTGCCCAAGTTTGCCGGTCTGCTGCTAAGTAAGATGTGTCCTGTAACATCCGTCCAGAGTTTAGAACCCCTAACTGCGCTATTGTTTTATTAGACTGATGGACTTGAAATGTAAAGGCTGCTATAAATATCCTCAAATATTATTTTCTAAAGCTGCAGACACAGTTAGATTAATTAAATTGAAAGTAGTAGGGACCGAGAGCCAGCTCCGAGGAGAATGTTCCTGCTTAGCCTCTTGGAAGTCTGGGGTTGATCCCCCCAGAGCAGTCCCAGGAACTACCCCCCCACAGGCCTGAGCAATGAGAAGGGCCCCTCCCCCACATCTCTTCCCAGCCCCCAAACCGCCGAACTGAATAGCATGGGCCGACCTCACCCAGCATCTTATCTTGATTCCCTTAGTCATTTCCTCTGACAGTGTTTTTCTCTATGCCTGGTATGTTCTGGACTCCTTGTCCCCGTTTCTCCTTCTTATCGATGGCTGCCAGATTGCTTGAGGTTTCTCCCCACCTCCGAGGCCGCTCGGCCTTTTCTCTATTACTTATTGACAAGGGCACTTGGGGAGGTGCCCACTTAGGAGTTCCCAGTCACTCCCGGACCTAAGTGTCTCTTTTCTCTAGCTGGGTGGGGGGGGGGCGGGTGTTGGCTGAGGGAAGGGGCAGCAGGGGCTTCTCAGGTCTGCCAGGGAATCCTACCAACACCAGGAGCTCGGCAGGACGAAGAACAAACCTAGTGCACATACATTACAGATACTCCACGTGGAAACGCACGCGGAAGTGAAGGTGGAAGGAAGGCCTCCCTCCCGAGCTGAGGGTGGGGCTTCCTGGGGTCCGAGAGAGGAGAGGGGTTCTCTAGGGGGTAAGATGACAAGAGCCAGATATGCTGCAATCAGGTGTTTGCCATAGAGAGCAGTTTCTTCGTACAAGTGTTATTTCTTGAAACAATCCTAATTCTGGATCCCAGCTCCAGCTCTATTTTCCCAGTCATGTTTGGGACATCCAAAGCTTTTTTCTGAACCAGCAGAACCTTGATTGGTGTCAGCTCAAAATAGTCCACGTGCCGAAGTGATGCCGTATCAGCAAGGTCCTCTGGGCACCCTTGGGAGGCCAGTTCTTAGCCCTACAGAGAGGAACAGGGACATTTGGAAGGACAATGTCCAGACGGGGAGGGACAGTCTAGCCAGAGAGAACCCGGGGGTGGAAGGAGGGGATGGGCCTTCGCTGGGTTTCACCCCGCAGAGCCCCCAGCTCTGATCAGAAGCTGCTGCCCTGGTGCCCACGAGGGGGTCACCCGTTTCGGTGAGCGCCAAACTGACCACCTCAGCTCCTCTGCAGGAGAACTGCTTGGCGATGCTCTTCTTCAGCTACGCTGCTCAAATTTTCTTTCTGTTGCAGTTTCATGGGATTTAGTAAACACATTCCTGATGGAAGCGTCGTAGAGGCCAAAGTTCACAACCTACATAAAGAGTGCGTAAAAGCCCAAACAAATAAGAGACCCACAGTGGAACCCAGAAAGAGTTAATCGACTTGCCTTTCTCTTCCTTGTTTTCTATACCATTCTCTTCATCCGCGGTTTCGTTGTTGCTGCTGTTTGTTTGGGGGCCACCCGGGCAGTATGTATTATCATGGCTTCTGTATTATTGCTTCGTGCTTGTAGTGTTCTTCGCCTCGGCCCTACCAGCTGATCCGTAACTCTCCTCTGCATCTCTGTGGGTTGCTTTAGTCGGAGGGTGGCTCAAGCCGTTCCTAGGGGGAGCAGGAGCCCCTCCTGCCAGTTCTAGAGCCGACAGGGCTGGCTGCTCAGAGCCGGGGCCTTGCAGAAGTGGGGCTGCCCTCAGCACCCAGCAGTGTGGGGGCCTCCGGGCGTCACCCAGTGATACTCAGGATTAGCCGTGGGTGCTGAGGACTAAAAGGGGATTGGCCACATGCCAGGCACGAACCTCCAGCTGAATGAGCAAATTTTTGATTGTGGATACATTCGAAATTCTGTATCATTTATCACATATTAATTTTGTAAACTTTCTAAAAAATTGAATCACCGTGAGATACACATTTACAAAGTTTTTCATGATTGGGTAATTCTGCAAGCTTCTAGAGCTCATGGAGTATTTCTCCATCGGAGTATTTTTTTTTTTTTTTGCTTTTTGGGTCACACCTGGCGATGCACAGGGGTTACTCCTGGCTCTGCACTCAGAAATCACTCCAGGCAGTGCTCAGGGAACCATATGGGATGCTGGGAATCGAACTCGGGTCAGCCGTGTGCAAGGCAAACTCCCTACCTGCTGTGCTATTGCTCCAGCCCCCGGAGTATTCATTTTTTATTGACTCACAAGGCTCTCTTCCTCCATGGCATGCACGTCATGCCTCTGCTCCAGACTCACTCTCTCCGCTGCGTGTGGGTTCTTACTAGTCAGCTTGTACCTCCCCCACTTGTCGTAGGACTTGACCGTGTGGCTTCCTCTGTCCTCCAGCTTTGAAACATGTCAGGGAATTTTCCCAGGACCCCTCTCCTCCGTTGGGTCTGTTGACTGCCCCTGAATAAATGGATGTGCGAAGGGTTGTGAAGAGAAAGCACCAGAGGACCAGGCACTCGCTCAGTGCCTTCGGATGTGCCAGCGGCAAGCCTGGCGCAGGCGTCTGTTCCTGGTGCTGGCGTGCTGCAAGCGTCCCGGCCACCCCGTGGTCTGGGCTCCCAGTAGGGAGAAAGTTTTTTTAAAGTAAATTATAAAAGATGTTTAATTTCATGAGCATGGAGAGTCATGAAAGAGAGAAATTCGTGAATGAACAAAATAGCCAATTTATATAGCTGAAGAAGCAATAACTTCGTGGAGAACAGGCAGAACGAGACTAATTCTGAAAGTTTGGGTTGGCCAACTAACGTGGTGGACGGGGCAGAGCTGGTGCGCCCAGCTCCCATCCCGCCTCTAGGGTAGCTTTCCTTCTCCGGGCGCAGCTGGCTTCCACAGAGACTTCCTTCCGCCCGGCGGGAATCCAGACCAGAGAAGGTCCAAAAGCTTTTAGGAGAAAGGGAAGCTGTGGCATTATTCATTTGACTTCATAGTAGTATGAATTGGACATGTTGGTGCACTGTGATGGAGTCTGACCCGGACGCTGACCAGTGCTTGGAGACAGAAGAACCCCAGGCTGTCACCATGTTTGGATTTCACTCGTGGCTCCAGTGTTTCTTTTTTTCTACGTTGATTTTTATGAGATTATCAAATCATGCAATTTCTGGAATACAGCCCCACACCTCTATCTGCTCCTGGGTCTGACCTCTCCCCCACACTTCCAGCACCTGCTCCCCCCCTAGAGACCCTCTACCCCTTCTCACTCCCCCCTCCCGGGCAACACCACCCATGCACGCTGTGTGAAGCCTAGGAGTTAGTTTAGCTGTTTTCTACCAACCCTTTTCTTCTACCGATTCCTTATTCATATTCCACACATGTGCGAGATCGTCCGTGAGTCTCTTCTTCCTTCTCTCTTTATTTCACTTAGTGTGTGGACTTCCCATGTGCTTCTCTGATCTGCCATAGGAAGTACATGCCCCTAGTGGCTACTGCGCCCAGCAGGCACCAGGAAGCCCGAGGCTCGGACTCCCAACTGCCCCGTGCTCGCGCCCAGGAGGATCTTAAACGCTTCCTGTCGACTCACTGAGAACTGGTCCTGCCGGCCATGGCAACAAGAGCATCCGTGAGCGCTCGCTTGATCCCACAGTCTTGTAGCCAGTCAAGTAGAGGAGAAAATAAAATAGAAGTAATCGTGTACAGAAAAAAATGCTGATTTTCTTTTCAAGAGAGGGCTATTCCTGGCAAGCTTTGTCCGTAAATAGTAGCTGAAGTTTCACGAGTAAAGGCGATGGCGTCCAGCGGATGATCCGGTCCTCACGAGTCTCTCGGGAGGGAGAAGCAGGGAGATCAATACTTCTCCAGGAGTATTTGCTATTGTGTTATAAGGATTCTTGAGGGAAACAGGACCAGCGGGAAGTGGGTCTGTAGGAGGAGGTTTACGAGAGGAATAGCTTCATGTGACTATGGAAGCTGGCGACGCCGACGTCTCCTGGGTGGGCTGGAGTCAGGACCAACGGCTCCCCCCTCCCAGCCCGCCGACACACGCTCCCACCCCGTGTGCTGTGCCTAAGGGCGGGAGAAACTTCCCTGCGCGTCTCTGGATTCTTCTCAGGCCATTTGAGTAACCAAACAAACATCAAACTATTTTCTAGGAAAAATGATTAGTTCAAAGACGCACGCGGGGAATCGACAGACTCGCAGGCTAAGGCCCGAGGGCAGGGGCGGGGGCGCCTCAGGGAAGAGGAGGGTCCTGAGCTTGAGCCGAGGGTGGCCCCAGGCCAGGTGCGCTGTAACGACACCCTCGTCCTGTCTCCAGGATAGGGAGGCAGCTCTGGCTGAGCCCCGAATTCCGAGAGAAGACTCAGGCTTCACTCCTCACGGGGATCAAGGATGCAGGGAAAGCTTCTTAGTGAGCCAATGAGAAGAACTCGGATAGTGCGAGGAATGAGGGAATACTCCCAAGTTCCAGGAAAGCCAGTTCAGGAAACTGGAGCAGATGTTCTAAGAACTCATGACAGCCCAGAGAATCTTTGGAGAGAAGGTCTCCCGGCACCTGACTGCCGCCACTCGGCAGGTGAGACTCGGAATAACCAGCCCAAGCCCGGTCAGCTCTGAAGGCCTGCTGAGAGGAGCCGGTGTTGGCACACTGCCAGGTTGAAACCCCCTCATGAACAGCTTTGTGACGGTCTCTCGCACTTGATTCAGTGTATGTATGCATTCAATAACGTATACATATACACGTATGTAAAGAATATTAAGAGACAAATAATAAAGTAAATTATTTTTATTTGGGGAATGTGAGGTGGAGGGAGATAAAGGAAGAGAGATAAAGGGAGATAGTGAGAGAGAGGGAGGAGAGAGGGAAGAGAGAGAGAAGAGAGAGAGAGGAGAGAAGAGAGAGGGAAGAGAGAGTGAGAGGGAAGAGAGAGGGAAGAGAGAAAGAAGAGAGAGAGGAGAGAGAAAGGAGAGGGAAGAGAGAAACACAGAGAGACAGAGACACAGAGAGACAGAGACAGAGAGAGAAAGAGAGAGAGAGAGAGAAAGAATGAGAGAGAGCGCTTCTCCAGAGGGTGAGCGCTGAGGAGCAGGTGGATCGGCGTGGGGACTGCACTCTGCTTGCCTTTGCAAAGTGGTTTCCTAGATTTGATTCCCCCTGAACTGCCCTGCGTGGATCTTTCCATGTAGGTAGAGGTTTGTGGCCAGGGTTAGTCGCAGACGCCTTGGTAGTCTTCTTCCAGATTCTCCTCAGTCTTTTCCCGCTCCGAGGAGGCCACCTGAGCTGAGCTGACTCTGAATGCTTTCATTTCTGCATCTTCACGGGGTTTAGGCCTTCATACTTTCAGATTGGTGCCGGGAGAACTCTGTGTGTGTGTGTGTGTGTGTGTGTGTGTGTGTGTGTGTGTAGACAGTTTTACCTTTCGTTTTGTTTTTGCGCCATGCTTAGCAATGCTCAGTGGTCACTCCTGGCTCCGCACTCAGGAATTTCTCCTAGCAGTGCTCAGGGGACCCCCGGGATGCCACATGCAGGCAAGCGCCCTCCCCACTGTGCTATCACGCCAGTCCCGGGGCAAGGTAGTGTTGAACTGAAAAAGACGCAGCGAGGACAAAGAGGAACGTGTGTCTGAGAGAAAGCAAGGCCCTCTCCAGAGTGGGGAAGCCACAAGCGAAGGGGCCTTGAGACAGCGGGCGAGGGCCGGGACACGGGGGTCCTGGGCTGAGGAGCCGCCAGGGTGGCCTCTGAGCCCACTGCCCTGCTCTGCATCGCTGCCAGCTTCGCCCACATCCCTGCCGCCTCAGTCAGCCTCACTCAGGCCCGCGGAGGGGCGCTGGTCTGCGACTCCGCTTTATTCCATCACCTTTCTTTCTCTTCTGACCCTCCTTATAGTGCTCAGGAGCTCCCCTCCACCCGCCCCGTACCCATGCCTGGCAGCAGATTCCTGTGCTGTTTGGGCCGCGCGATGCTGGGATCAAGCTGGGTTCCTGCTCACAAAGCTTGCACCAGCCCGAGTCGTCTCCCCAGCCCTCATTTCTCAGTCTCTGAAACTCTGTCATATTATAATCCGCATTTTCTATGGATTCCTAATCTCTACATACCAGTCCCTAAATTAGATTCAGAATCAAGACAACCTCACTGGCTCTACAGCTGTTTCAGTAAGATTGTAATGTTTGCGGGGGCCAGAGAGATAGTACAATGGGTAGAGCACTCCCTTGCACGAGACCAGTGGAGGTTTAATCCCCAGCATCCCACAGGGTCCCCCGAGTCCGCCAGAAGCTATTCCAGAATGCAGAGCTTGGGAGTAACCCCTGAGAGTTGCTGGGAGAAGCCCAAAGCAAAACAAAGCAACAAGATTATAATATTATTCTGATATAAATGACGTAAAGTACGGAGGATTCCTCCAAACTCATAAGGTCACACATTAACTCTGTTACCTACTGTTTTATATATGATGCTTGGAAGTCAACCATCATCTGGAAGTGAACGAGAACTCTGCTCCAGCAGATGCCGGCTAGAGTTGGGTCCTTGTGGAACTGGGTAAGATCACCCCCAGACACAGACGTCACCGATCAGAGCCACATCCACTCACTGGCTCTCAGTGACCGCTTCAGCTGTGCACTCTTCTGGCCACCGCGGCCGTAGAAGCGGGGACCTCTGGGCCTAGGACAGCGCCCTGGTGGCCTCTCCATCACTTCCAAGGGTGACGTCCATGGTCACATTGCCCTGGGCTGTGTTGTCCAACGGTGCTGACGTCATCTGGTCTGCGGTGCCCACAGGGCGGGGGGCTGTGCACTGCCCCTCGGTTTGCTGCCCCACCGGCCCCTCCTCCCACCCTGCTGGGCACGTGTGTGAGAGGGAAAGGGCCTCCCCGGGACCCCCGTCTGTCTGCCCCTGACCTCCTTCCTCACTGCCCATTTCCGTTCTCTGATGGACTCACCGACGTGGCAGGACCTCCGGTGACCCAGTGGGCTCTCTGGAGGGGCCGCCTCCCCTCTTCTCCTGGAGAAAGTCGTCTATTTTCGCCAGAGAGATAGAGAGTACATTCTTGGCTTCAAAACACTGGTGATCTCATTTGATTTGATTTTTTCAGATGCGCTTTTACAAAATTAGACCACTTTCATGGAAACCCGAAAGATAATTTCATAAAGAAAAATATTATTGATTCATGTGTCTGGGTATTGTGACTAGTGTTGAATTCTCATACTGTTTACATTGGATGAAAATTTAATACAAGGTAGAATTGTGTTCATCAGGACTGTTTTACATCACATTCCCAGGAGGATTATTTTCTCCCAAGTAGAGAATTAAGGAAACAAAAATGGCAAATCATGCATATGTAAAAATTGAATTCAGATGGTGAAATCAGATACACATTCTTGTAAGAAAATGTGAAGCATTTAAAAGCTTGGGGGATTCGTTTGGAGAAAACGCAAACCTGTGTGACTCTAAAATAAACCATCCCCGGGGATGATAAAAAAAATTTCTGGAGATGGATGGTAGTTTGGGAGCAGAGCAAACTAAGCGGTGCTCAGCCACTTACCTGCACACAGTGAAAGTAACCGAGGGTGCTATTGCGTACTACACACAAGAGATTCTTCGGATATCCGCATTAAGAAAAGGAGAAGCAGACTGCGTCAGAGAAAGACCTTAAGGTCCAGGACAAACAACTCTATATCTCAGAGCACTCACCGGCGTGTCACTGGAGGATGTCGGACCAGCCCCAGACCCTGCCTTTTGTGGAGGATGACCCCACGCCCGTGGCGTTAGTGGACTGTGGATAGTCATCAGACCTTCAGCTGCTGCCTAGGGGGAGGGGAGGAGCTAAGACACACGCGGCTCAAACTGAAATCAGGGGCAGGACCTTGGGGATACTGAGTTTCCCAGCACCCCAGGGAGTGCCTGCCGAGAGGGAAGCCACTGCTCGGCCGCTGGCCAGTCCAGGGGCTAGAACTCACCCTAGGAAACTCGGCAGATATGGCACAGACCCCCGCCCCCGCTGTGCGTCTCTACCAAGTCCACGATGCCAGAGCCCTGGGCCACGGACCTCCCGACGGACCCAGCAGAGGCAGAGCTGGAAGCGTGGGAGGTAGGAGCCGCCTCCTTAACTGGAAACCAGACAGCATTTTCTCTAGCGTAGACCACCAGGGACGGTGGGCACCCGTGGCCTAGCGGCAGAGTCTAGAGCCCGGTCACTGAGTCAGACAGAACAGATCTGGTCCCGAAAGGCGTGGCTTAACGCTGGATAAAGAGGTTGGGGCACACAGAGTCGACCAGACACTCCATCAAATCCTCTCGGCGATGGAGAAGATGAAGCCACGCCTTTTGCAACACGGGTAGAAGCTGAGGGGCTTATGCTGGTAAAAATAAGTTAGGAGGGGCTGGAGCAATGCACAGCGGGGAGGGCATTTGCCTTGCATGCGGCCGACCCGGGTTCGATTCCCAGCATCCCATAGGGTCCCCCGAGCACCGCCAGGAGTAATTCCTGTGTGCAGAGCCAGGAGTAACCCCTGAGCATCGCCAGATGTGACCCAAAAAGCAAAAAAAAAAAAAAGTTCGGAGGTTGGGGCCAGACCTACACTGTTGCGCTAGCCTTGCAGGCAGCCAGCCCGGGTTGGGTCCCGGCGTCCCTCGAGCACAGCAGGAGGGAGCCCTGAGCACAGCTGAGTGTGCCCCAACCAACGCTGAGGCTAAGAAGCCGAGCAGAGACGGCTTCTCCTCGTGTGGACTACGCACAGGGAAGTGGCAGGACAGTACGGAAAGGCAGGAAGCCTGCTGACTCTCAGGGGGCGGCCGCTGCCAGAGGGGGAGGGGGAGAACGGGGAGGGGCCCCTGCGCCTGACCGCACAGGGATCTTCTTGTCAGGGAAGCAAAGCTTCAGAGTGCGAGGGTGGGGAGGAGGAAGAGGGCTGTGTGTGCAGGGGGCACCGCGGGCGGGTTCTCCTGAGGGAAGACGCTGGCCCAGGGGCCTGCGGAGGGCCGGGAGAAGCAGGGCGAGAAGTGGAGGGGTCTCTCTAACTCGTGCCGTATCAGAAATCCACAAGAAACTCAGTGCGATTATGATTTTTTGGGGGGTGTCACACCCAGCGATGCCCAGGGTTACTCCTGGCTCTGCACTCAGGAATAACTCCTGGCAGTGCTCGGGGGACCATGTGGGATGCTGGGGATCGAACCCGGGTCAGCTGTGTGCAAGGCAAATGCACACCCTGCTATGCTATTGCTCAAGCCCCTCGATTATAATTTTTTATCTGGAAATTTAAAAACCCTGAACATATACCCCAAATTGAGCCTGAACTTAGAACACGGGTTGTTTGTTCTGAGCCTGAGTTACCACCACATCAGTAGTTATTTACTTCCTGCCAAAACTCTGTGTTTGGCTTGGTTTTGAAGGATAACGTTCGTGATATATAAAATACAGCCCATGTCCCTACTGATCACTTGTCGCTTGTCATCTCATCATCTCATTGCTCATAGATTTGCTCAAATGGGCACCAGTAATGTCTCCATTGTCAGACTTGTTGCTACTGTTTTTGGCATATCGAATATGCCACGAGTAGCTTGCCAGGCTCTGCCGTGCAGGCAGGATACTCTCGGTAGCTTGCCAGGCTCTCCGAGAGGGACGGAGGAATTGAACCAGGGTCGGCCTCGTGCAAGGCAAACGCCCTACCCGCAGTGCTATCGCTCCAGCCCTGAAATAACTAAATTCATTGTCCAGACTGAGCGTAGTTTTGTATTAACAGTTATAGTCTTAGCGCCAAGAAAACACTATTGTCTCCTAGCATATGTGTTCAATACTTCCATTTGTAGTTGCCAAACAATCATTCCTCAAGAGATGCCATATGATTTATTTTAATTGAAACATATTGGACTATTTTGTCTGGTGTCCAAATCTCACAAAAACATTTGCATGGAAAACTGGCTAATGGTGTAGCGTCCGTCTTTGGGCCAAAGTACACACGTAGCTCAGTGATCTTCAGTTTGGTCTCTTGGGATCAATGCTAATAAAGCTGATGGTACTGTGATCCACGTTATTAACAAATATCTCAGACATCATTTTTAAGCTGAGCAACTGAGCCTCTTTTTAATTTAAAACTGACCTAGAATTATATCCCTTATCATCTCAGAATGTTGTTTTCCAAGATTTTTTAATGGAAGGATATAAGCTCTTCTAGAGTGAGTCTAGGTATAATTACTAACATGTTGGTTTCCTTTTGTCCTTATTCTGTTTCGTGTTATGAACAATTCAATATGTTTCCAGTTGCTCATAGATATTCTATTAATTTAAGTATATTCGTTATCAACATGCATGGTGAAATTATTCAATTATGTTCAAGTAGCTTTTTACAAAAATAGTGTTTCGATTCTGGGTCAGTGATGATGATGATTATTATTTTTATTATTTTATTATTATTATTATTATTTTAAAAATGTTTTTGCTTTGTTTATCATTATTATTATTATTATCATCATCATTATTATTATTATTTTGCTTTTTGGGTCACACCCGGCAATGCTCAGGGCTGACTCCTGGCTCTGCACTCAGGAATCACTCCTGGCGGTGCTCAGGGAACCATATGGGATGCTGGGAATCAAACCCGGGTTGGCTGCGTGCAAGACAAACAGCCTCCCCGCTGTGCTATCGATCCAGCCCCTATTTATTACTTTTTTGATGAGTCACCATGGTTTACAAAGTTATTCCTAGTGGAGCTTAAGGCCTGCAGTGTTCCGACACAAACGCCAGCAGTGCGACTCTCCCCCACCGCCCTCCCCCCCACCCCTCGGCCCGCCTCCCTGACGGGCACAGGTCTTAATGTCTGAGGCTTCTCTAGACACTGATTTACAAAGCCGTTCAGAACACAGTTGTTTCGGGTATTCCTGCTTCCTACCAACTCCACCACCATGTGACGGTCCCTCCCCGCTTTCCCCAGTTTCCCAGACCCCCCCCCCCCCAACCTGTCCCCTGAGCAGGCACAATATAATTTAATTTCCATTGCCTGTCACAACACGCATCTCGCTGTGGTGCTCCTAGACTCGGCACCTGAGACTTACTGAGCCGGCAGGGCCGGCCGAGCCTCCCGTGCTGCTGGGTTTGCTGTGTTCCTGCCGGCCGGCGGGACGGGGAACAAGGTGCCACTCAGCCTGTGGAATGGGGGAGTCAGCAGTGTGTCCCTTTGAGATGAGCCGTGAGCTGCGCAGCCGGGTGGGGTGGGGGCTGGGCCTCTGGGCCCGGGGAGAGCAGGAGGGGCTGGCCCGCCCCCGTCCCGGGGAGCTCTAGAGACCCCAGCCCGATTAGAAGCAGCGAGATTAGTCCAACAGGCACATTTTATTTTGTTTGTTTGTTTGTTTGTTTATTTATTTATTTATTTATTTATTTATTTATTTATTTATTTATTTATTTATTTTCTTTTTCGTCACACCCGGCAATGCACAGGGGTTACTCCTGGCTCTGCACTCAGGAATTACCCCGGCGGTGCTCAGGGGACCATATGGGATGCTGGTCGGATCCGTGCAAGGCAAACGCCCTACCCTCTGTGCTATCGCTCCAGCCCCCTAACAGGCACATTTTAAAGTTCGCTCAACTGGAAACTCTTAGTTTTGTTGTTTCTGTGGTTCAGATAAATGGACACATCTCACCTCTGGGCCAGAGCGAGAGCACAGCAGTGGGGCGTTGGCCTTGCACACGGCCAACCTGGGTTCAATTCCTCTGTCCCTCTCAGAGAGCCCGGCAAGCTACCGAAAGTATCCACCCTCACAGCAGAGCCTGGCAAGCTACCCGTGGCGTATTCGATATGCCAAACACAGTAACAACAAGTCTCACAATGGAGATGTTACTGGTGCCCGCTCGAGCAAATCGATGAGCAACGGGACGACAGTGCTACACGGGTACAGTGCTACCTCACCTCTGTATTGCCAATGTGCTGAGGCCCCTGGCCTGCCTTGTTACTTCGCATGATTCCCTGCCCTGGTTTCTTTCCTTCCCCGCCCTCAGTTCTACAATCTAGTGACCAGGACAACGTAGGCGTGTCCCTTTCCATGCCTTGCAGGCCTTGTCCTGTTACTCGACATACCACAGACAAGCGAGATCATCCGTTATCTATCCTCCTTCTTCCGACTAATTCTGCTTCACATAATATCCAAGCTACCTCAGACTGCATGGTTCCATCCTTCCTTTCAGCTGCGTAGTACTCCACTGTGTATATATACCGCCCCCTTCATTACCTGCTCATTGCCGTTGGACACTGAGGCAGATTCTGTATCCTAGCCACGGTTCTAAGCGCTGCAGTAAGTAATGGTGTGTATCTGTCCTTCTGAAAGAAGGTTTTTGTGTCCTGGGAGTAAATACTAGGAAGTGGAATTTCTGGGAACTATTTTTTAAAAATTTTGTAAGACTTAATTTAGGGCCAGAAGAGAACTCAAAGCAGTGTCCAACAGTGAGGTCTGACTTGGGTCCCCCGTACCTCACAGCCCCCCAAGCTCTCCAGGATGACCTTGTGACCCCGACTCTCCGAGCCTGAACAGTGTTGCATTTTTGGGTCTGAGCACTGAACACCAGGCTCAGATATTTAGGCCGAGTTATGCAAAGACAGCCCTGGTGTCCCCTGAGCCCCGCTGGGAGACCTCTATAAACAAAAACACTGAATGGAAGAATTTTGTTTATGCAAACTATATTCTCATGCATAACAGAATTAGACTACAAATTAATAACAGAAAAATACAAATACTTAAAAATGAAATAATGCACTCCTATTCCATGGGTAGAAAAGGATAGTTTCTTAGGAAGAATTAGAAAATATTTTGAAATGCTTTGAACAAAGCTTTTAGAGAGAAATTCATAGTATTAAATGCTAATTTTATTTTAAAAGAAAGAAAATTTTCAAATAATTGTAAATAATTGTGTTTTCACCTCCATGGTCTGGAACCATAAGGACATAATAAACCCCACTTATGAAGAAAATTGAAATAGAATGTTAAAGAATAGAAATCAACAAAATTGAAAATATAAAAGCAATAGAGAAAAATCAATAAAACCAAATTTTTTTTTTTTTTGCTTTTTGGGTCACACCCAGCGATGCTCAGGGGTTACTCCTGGCTTTGTACTCAGGAATTACTCCTGGCAGTGCTTGGGGGACCATATGAGATGCCGGGGATTGAACCTGGGTCGGCCGAGTGCAAGGCAAACGCCCTACCCGTTGTGCTATCGCTCCGGCCCCAAAACCAAAATATTTTTGAAGGTCAGTAAATCTAATGAGACTGAAAAAAGAGAAAGAAGAAAAGTGACAGATATCAGAAATGAAAACTGAATATTTTACAATTGGTACATCCCACGAATACTGAAGGATCAAAGGAATTGTTAAGAACATAAATGCAAATCTTAATGAAATAAATGTAGTCCTTAAAAACAACTAATCACCCAAACTGCCAAAAACCAGAGTCCTAAAATATCTTAACAGGGAAAATCAAGTATCAGTACTGAAAACAAAGTCATCGATTCCTTAACTCTTGTGCCGGGAGCAGCGTACTAGGTTCTCGTGAGAAGAACTAAAAATTAGTGGTTTCTGCTCTCATGTCAGAGGAAGTAAAGACAAAGCCTTAATTTCTGGCCTCACGAGAACATCGAGGCACAGAAACTTCAAGGGCAGACGAGGGCCGCAGTGTTCTTCATCAGGGCGTCCGCAGGGAGGGTCAGGCTGTGGCCGTGGACCCCGCCTTCACTTCTGCCCGTGGGTCTCGGCTTTTCCCCAAAGCTTCCCCCTCCCGTAGCACCACCCCTTCGCTTTCAAGTCCTGGACCTACGGCTCGGAGCAGAGAAGGGGCTTGTGATTGATCACCCTCGTGGACACCTGTGTCCACATGCCTGGGTTTGACTCATGGGAGTAAATTGCCCCTTGGATTTAGTTCCTTGATCCTGCTTGCTCCTGTTCATTTTCAGCCTTTCAGCCCCTGAATGACTAACCAAGAATGTGCCGGAATAGCCGAGATCTCGCTGACTGATGCTTTGGTTCCGGGGGGCGGGGGGGGGCACACAGGCGAGGCGAGTGCTTTATCACAAAGCTGCATCGCCCATTCCTATACATTATCTTGAAAATAATCAATTCTAGACACATTTCCTCTCAAGAGCTCTATTTGCCCGTTATCTCTAAGGCTCTTAACTCTTTCACCAGCTACAGATTTGTTCCAGAGACAAGACGGGAATGCCTCGCCGCTTGTCCAGTCTCTGAACACGGGGGTGACAAGAGCAAACAACGTCAAGACTCTGGGAGAGAAAGCTGACTGGGACACGCGTGAAACTTACCTGGTGTTAGAACACGCCCTTACTTCAGCAACGCTCATTTTTAAAGGCAGCTTCATTCCTGCACTTCTCAGCAGTGTGAGCCAATCCGCTTCCTGATTCTAAGAAAACAACACGGACCTGTGCTGTTGTGTGTCTTGTAGCTCAGGGCAAGGTGCCCCCATCCTTCCCCTTCTGCCAGCAAAGAAATAGCAATCATATATTTCATTCACGGATGGGAACCGTTCCTTTAGAAACAAAGCCAATTGCTTGGTATCTTGAATACAAGTTTCGTTTCTTAGTCTGGAGCATAATGCCTTGGCTGAGTCAATCGTTACCTTACGGTGAGGTTGATATTTAATTATCTATATTGCCCTGTGTTCCAGGCCTGCTAATAATTTGGGGGCGGGTGGATTTTAGGGCATACCAGGCGGTGCTCACGGCTTACCCTGACTACTCAGTCCTGGTGGTGCTCAGGGGCCCATCTGAGGTGCGGGGGTCACACCCTGGGGGATTGCGTAGCGCCTGCCCTATCTCTCTTGCTTCATGCCCTGAACCGTGAGCAGCTGTTTTGTTGGTTATGCTGGAGCACACTTCATGTCTTACGCTGTTTGGGGCCGTGGTTTGAGAAGCACAGGTAGGAGGCCACCTCACGGGCTCGCCGGCACCGGGCCGCCAGAGCGGAGTGGGCCAGCCATGTTAGGGTTGGATGGAAGCTGCCACCAAGCTGAGGGGGAGCGTGCAGAGGAGGGAGCTGTCATGAGCACTCATAGTGAGCAGTGTCTCTCCCTCAGCCTAGCCTCCTCAGACTCATCCTGGTTCACACTACTAGGCCAAGCCTCCTCAGAGCAATAAGTCACCTATATACACATACATACACACGTACACATGTATGTTTAGATACATAGCTAAGCCTAATTTCTAAGACTAAGCACATAAAAGATGTTTCATCCATATAAAGTTATATAATAGCATAGTTATATATAATTATATGACTAGAATTATCTGACATCTTAAAGTATAATTATCTCAGAGCAGAAACTTATTAATGGACCTTTTCTTGGATTTTATATTTGAATGGTCCCAAAGTAACTATAAAACCCATCAGTATCCATGGCGCCACGTGGTCCCTCAGAAGCATCAGGAGGGTCTCCTGAGCACAGAGCTGGGAGTAGCGCCTCTGGGGGCACCCCAGATGTCCGTCCCCCTGCAGAAACAGCCATCGGTCACACGAGCAGCCCTGCAACACCCAGCATGCGCCAGAGCACCAGGGCTTCTTAGCTGGCCACAGCAGCCGGCCACAAGGCTGGCCACACAGGCTGACCACACCAGGCTGACCACACCAGAGCTGACCACACCAGGCCGGCCACACCAGAGCTGACCACACTAGGCCGGCCACACCAGAGCTGACCACACCAGAGCTGACCACACCAGAGCTGACCACACCAGGCCTACCACACCAGAGCTGGCCACATCAGAGCTGACCACACCAGGCTGACCACACCAGGCTGGCCACTCCAGGCCGGCCACACCAGGCTGACCACACCAGGCCGGCCACACCAGCGCTGACCACACCAGGCCGACCACACCAGAGCTGACCACACCAGGCCGACCACACCAGAGCTGGCCACACCAGAGCTGACCACACCAGGCTGGCCACACCAGAGCTGACCACACCAGAGCTGACCACACCAGAGCTGACCACACCAGGCTGACCACACCAGAGCTGGCCACATCAGAGCTGACCACACCAGGCTGACCACACTAGAGCTGACCACACCAGGCCGGCCACACCAGAGCTGACCACACCAGGCTGACCATACCAGGCCGGCCACACCAGAGCTGGCCGCCCGGTGCTCCGTGTCCTCTGCGGGCGGCTGTGGATCCCAGCAGGGGATGGAAAGGGACGCAGGGACAAAACGAGGACCCCGTGCACTTACTCTCATCACCTGCAGCATCGGATGAATATCCCAATAAAACACTTCGTACCATTTCTTTACTACAAATGAAACATAACTTGACGTCCAGTAGTGACCTGGCTTGAGAAGTGTCTGTCCAGGATTCAGTTCTGGGTCAATGAAGCGTGAAGCAGAGGAGGATGCACCGGTCATTCATCAACAGTAACCACCAGGCATCTACACCCTCCCCCCGCAGGTGCTGCGTGCCCTGCCCAGGACAGCTCAGCCTGCGGCCGTCTTTACTGCGGCGCCAGGATTCACGATGCTGCTGGCCGCACCTTTCCTCAGCCTCCCTTCCAGTCCCCTCAGCCGAGTCCGACGGCCACCCCAGCCACCCCTTTCCACGCAGGCTCCGTTTATAGACACATGTTTAGTTCCAATGACTTTGGCCATTTGTTGTTTCCTTAATATGTTTCTTTTTTTTTTTTAAATCCCAAATATGGTAGAGATTTGTATGCGTGTGTGTGTGTGTGTGTGTGTGTATGTGTATGTGTGTTTATATGGTGACAACTACACACAGAGATAAACAGAGCTAAAGTCCTGATTTCCACAAAATTATAAATCAATGATAAGTTTATAAAATAAATATTTTCCAATTTATTTATATATGCCTTTTCTTTTTTGGTATATAAACTTAAAATAATATTTTAATAATTTGGTGCTAATACATTTTAAATTCATGTATTTTAATTTTAAATAGGATTGGAATAGATCAATCCTCTAGAAGTAAAATTTAGTAAGAGTAAAGAGAATTACAAAAATTTTAAAGGGAAAATAGGAATAGGCTTAAAAAATGTTAAGGTGTATCTTATCCTAAGAAAGAATATTTGCTTTATGTTAGAAGTATTACAGATACTACTGAATATCTGTATTAATACGTAAAAGATTGCAACAAAAGTCCAGATGTTTAAAAGAAACAACCCCCCCACCTGATTAGACGTGGAACATTCAATATAAATGAAAAGTTAATTAGTCATTAAAACTAATTAAGAGTATAAAATCTCTCAGCAAGCTGGGAGTAGACAGGCCTTTCTTTATTGCTTATTGGGAGCACCATGACTCCCAGGGTTGTTCGTTCTAAGTTGTTCCCAGAGTTTGGTGCCCACCCACCAGTGGGACCCCCCTCCTCGGTGTCCCCAGCTGCCCTCCCCGCCCCAGCCTGCCCCTAGGCACATAACAAACTTACCTCAGATTACTTGTCTCAACAAAACTTTAAGAAGTGACAAATAGAATGATCAGCAAGTAAATCAGTGAGAGCCAGTTTGTGAGTGCTAGAGATTTCAAACTGTGCAACAGGGGAATTGAAACCACGTAGTGCAACACACAATGGCTATTATCATTTATGCGTGTGAGTTTTCAATTCGGGAATCTGAAGTATATTGCATCAAATTTTATTTAATATTTGGATCTCATTATGGTAATTATCAGGTTTCACCTGTTATTAATAAAACTTTTAAAGAAATTTTGTGCTAATATATTTTGGAGTCTACGTGAAATAGATAAGGCCTACATATCTAATTTTTTTTGCCCTACGCTTTATACAAACACTATGGTTTACATGGTTGTTCAGGACGATTTGCTACAAGCGTCTAATATTCCAACCCCAGCCCCATTACACCTCCCTCCACAACTTTCCCAGCCACCCCTCACACCTGCCCTCATCGCAGACCCACAATAATTTATTCTATATTGCTTATTATCAATCATTTGCTAACAGAATGCTCAAAAAATATTCCCTTTGAGGAAAATTAGTGTAGATGGTTGTGTCTCACCATGGAGACGTTCAGTCCTCGTGCGAGGGATTACCGGGATGTTGTTCCGGGTTAAGACCTCTGTGTCGTTTGGTCCGTCAGGTCTGGGCACCGTCTACACTACATCCCATCCAACCTGGTGCTACTACTACTGGGTTTCAGTGTTCGGAGAACCTGGACATGTTCGAGGAAACCCAGAAGTTTTAACTGGGTGATACAGCTGGGGTTACATTTTCACCTGGGCTGTGGCTCTGGGGTGTGGCGTGACTGTGGTGTGGCATGAAGTACAGAGAGGAGGGCAGAGGTAGCCCACCCCGACTCCGGGGAAGCCTGGACTCCAGCCAGAGACCCACCTGAACTTCCGGCAGCTTGATTCTTGGTGAGTGAGCGGCGTTTTTGTGCTGTTACAAAGGATCGAAGTAAGGTCATTTCTGTTTCAAAGGAAAATTCAAAACTGCTGCTTGGGCACTTCCTTCTGGGGAAGGAAGCCCGTCTTCAGCACGTCCCTGGCAGGGGAGGGCGGGGGGCT
The DNA here is from genome assembly GCF_027595985.1 of Sorex araneus. Lineage (NCBI taxonomy): Eukaryota > Metazoa > Chordata > Mammalia > Eulipotyphla > Soricidae > Sorex > Sorex araneus. The sequence continues at coordinate 214,533,985 of NC_073306.1, forward strand.
TTGGGCGACCTAGCCGTGGGACGGGACGTGTGGCGAGAGAACGTCCCTTGGTGCTTGGTCCTCCCCCTCGTCTTCCCATGGGCGTGACTGAACGGGAGAGGGTGGGCGAGGGTGAAAACATGGGTGGGAAGGGTGCTGGGGAGAGAGGCCGCAGGTCACAGCAGAGGGCGGTGAGGAGCCCTGTCCCCGCACTGTCCCTGTCCCTGCACTTGGGCAGGTCTCCCGGCATCTGTGACCAGCTGCTGTGAGTCACAGTTTTCCAGTCACAGACACGGGCAACATACTCCAAGACTGACTAGAGGCAAATTGTGTTTCCCAAAGCAAGACAATACACGGTCTGAAGGAAGTGGGTTAGAACAGCAGCGTCTGTTGACTTTTCTATTTCATTGACTGGGCTTCTGTGACTCACAATGCTGATGTTGTTGGCTTCCTATGAGCAGAATTCCAACACCCGCCCACAACCTGTGTGCCCACATCTGGCCCCAAGGACCCCAGAGCCCCTCCCTCCTCCCCTCCCTCCCTCCCTCCCCCCCAACCTCTCTCTCCCTTCCTCCCCATCTCTCTCTCTTTTTCTTTCTTTCTTTCTTTCTTTCTTTCTTTCTTTCTTTCTTTCTTTCTTTCTTTCTTTCTTTCTTTCTTTCTTTCTTTCTTTCTTTCATTCTTTCTTTCTTTCTTTCTTTCTTTCTTTCTCTTCCTTCCCTTTCTCTCTCTTCTTTTCTTTCTTTCTTTCTTTCTTTCTTTCTTTCTTTCTTTCTTTCTTTCTTTCTCTCCTTTCTCTTTTCTTTCTTTCTTTCTTTCTTTCTTTCTTTCTTTCTTTCTTTCTTTCTCTCCTTCTTTCTCCTTTCTTTCTTTCTTTCTTTCTTTCTTTCTTTCTTTCTTTCTTTCTTTCTTTCTTTCTTTCTTTCTTTCTTTCTTTCTTTCTTTCTTTCTTTCTTTCTTTCTTTCTTTCTTTCTAAGTCTCCGTGAGATAAAGTTGTCCATGATTGGGTTTCAGTCATACAATGTCCCAGCGCCATCCAGAGGACAATTCCCCACCCCTGTCCCAGGTCTCCTTCCACTGCCCCTGCCCTCACCCCGCCAGTCGCCTCTCCGAGCCCCTCCTCTAACCAGCCCAGTTGTGTGGTCAGTTCTCGCATCCAGCTGCCTTTGGGCCTCTGCTGCCCTCGTTGTTGGGTCTTCAGTGTGTGGGGCCAGTCGCTGCACCTTGGGCCCATCCCGCGGGAGGAGACGGCAGAGAACCAGCCGAGCACAGAGACAAGCGCACGGCACTGTCGGAGTCTCAGGGCGTTTACTCAGCCCCCCAGCGGCCGCCTCTGCTGACGGAGACACCGGGCCTCAGCGAGCTCCTCAGCGTGCAGCAGGGCCCTCCCTGCAGAGAAAGGCCGCGGGCTTTCCCATAGGCCAAAGCCTCGAACCCGGCGTGAACCCTGCTTGGCCCAGCTGGGCTGTGCAGTGCCTGACGTGTCGGACACGTCGCAGACGTGACCTGTGGTGCAGCTGCGTTAGTAGCCACCGCTGCGCCCAGTGTGTCGCCCCGTGTCCTCTCCACCAGCGCTCAGCACGCAGTCACGTGCAGCACGAGACGTCGGAGGCGCCGCCGAAGCCTCTCCTCAGGCGGGAGCCTCTCCTCCGTCCTGAGGTGGGAGCCTCTCTGTCCTGAGGAGGGAGCATCTCCTCTGTCCTGAGGTGGGAGCCTCTCTGTCCTGAGGTGGGAGCCTCTCTGTCCTGAGGTGGGAGCCTCTCTGTCCTGAGGTGGGAGCCTCTCTGTCCTGAGGAGGGAGCATCTCCTCTGTCCTGAGGCAGGAGCCTCTTCTCCGTCCTGAGGTGGAGCCTCTCCGTCCTGAGGCGGGGGCTCTGCGTCCTGAGGCGGGGCTCTGCGTCCTGAGGCGGGGCGGGCTGACACTCGGGTCCCATCACTGTCCCCTGCAGGTGCCCCAGGCCCCGGGACGGAGCTTCCCCGCAGGTACTGCGCGAGCCGGACTGTCTCAGCTGCTCGAGTGGCCCCCGGACGTCAGACAGCGCCGGGGACGGGCCTGTGACACCCGCCGCTGACGCGCTCCGCGTTCCCCGGGGGCCGGTCAGGCGCTCGCGGGCGGCACCCGGGCACGACCTCGGGTTCGAGCTCGGGGCTGTGGGGTCCGTCGGAGCCCCGCGTGCTGCCGGCCGTGCCCAGCGTCCGGGCCTCCCCAGGGCAGGGCCAAGCTGCTGACCCCCCCCCCCCCAGGCATAGCTGAGCCCGCCGGCGTCGGGGTGCCGCTCCCCCTCCCGCTGCGCCAGACGCGACCCCGGGCACGCGACCCCGGGCAGCTCAGGCCCACCCGAGCGCAGCCCTCGCGCTGACGCGGCCGCTCAGGTCTTTGCAGGTCGCCCCGAACAGTGAAACGGCTCTGGAGGCACCTGGGGCCAACGAGCTCCCCAGTAACGGGAGCGGCGGCCGCCCCCGCGCCCACCCAGAGGGCCAGCGCCCCGGCCGCCCCCGCGCGCCCACCCAGAGGGGCAGCGCCCCGGCCGCCCCCGTGCGCCCACCCAGAGGGGCAGCGCCCCGGCCGCCCCCGCGCGCCCACCCAGAGGGGCAGCGCCCCCGGGCCGGCCGCCAAGGACGGACAGAGCAGAGCAACGTTTCACGGGCAAACACAAACCCAGAGGTCTCTGGAGAATCTGACTTCACAAGTCACGGGGCCTTGAGGGGAAGAGAGAGGTTGACGGGTGGGGTGAGGGGCACAAGGGAAAAGTTACAGGTGAGAGGGAGGCCAGGGAGCGCCGCGATGGGGTCACTCCGTGAACCGAAGCCCCTCGCAGCTGAGGAGGAGGGACCCAAGTCACCCGACAGGGCGCACAGTCTGCGTCTGGCTCAGGGGTCACTCCTGCGGCACCCAGAGTGTCAGGGACCAAACCAGGGGCTTAGTCCCAGGCCAGCAACTCACCTCCTTAGCGCTGGCCCCACGGGAAGGCCGTAGGTGTGGGTGAGAAAACCGAGCCTGTACGATGTGTTAGTAGCACTCACAAATTTTGTGTTAGGATCATCAAGCGGGAAGTTACATAGAGAGTGATGGAAATGTTCTATGCAATTCTGTAAAATTTAGTGTGACTGTACGGATGTCTGAGGAATAAATTAATTCAGCTGTGCACTTTGCCACGTGTAAAGTCCAGCCCATTACCATTAGACTAAATAAAAGAGAGAAAAGAAAGAAAAAAGATTTATACTAATGCTGTCTCCATTTGAAGAGCTCACGGTGCGTGTTTTATTTACTGCGCTTTTCTTGTGTCATTCCAAGATTCCCTTGGAAGAGGCACACTGTTGAAAGCAGACTTCAGTATCCATGGGGATAGCTGAAGCCTCGTTTCTGGCATGTGGCAAAACAGACATATAAAAGAATTTGGAAGTGAATTTTTCCAATCACAATATTCTTACCAAAGCTTTGGAAAGCACAAAAGAAAGTTTTCTAACTCTCTGGTGGTGATTTGATTTAAGACAAGAACATCCTGTTAATCATTTTTCTCCTCGTACTTTAGAGACATTGCTTTTTTTCTACAGGAAAATATTTTGATGAGACAATAGCTTGAACTAAAGAAACACCTGTTTTTGTGTTTCCTGGCCCTCAAATCTTTGTTCTGACTTTTGTAACGCCCTTAGTATCAGAATCGTCTTTATTCTGTCTTTGAAGCTCACGACCATAACAATCTGACCCATAAACATCTCACAACTATGTTTTCATCAGAGCTATGTTGTCTCTTTATGAAATGGAAATGTCAAACCAGACTCACATTTCTGGTCCATGTGCTCCCTCCCATGTTTCTGGATATGCAGAGGTGGTTTTCTGAAAGCAAGTTTCTGAATCATGAATATGGATGACAGAGTTCAGGTTTGGCCGGTGAGAAGGGAGCTTCCTTGAAGCAAGATGAAACAAGATGACAGGAAGGGATTGTAACAACAGCGACTTTTTTTTAAATAATTTATTTATTTTTAATTAGAGAATCACCGTGAGGGTACAGTTACAGATTTATACACTTTTGTGCTTATACTTCCCTCATACAAAGTTCGGGAACCCATCCCTTCACCAGTGCCCATTCTCCACCACCCGTAAACCCAGCGTCCCTCCCACCCTCCCCAATCCCATCTCCCCCCCCAACCCACCCTGCCACTGTGGCAGGGCATTCCCTTCTGTTCTCTCTCTCTAATTAGCTGTTGTGGTTTGCAATAAAGGTGTTGAGTGGCCGCTGTGCTCAGTCTCTAGCTCTCATTCAGCCCGCAACTCCCTTCCCCCACATGGCCTTCGACTACAATGTAGTTGGTGATTGATCGCTTCTCTGAGTTGCCCTTTCCCCGGAACGTGAGGCCAGCCTCGGAGCCATGGGGTCAACCTCCTGGTACTTATTTCTACAGTTCTTGGGTATTAGTCTCCCACTCTGATATTCTATATACCATAGATGAGTGCAATCTTTCTATGTCTGTCTCTCTCTTTCTGACTCATTTCACTCAGCATGAAACTTTTCATGCCCATCCACTTAACTACAAAATTCTTGACCTCCTTTTTTCTAACAGCTGCATAGTATTCCATTGTATAGATGTACCAAAGTTTCCTCAACCAGTCATCCGTTTTGGGGCATTCGGGTTTTTTCCAGATTCTGGCTATTGTAAACAGTGCTGCGATGAACATACATGTGCAGATGCCATTTCGATTATACTTTTTTGCCTCTCTGGGATATATTCCCAGCAGTGGTATTGCTGGGTCAAATGGGAATTCAATATCTAATTTTTTGAGAATCGTCCAAATTGTTTTCCAGAAGGGCTGAACCAGTCGGCATTCCCACCAGCAGTGAAGAAGGGTCCCTTTCTCCCCACATCCTCTCCAACAGCGGTTGCTTTTGTTCTTTTGGATGTGTGACAGTCTCTGTGGTGTGAGGTGGTATCTCATGGTTGTTTTGATCTGCATCTCTCTGATGATTAGTGATGCAGAGCACTTTTTCATGTGCCTTTTGGCCATTCGTATTTCTTCCTTGGTAAAATTTCTGTTCATTTCTTCACCCCATTTTTTGATGGGGTTGGATGTTTTCTTCTTGTAGAGTTCAACCAGTGCTTTATATACCATTGATATCAACCCCTTATCTGATGGGTATTGTGTAAATATCCTTTCCCATTCTGTGGATAGTCTTTGTATTCTGGTCACTGTATCTCTTGCGGTGCAGAAGCTTTTTAGTTTAATGTAGTCCCATTTGTTGATCTCTACAACAGCGACTTTTTATTTCTAGTCCATATGACTGGAGACCTTGACACTAAGGAGCTTAAGTGTAAATTAAACATTAACATTATTCAGAGTAAGCAAAATGGATGGCAGTTGTGTAGTAAAGGTGTTTGTGTGAACACGTCTCAGTTGTAGCAAAATGCCAAAGTAGTGTTGAACTCAGGAGCTCCAGTCACCGTCTGTCCCTCTGAACTACTTTATTTATTTTATTTTATTGGTTTAGGAGCAAACCTGGAGATGCTCAAGGGTCTCTCCTGGTTCTGTTCTCAGAAATTACTCCTGGCTGGGTTCAGGGGATTGCCTGGGACTCCGGGGATCGAACCTGGGTTGGCTATGTGCAAATGTTAGCCACTGTACCGTCACTCCGGCCCCCAGACCCCACCAGCTACTTCAGACCCACTTCCACCGCACAGCCAGAGAGGACATGGGTCTGGTCTGGTCAAGAGCAGTGACCGAGCTGGGAGGGGCAGAAACCCTGACCCTGAAGCAAACAGCTCCCTTGGGGATCCCCTTTAACCCGTGAGAGCCGTTAGCTTTCCTTCTGCAGAGGAGAGGCCGCGGGGCCAGCTCTCCCTGCTTTATGGATCATTGGTTTTGTCAGCTGGAGTCTCAGCTCGTCAGGGGGACGCCCTGTGCAGCGCAGGGTCCGCCTGACTCAAACCCAAGTCTCCAGCCTCTAATCCCTGTCGTTAGCTCGTTAGCTCGTCGGTCCTTAATTCTCATACAGGCTTTTCCTTAAGACTGGTCTGCTGACACTGCGAAGTATGTTCAAGGATTTAATGCCAAGTTTTTGTCCCTCTTTTCATTGCTAAAGTGAAGTAACCGTTCAGCTATTCCAGTTTTTACTATGTACATTGTGCCAGGGTGTAAAAATCTTTGCAAGTGCCAAATAAAGGAAAAAGCTAAAGTGTTGCTGTCAGTGCAGCCTGGCTTAAGCTAGGAACCATAAATCCATACTAGGATTTTATATATTTTCCTGTCCTGCTAATTTTCGTGTCTGGTCCTAGAAACAGGGGCTTTGTTTGTGTTTGATTCCTGAGCCACACCCAGTGTTGCTTAGGGACTACCCCTTGCGCAGTGCTTGAGGATTGTTCCCTGCAGTGCTCAGGATACTCTCAGTGTAGGGATCAAGTCAGACAGGGCATGCATGCACGAGCAGGAACGGGGCCTTTGGAATTCCAAGATGTTGGATCGTTCAGAGCTTAGAGTAATCTATAGTGGGAATAGAAAGAGTGATGACTATTTTTGTTTTATAATATTTTTCTCTCTCCTTATTTTAGGGAACAAAAGTAGGGTTCATCTGATGAGTGTGCAATAAGAGCAAAGCAAAGAAACCCTCAGCAACGCAAAATAAATTAAGCTAAGAGCCATTCAATCATCAGCAAAATCATATTTTGTAACTGCTCTTCAGTGATTCACTCACTTCCTCAGCAAGTGCTTCCAGGTTATCCCTGGACGTTGTCACTTCTCAGAGCTGCGGCACCTGCAGTGGCAGCTCCCTTCGCCAAAGGCGTCCACACAGGACCCAGTCTCAGCTCTGCTCGTCCACCTACTGTGCCAGGGCAGAAAGTGGACTCTTCTACTTGGTCATACACCGTCTACCTACTCAAGAACTGGAAAAGCAATTCTGTCTCCTGATGTCATGAATTTTAATTTTCCGTGAGAAATGTTCTATTGCTACTCAGGTGCTATTCTTCTTCTTATTGTATAAATCTCTTGGGGACTCTTTCCCCAAGGGACACGCAGATGGCCAGCGCCGTATGCAATGTATTTATCCACTCCTATCAGGGATGTGGGAACCAAAGCAGCAGCGAGAATGTGGGTCACATTAGTAAGGACTCACCAAAAGGACAGGAAACAGCCAGTGCTGGCACGGACACCGGGCGGGCAGGGGTGGCAGGAACCGTTATTCACTGTTGGGTGGGAATATTGTCTGGTCGAATATTCATGGAAAGCAGGACGGAGATTTCTTGAAAAAGTGGAAATAAAGCTCCCGTACGAGCCAGTCATTCCTCTTCATGGTATCTACCCCAAAAACACAAAAACAAGAATTAAAGAAGACACGTGCACACCTATGTCCATTGCAGGACAAAAATTGTCAGGGTATAGAAGCAACACACATGTCCAGTAACAAATGAAAGAGTGGATCGAGGATGGTGCGGGTTACATGGTTTTCTTTGGGAGGGTCATACAAGATCTCATCGTTAGTGGAAAACAGAGGGAGAACACATAACCGCGTCACTGAGAAAGTCAATGGTATTATCTTTGTTAAAGAGCTTTGTTAAAAGTCATTGAGAGTTGAGTTCTAGGCATATAATATATCAACTCCAGCCCCCCCCCGTCGACTTCCCCCACCAACTCCAGGCTTCCCCCTTGTCGACTTCCCCCACCAGACTCCCCGAGTTCCCTCCCCACCCTCGCCTGTCCATTGGGAAGGTATATTACAAAGTTCTAGTGGTCGTAGCTTAGGCCTCACGCTTTCAGTGCTGTTGAGTCCGTGCTCTGGGTACGTGGCCCTCCCCTCACCCTTATCAGTATAACTGAGGCCCGGGTGCCTGCCCGCCCACTACCTCCTGTCCTCTTCTTCCCCCTCTGTTTCTTTCCTCTCCGTCCTTCTCTCCAAACACTGGGGTCAAGTGTGATCTAAACACCTGTCACTTAAAAAGAAAAATAGCTCTTCAAAGGCTATAGAGTTAAGAATTTATTGTCTGGCTCACTTAGAAATGGTAGATTTAATAGTCCAATAACTCTTCTCTACAAATAGCTAAATTTGATTATTATAAAACCAACTGGTAGCTCCTTGGGAAGAAGAGAATAATATACTGTAGCATGGTTTAACGAAAAAAATATCCTGTGGGACCAATCCAACAGTTTTTTTCCCAAACCTGAATGACAAAACTGGTAAAGGAAGGTATAATTTTGTCTTGACGTGAATAAAATTACTGTAGAAATGGAAATCATGACCCCAGAAAACTATGATCTGGCTTTATTTCAGGCAGTTTTAGTCAGACTTAAAGGAAGCTTTTGGCACTTACTGTACTTTGTGGTTATGGTAAGAATTTTGTTGGCTACAGCTCGTAGCCACGGTCAGGAAGCACAGGAGGGAGATGCCAAGAGGAACGAAGGACGGGCCACGTGCTCTGTCTCAAGAAGGCAGAGAAAATGGCGCCTGAGGAGCAAACCCACAGTTCACACCAACATCCAAACAGAGTGCACACAGGTATTTCCCAAAGATTCCCCAGTTAATGTCACTTCCTAGGGGAAAAAAACACAGGGCTCAAGTGTAGAACCTAGATAGAAGTGAAATATTTCATGGAGTTTATGCTAAATTTCACTGTATCACTGTCATCCCATTGTTCATCTATTTACTCGAGCAGGCGCCAGTAACATCTCCACTCGTCCCAGCCCTGAGATTTTAGCAGCCTCTCCTCAATCGTTTTTCCCAATGATTGGAGGCGTTTCAGGGTCAGGGAATGAGACCTGCTATTGTTACTGTACTTGGCATATCGAATACGCCACGGGGAGCTTGCCAGGCTCTGCCATGCGGGCTTGTCATACATAGGCCACAAAGATTATCAGAACATTCTGCCCAGAATATTTTCAAAATGGAGTTTTCTTAAAATATTTAAGATTATCTAAGAAAAACTATTTCAGGGTTGGGGACATGGCTATACTAGAGGAAAAATAAACTCATTTTGTAGCAGTGACTAAGTATAACTAATAGCAATAAACCTTTTGTGTCTCTGAGGGAAAGTGTCTCGGGTTGAACAATGGTTAGCCTACGTTTGTGGTTTCAGAGTGGCTCAGAAGTAGATTTTTGGTGATTGTTGTGTTCAGGAGGAAGGAAGGAAAGGTTCAACTCACCTCTGTCTCTGTCCACTAAAACAAGTCACCAATAAAATTATAGTTAAATTATGTTGTTTAGAGAAAAAAAAAGTCTCTCACACGCCAAAATACAACTATAGGATGTGGTGGTAGCATCTGACATGTTACATAGAAACATACCAACAATAGGAAACAACAGACTTCCGTCTCTATAAGCCAGGATGTGTTTGACCCATTAAATATTACACATTTGAAAGTCATCAGTGAACTCTCTGGGACAACTCCTGTCTCCTTGTTAAGATCTCATTGAAACAACAATCAAGGTTTTATTTGTGGTGCCTGAGATTAAACTCACCCGCCTACGCTTGAGGTATGTGCCCTTCCACAAGCCACTAACCAGGCTAATAGTAAGAATATGCTAACTTTAGTTTCTTTGCTTTTTTAATTATTTTACTACATCATCCCACTAATGGAATATGGAGCATGTAAATTTAAATCACAGGTAATTTCAAATGAAAATAGCAAGATATTTGCCACTAGAAAATATTTTGTTCCAGTATTGTACATAATTAGAAACTTTACAAATGAATCCATGGAATGTAATAAAGCAATAATGCTTCGATGAGAGGTTAGATTTTTAAATATGTGCCTTAATCAAAAATAATAGCAATCACAGAGAACACAAACAATGACGGTTCAAAAACGCAGAGCATTGCTTAGACGTCAATTTGAAGTGATACCAGCATCTTATGCACATAAATGTAGCAGAGAAACCAGGGTGCAAGTATTAAACTATCTTGCACATTATTTATGAGAAACGTGAAAAACTTAGGATTCACAGGCATCAATGAAAATGATTGAGGGTCTACAAATGGGTGCTCTGAAGACAGGCTAAGGCGCGGGAGCATGACTCAGAAGAGGCTGAGGAGTGACCCACCGTGAGCTCATGGAGGAATATTATGCAGATGTTGACCAGCTGTTCTCCATCTCCACTGAGAACCAAATCAAAGGAAATGGGTCTGAACTTCAGCTTGTGGGATTTGGGTTAAATATGAAAAATAGTTTCCTGTCAGCAAGGGTTGTCGAGTACTGAACAAATTCCTGAGAGGCACCATGGAGTGTCCCTCCCTGGACAGCTCCTAAGAACACAAAGTGCTTTGCCATCTGCCGGCAGTAAGTGTTCACAGAGGTGCAGGTCAGAGAGAGGGTGAAAGGCTGTAACTCTGAGTCAGAGGTGATGTTTGCGCTAACGCAGAGCTCAGGGGCTTCGGGGCTTTTCGGTTGGTTTGTTTTTTTGAGTAGTAAAGTCAGTGACAGAATTTTATTCATACTAATATGTTTTCTACATAAATTAGAAAAATCTCACTCTACTTCAGTTTAAAATATATGTAAAAATATATTATAAAAATGAAATATAAATTTTATATGTCTCTAAAGGTAGTTCGGTCTTGGAGAAACTAAATAATAACATACGGCCTAAATAATAATTACACTGCCTTGTTCATTCATCACTCAAGAAGAGACACTCTGAGAATTGACAGTTGTTTGTTTGTTTGTTTGTGGGGCCACTACCAGCCTTTCAGGGGCTCATGTGCTACCTGGACCAGACCCAGATTTCCTGTCAGCAAACCACTCGCTTGGCCTGTTCAGCTTTCTTGTTCAGCTTTTCATGTTTAGGCACATGACAGCTTTAACCCAGTATTTTTGTTTGTTTGCTTCTGGACCACACCCAGCGATGCTCAGGCGTTCCTCCGGGCTCTGCACTCAGGAATCACCCCTGGCAATGCCGGGGATCGAGCCCGGGGTGGCCGGGTGCCAGGCGGGCACCACACCTGCTGCACTATCTCTCCGGTCATTGATCAGTCTTTTTTTTTTTTAATCACTCTAAAGCTAAGGTTTTGGTCTTAATTATTTTTGTCTTGAAACAATATTGCATTTCATAATCATACACATTTCGGGTGTGCTTAATTACAAACCAGCATGGGCACAGATCATGTTAAGTTCATCACTCAAAGTCCAGTTCGTTCTTCATACTTTTATCCATCCAGGCTGCTTTTTCCCCCTTCCCTCCTGGGAACTGGCAATTTGGTCTTGTAGTCTAAAAGCATAGCGATGATTCATTCGCTCATTTTTTTTTCTTTGTGTGGCACGTCTGGGTGAAATCATACAGGTTTTCTCTTTCTCCTTCTGACTCTTTTTTACTAAGTATGAGACCCTCTAGATCCATACATATTGATAGAAATAGCAGGATTTCATCTTTATTTTTCCATAGTATTCCTATATGTGTGTGTATTTGTGTGTGTACCGATATATACATATATTAATTACATTTTCTTCACCAAATTGTCTATCTATGTGTACTTGTGGTTTGCAACTGTTGGCTACTGAAGGTAATACTGTGATGAGAGGGGAACAGTCTTCTAACAGATCAGCGTTCCAAGGAGACCCCATTCCCATTTAGCAAAAATACCACAGTTGTAAATAAAACAGGCAGTCCAGCCTGACTCACAGAATTACAAACATCCATGGTGGTATATCTTTATGTTGAAAGTGTTTGAGACTGCTTTTCTTTTAAAGGGAAAGAAGAAAAAATATATTTTATGTCATAGTGTGTAAGAATGTAGGTTTATGTGTCTGTGTTTCTTCCTTGAGTAAATCGAGCAAGACAATTCACAGTCTTGCATGCTTAGTATTCTAGTGTGTATGTGTGTGTATGTATTTTTTATCCTTTCGTCTGAATTTGGGCGTTGGATTGTTTTGGCTATTGTGCTAAGTGCTGCAACAGACACAGGTGTCTGTATATCCTTTTGACTAATGGCACTCTTTAAGAAGTAGAACAAATCCAACATTCACTGTATCACTGTCACTGTCACCCCGCTGTTCATCGATTTGCTTGAGCGGGCACCAGTAACATCTCCATTGTGAGACTTATTACTGTTTTTTTTTTCCTTTTTGGGTCACACCTGGCGATGCACAGGGGTTATTCCTGGCTC